>NW_016813019.1:199508-228062 GCF_001698545.2 Rhinopithecus bieti | reverse complement strand
AAAGACACATGCACACATATGTTTATTGCAGCACTATTCACAATAGCAAAGACTTGGAATCAACCCAAATGTCCATCAGTGACAGACTGGATTAAGAAAATGTGGCACATATACACCATGGAATACTATGCAGCCATAAAAAAGGATGAATTCGTATCCTTTGTAGGGACATGGATGCAACTGGAAACCATCATTCTCAGCAAACTATCACAAGAACAGAAAACCAAACACCACATGTTCTCACTCGGAGGTAGGAATTGAACAATGAAATCACCTGGACTTTGGAAGGGAAACATCACACACCGGAGCCTATTATGGGGAAGGGCGTCGGGGGAGGGATGGCATTGGGATTTATACCTGATGTAAATGACGAGTTGATGGGTGCTGACGAGTTGATGGGTGCAGCACACCAACATGGCACAAGTATACATATGTAACAAACCTGCACGTTGTACACATTTACCCTAGGACTTAAAGTATATAAAAAAAACAAAAACCAAAAAACAAAAAAGAAAACACCTCAAGACCAATATTCCATCGGTAGTCTCTGGGGATGGAGCTCAGGCCTCAGTAGCTTTTAAAGCTCCCCAGACGACACCAGTGTAGCCAAGGCTGCGAATTGCAGCTCTCCTGGGAGAGCAGAGAATGGAATTGCAACCACTTCTAAGTACATTGAGCACAGTGTCCTGCCCACATGGAGCAGTTTTTTAATCCATATTGCACTAACGGTGGCAGTTAGACTGAGTTCCAGTGCACGTGAAACTCACAGGACTTTACATGGCTATGCTGAGCAAGCTAAGATTTATTTCAGGAAAAAAAATACAAGATATTAAGGGCGTTAAAATGAGGATATGCATCAGGGCCAAAGGCTGCCTCATAGTGAGGGGTTCTGAGAGTCAGGGGAGAGCTCCAATTGTTACACTGACGTGGGACAACCATGTGAATGTGCTTTTTCTTTCAGATCAGAGCTACTGATGCACCTGAGATATTAGAATCAGGAAGCACACAATGGAGGGCTCATCGTGTAGGCACACTTGCTGTGTCACCAGCCCCAGCACTGCACCAGGTTCCCTGAGGGAGCCCCTGAGGCCAGGTGCAGGTCATCAGTCTCATTGTGACCCTCAATCAATGCTCACAAGCTGATACCAGACACCCTGAAACTTGTCTCCACCCATGGTCACCAGTCAGTACCCTTCATGCCTTGCCCGGGGGTCCATGCTGTGCAGGCACATCTCTACTTCAGCACAACAGCCCAGGCTAATTCCAGACCTGCTGCAATGAGCCCTCAGTGCACCTGGGAGGTAAATTCAACCTGCTTTTCTTGAAACCTTGATATTCAAAGTGAGGTCTTGAATGAACAGCATCAGGGTGACCTGGGAGCTTTAGAAATGCTGGATCACAGGTCCCAGCCTAGAACTACTGAGTCAGAACCCGCATTTTCACAATGCATGTCCCACCGGAAGTCTTGTGCACATTGACATCTGAGACTCACTGCCTTGAAGGCCACCACATTCATGCTGTTTCTCTTCCCACTGTTCAGTTTGGCCCTCATGCCAGCCAGGCCAGCGTGTTAAGACCAGTGTGAGCATCCCAAGAAGAGGAAAGCCCCTGCATTACAGCCCAGACCCTAAGCCCACCATGTCAGCTCAGGGGGTGCAGAGTGCATCCAGGGCCTGGTTCCCTTCACTGGGAACCATCATGACTGAGGGCTGGGTGACCTTGTGCTGGTGGTGCAGGGTCATTCGTGTTCAGGGAACACAAGGGCACTCCTATCATTGCCGCTCTTCTCTCACCCAACGCATATCTTCAGATGAAGTCAGGTCAGAGCCGCAGCCAGTGCAGCCTTGAAGGGGAAATTCGCATGGCTAATTTACTATTACCACAACGGCTCACAACAACAAGAGCTAACATTGAATACCCATCTTTGAGTCATCCTGCTATCAACTAGCATTTATTTGGGCATCTGGTATGTGTCAGGCACCACGCCAGGCTCTTTATTCACACTCACCTATTCATCAGCACAACCCTCACTACATTGATACATGGTTCAAGGTCACCTAGACTGAAGAGGCAGTGCCAGGATTTGGGTCCAGGTATCTGATTCCAAAGACTTCACTCTTAACTCTTACCCCGCTCATCTTTGAGAATTGGCCCATCCAAACATGTCACAGGAGTGAACACAATAGATACAATGTCTGCCTTGTGGTCAAAAAGGAGTAATTCCTGAGCATGTGTGGTGTGCACTGTATCGTTTATATACATGGCAATCCTAAAAGGTGAGGGCATTATGATCCATATTTGACACATTGAGGTAGGGCTCAGAGAGGCTGAGTAACTTTTCCCGGGTCACACAGCTGGGTTTGGCAGGGATGGAAGGGGTGGATGACAGCCCCAACTTGCCTCTGTGATTGCTGAAGGGCTCAGGTTGTGTACTGTGAGTACTGGGGCTTTTTCAGACTGGCCTGACTCCTTGCCAGCTTTTCTCAGCCAGAATTTGGGAGTTCTCAGAAGCCCACAGAGAGAAGCTACCATCTTCTTTGTTACACTCTGGACTTCCCAGAGGCAGTTTCCCTGTCCCCAACGTACTGCGTGTGACTTGATCTCTCCGAGCCCCTGCTTTCTGGCCTGCAAATGAGATCTTGCGTGGTCTCATGTATGGTCATTGGCAGGGTCAGTGGGATGCCCAAATAAAACAGCCCATGGAGGAGTAGCAACAGCAGTGGGTGCTGAAACATGGCAGTTGCTTCTCTCAAATCTCAGGATGGTTGTGAGTTCTGGGAAACCCACACGCCTATTGGGAGAAAATTAGCTAATAGGAAGCATGAGAAACTTTTCTTCTTTTTAGAGACAGGGTCTCACTCTGTTGCTCAGGTTGGAGTACAGCAGCACAATCATAGCTCATTGCAGCTTTGACCTCCTGGGCTCAAGCCATCCTCCCACCTCAGCCTCCTGAGCAGCTGGGACTACAGATGTGCCACCCTGCCCAGAGGAAGTTTTAAACATGACCAACATCTCCTACTTAAGAGAGGGGCATGAAGCCCCAGGCCCCAGAGACACGGTTCCTCTGGCCCCAACCTTTGCTTCCAAGCATCTGAGTAACTAAATGCCCACCGGAGATCGGGGAAAAGAGGCCCTTCCAACAGCAGTGCAATATTCTTCGGCTTTGGCCACATGAGGGCAGCACACGCCCGTATAAAGCCCAGCTCTGACTGCAGCTAAGCCTGGGGATGAGGATCTCACTGCAGCTTCCAGAAGTAAGAACCTGCGGAGTTCATGCTTGCAAAGCCACCAGAGCTCTGTGCCCTACTGTGCCCACTCGCCCTACTCTGCCCAGTGTCCCTGCTCCCACCGCCCTTGTTCACATATATCATCCAATCCTCTCTCCAAGATGTTTAGTTTAAGGGTTAAAGCCGTAGGCTAAACACCCTCCCGTCATTTTCCATTCAGCAAATATTTACTGTGCACCTGCTTCACGCCAGGCACTATTCCTGGTGCTGGAGACTCAGTCACAAAACAGGCAGAGATCTCCGTCGTCACTGAACTCAGTCTCATGGAATGTTTGGGCTGCTGTCCCCCATGCAACATGTTATTATGTAAAATGTTCAAACCTGCAGAAAAGTTGAAAGAATAGCACCCACGTAGTGAACCTCATAGACCCACCATCTTTATTACATAACTGCCCACTTATTTATCTCCTTATCTATTCACTCTACTTTTTTTTTTTTTTTTTTTTTTTTTTTTTTTTGAGACGGAGTTTCGCTGTGTCGCCCAGGCTGGAGTGCAGTGGCGCGATCTCAGCTCACTGCAAGCTCCGCCTCCCGGGTTCCCGCCATTCTCCCGCCTCAGCCTCCGAGTAGCTGGGACTACAGGCGCCCGCCACCTCGCCCGGCTAGTTTTTTGTATTTTTAGTAGAGACGGGGTTTCACCGTGTTACCCAGGAGGGTCTCGATCTCCTGACCTCGTGATCCACCCGCCTCGGCCTCCCAAAGTGCTGGGATTACAGGCTTGAGCCACCGCGCCCGGCCTCACTCTACTTTTAAATGCATTTCCAAATAAGAGGGAGACATCAGAATATCTCTGCTTGATGTTGTTACCCAGAGTTCAGTTTATTTGTGCCTTTTAAAGGTAAAATCAACATATACTGTGATGTACAGATCTTAAGTGACCCATCAAGTGACCCTTGACAAATGCACACACTTGACCACCCAAATAGAATCAAGATAGAAAACATTGTTAGCTGCCTTTTATTAGTTCTGCAGTTTTGGGCTGGTTATTTAACTTTTCTGGATTAGTTTTCAGAGTTAAAAATAAATAAAGTTGTTGAGAGAATTAAATGAAATAATATGTGACAGTGCCTGGGGCACAATAGACACATGGGTTACACAGTCAGCCTCCTTCAGTGGAATTTCCACTCTACTACTCTACTATGTTCCGGCTGTGTGACTTTGGACAAGTTGCTTAACCACTCTGAACCTCTGTTTCCTTCTCTGAAATCAGCCATAAAACTTACTTTTTAGCAACATTCTCAACCCTGGCTGAAAACTAGAATCACCTGAGGAGCTTCTAAATATTACTAACATTTCCTAATTATTTGAAAATTTGTAAATATACTTTTGGATTAGAGAATGGTTAGAGTTAAGAGAACTGGGTTCCACTAACTTCTGCTAACATGAGTGTCAGCTCTCTGGACCTCAGTTTTTCATCTCTGAAATGGCTGCATCATGGGCTTGTTATGATATATGAATGAGCTGATGGGTCTGAGAGGAGGTTGAGAGCTGTGAAGTATTCCATCCTTATTAGATATCTTTATTTAGAAATCTTGGCAGCAGAAAGGGCCTTGTAGATCTTGGTTGGACAGAATTAGCCATTTTAGAGAAGAGGAGCCAAGGCACAAGGAAGAACCAAACTTTTTATCATACCTTAGAAAATTCAATCTGGCCTTGATGATGCCTCATGCCCCAGGGGTACAGTGACCCCAAATAGATCATATCTTACCTTCCTCCGGCAGCCTCTCCCAATCACACCGGTATCTTTCTCTTTCCTCTCTTGTCTGCTTTATATAGTTAGGAAGTTATTAGAAATGCTCAAGTTTTCTACTATGTAGAAGCAAAGAAATGAAATTGGTGGCACATCTACTTCCACTACCCATGCCTGTGCCCCAAACAGATATTAGTAATGGATGGCTGAACTTTTTCCCACTGAGTCCATGACTGCCTTAGCTGTCTATCCTACAGAATACTCAAGCAGACATAATCAGATAATCACTGTTGACAGGTTAAATAAAATCTCTTTTGCTATTTTTCTGAGATGAAATTTAAATAAATATTGGCTGGCAATGTGAGTTGCTTTGTTTCCCCAAATAGAGTATCAATTCTTCAAGGACAGGACCATATATTATCTTCTTCCATATTCTAACACATGTCCAAGCATTTTGGAAGGCAGATATCTTTAAGCTACCTTTCTTTGACTGGAGAGGCAGTGTGCCATGGTGGGCAGCACAAGGTCTCTGGAATAGACAATCCTGACTTTTAAACATAGCTCTGCCACTTGCCGGTTGGGTGACCTGGGGCAAAATGGCTTCATTTTCTGAGCCCAGTTTTCTCATCTACAAAATAGAGGAACATACTTGCCTCTCCTTCCAGAATATTGCAAAGATTTTGTGAGTCCATGCAGATAAATCTCCTGGCACAGTGATTAGTACATGGCAAGTGCTCAGTAAATGACAACTTTGTCATTAGCACGATTGTCAAGGTGGAGGAAGGAGAATGTGAGCTAAGTCTCTACAATTATAAGTCAGACTCACTCACTGGAACCTGTCACAAAACAAAAAAGACAGCCATTGGTGCCTGGAACAGGCAAGCATATGATAAGTATGTGTCACTTGCACGGCAATTAATACAGGTGTTTGCCATTGCAAAGGTAACACTTTCTGGGACAGAGCTAGATCAAGAAATATCTGGATGAATTTGTGCCAGGAGAGCACATGGGACCCTGGAGAGAAGGGAGTGAGGGTCTCACCATGCCAACCAGTAGGAGTAGGGCAGGTGTGTCTGGAAAAGGACCTGTCTGCAGGTGACGGGGAAGAAGGCAAGCCTGGCAGGTGAGACCGGGTGTGGAGAGGATGGGGGCTGGTGAGCCAGTGGGTATCCCAACAGGTGAGTGGAAGAACACAGCCACTTGTGAGCAGCTGAGGGGCAGAGACCCAGGCAGGTAGGTGGGAGACAGTTGGCACCCACTGCATGTGGAGGTTCAGAGGAGGGTTCTGGGTTTGGGGACAAGGATGGCCAGAAGAGACAGTGAGACACTCAGCAGGGGCTTGGGTCTAAGAAGCAGGCTTCATTCAGTTTAGCAGCCAAAGGAAAGTGCAAGGTCAGAAAGCTTTGTCATCTATCCCCCAGAATTAGCAGTGATCTGGGGGTGGGTGTGCTGTGAATCCCCCCGAGGCTGCCCGCAGTGCTATTGAGATGCCCCAGCTCCTGGCTTCCCCGAGCAGCTCCCTCATGCTCAGCAGGGTGGCACAAACATCACTCGTTCTCCTTGTCAGCGGCTGTCACAGCACATTTGTGGCAGCAGCGTTCATCCACGCTTCAGGAAGTCGGTGAGGCTGGGTGCTTCAGGGGATGGCCAGATTTAGCGATGCCTCATATCCTCGGATGACATCAGGGGACTCACTCCCTGACCAAAGCAGTGGAAAATGGGACTGGAAAACAAAAAAGGAGGAAGAATACATCTATTCAAATGATACCTCCTTGATTGCATGGGGGCTTTTAAACATGTCCTGAGCAGGGACAGAGAGAGAGGCCTCAGTTCTCATCCTTAGCTCTGTCATGAAGTAGCTGTGTGTTGCAGAAAATATCACTCTGGGCTTCAGTCTCTTCACCTGTAAAATGAAGATAATTACACCTGCCTGGACAAATGGGGCAAAAGTGAAGCTTGAATGGAGAGCACAGACTCATAGGCAAGGTGACAAGTTCAGGTTATCTTGAGTGTCAACTCTGCCTGGTGGTGGCTGCCTGATCTGTGTGTTGAGAACAATGCTGAAGCTGAGGCCAAGCTGAGCCAGAGAGAGTGCTGTGATCGATTAGCTATGCCTGCCTCAGGTGCCAGATTGGAGGGCGCTCCTGCTATGCTATGTTGGCCATTTCTGTCCTAAATGGTTTTTAGGTATCATTATTATCATTTCTTCTTTACCCAAAGCCAAAAGCACCCTGAGAAGAGGCCAAAGGGCAGGTCTACACCCAGGAGGCTTTGGTGCTAATCCCACAGCCCTCTTCTTCTTCATTTTTCTTGGTTTTATCTTTTTTTTTTTCCTTTTTCTTCCTTTTTTTTATTTTATGGGTAGCACAACCAGGTGAAGGAGACTCAGGCGAGACTTCAGGATGAAGATCAACAATGTCAAGCTCTGAAAGGCAGAAGGAACCAGAAGCCAAGGTCAAGTTGGCAGGAGTCAGAGGCAGCAGAAAGACAGCAGACAACCGAGCCCAGCAGCAGAGTGAGGGAAAGCGCCTTTCAGTGGGCAGAGGTCAGACACACCTGAGGGCTGGGGGTGGAAATGAGCACTAGGAAACTCGGCAAGGGGAGCAAACCCTTCCTCTGTGCGCCTTCAAAAAGCCCCAGCTCTGCCGTGGGCTCAGCGCTCTCCAGCTGCGCGGCTCAGGGAAGCTACTGCTCTCAGAGTTTCAGTTTCCTCACCTGCAAAACAGAGGTTGTTGTGAAGACTAAATGACACTGTGTCATAGCAGTGTCTGATAGCACCCCCCTCCCACCAGCCTTTGGGTCCCAAGGTCACCCTTGCAGGCCCAGCCCATTGGCTCCGTCTGGGATACCCAGGGCCAAAGAAGCAGCGTGGGCCCGTGAAAGACAGGAAGTGTGGTCTGGGCCATCAGACATTGAGAGCCACTCTTGTGCCTGCTCCGAGCCTCTGAGCCATTCACCATATCCCAGATTCTAAGTTGCCCGGGATTTAGACCTGTTTCTGCTGGGGGATCTCCAGTCCCTCTAGAAGCAGCTTGGAGTGGTCTGGAAGGGAGGACACTCGTGGCTGCTCCTTTGTAGCAGTTTTAGAACTTGCGAGCAAGGGACAAAGATCATCATGATCATTTTGCTCATCCTTCGGGGCTCCAGCCCCTTCCCAGAGAGTTCTGTCAGGCTCAGGGCCCTGCATTCCAGTCCCCATGGGCTACTTCCTGGCTTGGAGACCTCCGGCATCACTCTGGGCCTGTTTCCTCATCTGTCAGCTCCCTCCCAGCTGGGTGGCCATAGGTCTAAATAAGATCATGTGAATATATGAAAGGCCTCTGCAAACTGCAAAGTATTAGCTATACGTTAACCTTCTGTCCTCCCTGAAATTCACAACTCATGGAATTACTGGGGGCCTTCTCTAGCATGACAGTGACAGGGGAGCAGATGGCCCCGGTTCTCTGAGTCACCCTGCACGGTTGTCCCGCCCCCACAACTGCCTCATTTTCAGCTGCGTCCTCTTCCCACCACTCCAGTTCAAAGAGCCTTTCAGTTACCTTAATCACTCTACACATTAATCGCAGGCCTCAGGGCCTGTGCTCAAGCCGTTCCTTCTGCCTGGAATGCCCTTTGCCTCCCTGCTTGGCAAACTCCTATGCATCCTTCAAGACTCAATGCCAATGACAGTTCCTGCCTGACACCTTCCCAAGGCAAAGGGTGTGCCTTTCTCACTGGGCTCCCCAGCCTCTATTTTCAAACCGGACGAGTGAGAACAAACCGAGTTGGCTTGACAGACACACTCCCGTGCTGCACACAGTAGGTGCTTAGCTGGTGTGTGGATTTGAACCTGTTGCCTTTGCCTGACTCACCCAGGACTAGTCTTGACATTCAGAGCTCAACTCACACCCTGGGTTGTGTCCAAGCCCTCGATTCTGTTTGGCTCAGATGGCCCCACGCTCCCCGGGGCAGAGCCGTCCCGAGGCAGCCTCTGCTTTCATGATGCTGTGTCTCTGTGTGTTGGGGTGTGTGGCCGTGGAGGGGCTGTGGTCACAGAGGAGCCAACCAGGAGCACTGAAGGCTGCCCGTAGCCATGGAGACAGGGCCCCTGGGCCAGCCAGGCCCGGGCTGGTCAGTGAATGAATAAACGTGGCCCATTTTTCTGCCTTTGTCCGGAGCCTCCCTGGGGCTTCCTGCTGTCAGCCCCAGCTGTGGGGAAGGCGGAATTTGCCTGATATCGCGGAGCCGCCGCCTGGCAGCGCTGAGCCTGGCCCGGGCCGCCCCACGCCAAGATTCATGCCCGGCTAACAAGCCCCACTTTGTTCCTGTGGGAAAGTCCAGCCTCTCAGGAAAGAGCCCTCTCTCCGGCCGGCCCCTGGTCTGGGGACTCAGTGAAGCAAACAAAGCCTCCATCCGCTGGCAACGATTCTCAGGCCCCAAAGTCCACCTCCGTTCCCTGGCCGGGGAGGAGCTGCTCTGGGAGGTGGAATTCCAGCACATCCCTTT
Organism: Rhinopithecus bieti; assembly: GCF_001698545.2. NCBI lineage: Eukaryota > Metazoa > Chordata > Mammalia > Primates > Cercopithecidae > Rhinopithecus > Rhinopithecus bieti. Next base: position 218,600 of record NW_016813019.1, on the reverse strand, counting down.
GTCCCACTCATCTGGGAGGCCTGAGATGCCACCTGTCTGGTAGGTCTCCCCCACTGCCCTGCCTCGCCTCTGGCCACAAAGTGTGGGCTGTGTCAGAGCAGCTGGCCTGAGCTGGGGCACCCAAGGCCTTGGGGAGCTCGGCCTGGCCCCTGCTCCCTGAAGTTGAGGCCCAATGGACCTGCAGATATGCCCCAGGGACCGGGTGGAGTCCTGATTGCACTGCTGTTCAGACGGTGACCTTGGCCTCATCATAGCACCTCAGCAGGCTCAGGACAAGAACACTAAGCCCGGCTGCCCCCTCGGGTGTTGGAGTTATCTTCTCTAACCACAATGATAAGAAGTGGCTTTATTTAGCACTGGGCCTGTGCTGGGCTCTCCACCTAGGGCATTGCATGGGTGAACCATTGGAGAGATTCTCCCATGTGTGAGCTCAGCTCAGACATCTATAGGGGAGGACAGAAAGGTCATGGGAAGGACGGATGCTGCTCTGGGGATGGAGCAGCAGGCACTGTGCCCCGCCTAGCAGGTCCCCAGCGATGCAGCTCTGGCAGCTATTACCCTGTAGAAACGTGGGTCCAGCCTTGTCCGATCTTCTGATTATCTTTCAAGGGAGTTGAACATTTCTATTTTGATGTGAAATTTCCCAATTGTAAAAACGTAAAATGAAGCAATATATAGTGGCTGAAAACCCTCAGAGTCCAAGTTTTCTCATCTGTAAGGGAGGTGTCAGAAACAGGTGGCCTAGGGACTAGATGCAGCCAGCAAGTAGGGTTTATCTGGTCCCCAGATAATTTTACAATAATTTATTATGGAGTCTATGCCATGCATTCCAAAGAGGAATATATAATGTATGGGTAAGGCATAAAGAATCATGAAATACATATCCCTGAACCCACCTCCAGATAAGAAAATAGACCAACCCCAAGACTGCCCCTGCCAGCCCCTCTCCCTGCACCCCAGAGAGGTAACCACTGTGCTGAATTTTGTGTCTACTATCCCCAAGCTTTATATGTAGTTTTATTTTGTGTCCGTTAGTGTATTAAAGGTCACACAACACAACTCTCGCTGACTCCCATCTTTTGGGTCCTTCCAGAAGCAGAGTCTGAGACAAGGGTATGAGGGCAGGAGATTCCAGAAAACACCAGCTGGGCAGTGGGAAGTGAGACAAGGACAGCAAGGAGGCCCATGAAAGGTGTATTATCAAGTGGCCCCTGTGTGGCAACTGGAGCTCAGTCCTGCTGGGGGCATCTGGGAGACTGGGTAGAGCATGCACCTCCAAGCTATCCTACCTAATGGACGAGGAAGCTGGGGTATTTATACCCCACTCCCATCAGTCACTGGTTCAGGGCTGCTCCCAGGAAGTGTTAATTCTCCAGCATTTCCAGCCTGCTATTTGCAAGGGCAGAGTGGCTCTAGGGCCAGAGAGAGACCTCAGGAAAGGGATGCAGGGCGGGCAGTGGAAGTCAGGCAGATGTGCACTGAAGGGGTCAGGCGAGGGGCTAGACCAGGACATCCACAGTCTCTGCTACACTACTTGAACTGACTTTGAATCCAACAGCTGGGCTTCCTACACTATGAAGTCATTTGCCTGCTCAAATTCACCCACCAGAGGTGCTTTCTATCCCACACCTACTGAACAAAAATTGTGTATGGGGGGAGGTCTAGGCAGTCCTGTTTTCAACACAGTTTCACAGCATCTGGATACTCACCGAGGCCCAAGCCACTGACCCAGGAGATAAAGTGCATATGCTCAGCCTGTCATTCAAATCTGCTACCACACTCTGCTCCCACTCTTCCCTTCCTGTCCCTGTCCTGCTCCCTAGGCCACAGTCCCCTCAACCTGCTGGATTGTCTCTCAGAGGAACAGCCAGCCTCAGAAAATGCAACACTTGCAGGGAAGTTCATGTGCACTAATTACAGAGTGGTAGGATTGAAGAAATGGCCCAAATTAAGGGTTTCTGAATTACTGTACTTATCTCTTCTTGGCCTTAAGATTGCTTTTTATAAATTGAGATGATGGAAATGTTTCTCTCTTCCCCTGAGAGGCATAAAGGGAACCAATTCCATTTCATAATCCAAAACATAAGCCTTAATTTTCCATTTCCTCTGCAGCCACAGTAAAGCTGCTAATCCTTAAACCTGTGCTGATAGTCCCCATGTTGTATATCAAAGGAATCTATAAGCTTATCCTGCTTCCCTGTGGTTTATCTGAATTGAACCCTGTACAATAGACATGGGAAGCAAAAGCCTTGAGATTATTAGGGGCTCCTTTAAGACAAGGGATGTATTTGCACTCTGTTGTGCAACATTTAGTGAGCAACTACTATGTGCCTGGCACTGCACTGGATCAGGGAGACACAGAGGTGAGTAAGTCCCAACCTCTACCTACAGATGGAGCAACTGATTACTTTCTTACTATACGGTGAGTGGGAAGGTACAAGATGCAGGAGTATGACCTTGATGGTGGTACCCTGGCCCCATGAGTTATCAAGTAATGCAACAGTCAAGATTCCCCTTTGTCCTACCCAGGGATGACTCAAGATTGAACCTATGTGGAATACAGCTGGGGCTGCTTCTAAATTAGCCTCTTCCTCATTCTTTGCAGGTTCAGTTCTAAAGACCACTGGCCCATCTGGACTGTCCTGGACATTCTGGCTGCAGCCTGTCTATTTGGCAGGTGCAAGAAACTGCTACCAATCCACCCCAGCCTCTTCTTGAGTGTTCACTGCTAGATCAACCCTGTGGACAGCCAATTCCTATATGGATCATCCCCATAAAAGTGGTTCCCAAACCTGGCTGCCCGTTGGAATCATGAGGGGGATGTGGAGAGCATTTAGAAAATGCCCATGTTTGTTCTGCCAACAGAGATGGTAAGGATATTGGTCTGGGGTGCAGCTTGGCCACCAGGATGGCCTTAAAAGTTCCGCAGCTGATTCTAATGTGCAGCTAAAATGATGAACGCTGACCTAGAAGGACAAGACAGTGGCCCCGTGGACTATCTCCTTCTTTAAAATGGACAATTCACTTGGTATTAAAGGCTCTGACACCCTGCAGTAAAAACGCCTGTTTAGCGCAGTGTTCCCAAACTTATTTAACCATGGAACCCTTTCCTCTCCCAACAACTGTTGACATTGGAAAAATAACATTCTGCAGAACACACGCTAGGGCATGCCGGGGATGGAGCATTGACGGAGCCAGGGGTATATGGAATGAAGAGGTTTCAGACAAGCCATCCTTTAGGGTGAGAAGGTCCTGGGAGTACTAGAAACAAAAGCTCTATAGAGGCAGAACTCATTCTGACCTTTCCCCATCATGAAGATTGTATTGTTGATCAAAAAATCCACTCTCCATATGCTGACCACTGGCTTGGCTATGTGACTTGCTCTGACTAATGAAATACAATAATAACGACATTTATCCCTTCTGGGTTGAAGCTTTAAAAGCTGTTGCCTGACACCATTGAGTTCTCTGGTTTCCTTTCATCATGAGACCTCAACATCCCTGATAGAGGGTACTCCCTTAACCCAGGTCCCAGGGTAAAGGAGACACAGAACAGAGTACAGCCAATCCCCCATGGACAAGTAACTTCAGCAAGAAAGAAATCTTTGTAGTTGTAAGCCACTGATATTTGGGGACTCACTTGTTACCACAGCATAGCATAGCTTACACTGACCGATGCACTCATGGACATGGTTCTGGTAACATGCTTGTTCTTGCCATAAAGCACTGCACATTTAGGCTGAGCATTCAGACCATCTCTATCATGTGAATCTGCCCTCTTGAGCATGTATTCCATTAAAAAAGGAAAATGTGTTTCAAGTTTCACCCTCATGATGACCCTTGTAGATGAAATCTCTCTTCTGCTCAGGCTGGCAGGGTCAATTGGAAGCTCTAAGTGCATTCTTTGCTCAAATAAGACAACAAAATGCCTTTCCTAGAGGAAATGCCTAACCTTTAAAAAGTATTATTTCAGAACTTAGATGTGCAGAAGGGAACGCTTTGGGGGACATGACTTTAAAACCAGTGAATGTTATTTTTGGTCTCTGCCCAATATACACAGGCTCTGGGTCACCCACCTGGAGGGGAAATGGCTCAGTCAAAATGTCAAGGCAATAACTTCCACAAGACCTTTTGGTTTGCTGCTCTGGGGACAATTAGGCAACAGAGAGTAATGTATAACCAGCCCCAAAAGAGATGTCCAGGAACAGCATGGAGCTTGGCCTCCCGCTGGTTCACCGAAGCCAGCTGGATTCCCTAAATCTGACTCCTGCTGAAAAACATCTCCCTCACTCAGCTTATCTACCGTGGTGCCTGCGATCCCGCATTGCTGCCTTATCCCTTGAAGTTTCCCGTAAAACTCTGTGATGGCACTTCACCCAATGGAGGCCAAAAGTGAGCTACTGACTTGTGAATACGAATGTGTAATTGGCGTAAGTTTTGAGGATCAAAAGTGTGATGTTATGGGATGCAGGTGAGCCAGAGGCAGCAGCACATGCTGTTCCTTCTGGGCCCAGGCAGGGATGAGGCTAAGATGAAAATCAGCCCAACGCAACAGACCTGGTCAGGGCTCAGCAACAGGCAAACTGGGATTCAGCTGGTACACACTGGGGCACCTGAGCCTGAAGTTGAAATACGAAAATAGTTTCCCCATGTTGTAAATAGCTGCTGTCGTTGAGGATTAAAGCTTTAGTTGGGGAGTCCCAGGTGCAGTGACAGGCAGTAGGAGGGTGCCAGCTACTCCCTGAGGTCCCATTCCCACCCTCCTTACACTCCCATCCATGCAGAAACCAAAAGACATGGAGCTACCTGGTCACCATACACCTTAAAAGTGATTTTTTTTGTTTTTTGTTTTTTTGTTTTTTTGTTTTTTGTTTTTTTGTTTTTTGCCAGCTGAGAGAAAGGCCCACGGAAACAGAACCTAGCTGGTAGGTTACCAAAAAGTGAAAAAGAGGCACAGAGGGAGGTAGAGGCAAGAGGAACCCAGAGACAAAATTCTCCAGCTTCTTTATGTGCAGTGGAGCCACAGTGCACTCTGAAGAAGGCAGCATCAAGCTGCTATTGAGAGGTAGGGAGGAGTCTCTCGAATGATTGTATTCAGTGGGTTTCCACTGGGACCAGAACTGAAGTCCTCAGGATGAAATGTCTGAGTAAGAGGTAGGGAGGCTTCATAAAGGACCTAAATATCTCAAGAGTGTCCATCATACATAAAAAGCTCCTGAAAATCAATAAAAAGTGAGATATTCCAATAGACACCCAGGTAAAAGATTAGAACAGGCACTTTACAAAATGGCCAATAAGTATGTGTAAGGAGGTTTGACCTCATTAACAATCATCATTAACAATCAGGGAAAGGCAAATTAAAACCACTAACATAACATCAAAGTAAAGAAGCCAGACAGCAAACAAACACTACATACTGTAGGACTTATTCACACACAGTTAAAGAGCAGACTGGTAGAACTCAGGATAGTGTTTATGCTTGCTGTGGGTGGGGGGCTCATGACTGGGAGGGGACTTTGGGTCAACAGAAACTCTAAGATGCTGGTGCTAGAAGCTTTCTGACCTGGGTGCAAGTTTCATGGATGTCTAATGATTAGTTTGTGAAACTCATTGAGCTATCATTTAGGATCGTGCATTTTCCTATATGTCTGTTAAATTTCAGTAAAGATCAGTGGGGAGAATCTCTCAAGAAGATAATTTTATATTCATTCTCTCAATTTTCACACATCTAGGGGCAGAAAAAGTACTGAGAGAAAGATCTTTCCTGAAAAATATTTACCTGACTACATTTCCACCCCTTTCCTCAACAGTGAAAGAACAGCCATGTCTGCTAGCTAACACATGCTGTTTATAAGATGTGTTTGATGTGCAGAATCTCCATGTGAACAAGCCAGAGGCCTCCCTCTGAGAATTGTTTGTGTATCCCCTTCTAGGGGACAATTGTCTATCCAGCACCTGTGCATGCTGGGAACTTCCGCCTGCGTCATCCCAAAACAGGCTACCAGGAAGCTGTGAGGGAGATTCGGTGAAGGAGAGTTGGCGGCCTGCACTTTACAGCTAAGGAAGCTGAGACTCAGAGAGGGATGGCAGCACTCACAAGACACCCAGCCATGTGCCAAGCTGGGAGGCGAGCCCCTGGGCATCTGGCTCCATGTCTGGCCTTCCTCTGTCGGGTCACAGCTGTCCGTTCTCATGGGAGCAATATTCTGAAAGTTGAAAGCAATGGAAATTCCAAACCAAGCACCATCATTTGTTAATTGTATGCAGTTTCCCTTCCATCCATCTATTTCCTTTTAATTCAGGCAAACACACATCCACATGCTGCCCCAGCAGCCTGTGCCCAGGCCTGGGGACTGGGTGCCTCAGGGGCCCCAGGGTTCTGGGGGTGGGTCATGGGGAAAGCCTGACACGGTCCATGTTTGGGCAGTTCAAAGATGGCTGTGGCTTTTTCCTGGACAGCAGGGACCTGATACCTGTCCAGGGGCCTGACACAGCCTTCAAGGCAAACTTACAGATGCCAAGCCCTGATACTAACTAGAGGGAGGAACTTCTGTCCCACTGCAGAAAGTGGGGAGGGGTTTTCTGACCCTGAGTGATGGAGGGACAGATGCCTGGGACTGGGCGTCAACTCCAGCCTCCTGGAGGTAGGGATGTTCAAGTCCATCTGCATTCGGGTTGATGAAATTCTTCCTTTCTCCCTCTCATCTCCTCCAGGTTCCTGGAGAGCCCACACCTCTCTCTTCTGTCCTCAAGGAAAGGCCCAACCACCCTGATGTGTGACCTTGGTCAAGATCCCTTCTCCCTCCCAGCTTCAGTCTTCTCATCCAGAAAACAGGAAATCTGGACTCTGTAATGTCACAGTCCCTTTCGGCTTTCATATTCGGGAGTTTTCAGGCTTTGTTAAAAGCAAAATGCCCAGGCCCGTCCCCTACAGATTCAGGATATGGTGCAGGCTCAGGTCAGGGCTGACATTCTGCAGGTTTCAAAATCATCCCTGAGGAGCTGTCTGATACCTATTAAAGTGAACTCTCTACAACAATGTGTCCCGAACGTGGCTGAGTCAGTCTCTTGAGAGCTCTTGCTGGAAATCAGCATTTTTGAACACCTCCCAGGAGATTCCAATGAGTACAGGTATGAAAAATGCTGGTCTCCAGAGAAGGCAATTTCTGCTGGCCCAAGCTCCCCCAATTGGTACCCCAGTCTAGCTGTCTAACTGTGCCTCGGTTTCCTTATGTATAATGTGGAAATCATGGTTTCCTTTAGCCTCTAATGGGCAGGCAGTAGACACAGCAGGTTCGTGGAGCTGTGTGGCAGAGTGCCTGATCCTGGGGCCCCACTGGGGAGAATTCCAGCCTCTGCATCTCCTGGACTGGGTAGGGTCAGGCCGTGGAAGGAGGAAAGCCCAGCCCCACCTCATAAATCACAGGCCAGGAAATGCGGGGCAGGCGCCCCTGCCTCCATATATCCCACACATTAGATGCTTCACTGGTGTCCCACAAGCGAGCTTTGTGAAGCCAGGCTCAAGGAAGAGGGGTGGACAGTACCAGAAATGAAACCTCAGCCAGCTCCCTCCGGGGTCGTCCGGCCCCACAAGTCTCCTAGTGCAGGGGCTGGAAGCACGGCTGTTATTATTTTTTTTCTTTTGGAGGGGGAGCATTTGGCCCCAGGTTTGACGGCACATAAAAGGCCCTCAAAAAGGAGACAGAAATCTATTACCCGCCTGGCCAGAAATAGCCCCGGGGGAGGCTGGGCTGAAGCCAAGGCCAGAAGCTGTCCAGGGGACCTCGCAGAGGCCTCTGCCAGGGGAGCAGGCGACAGCTCGCTGGCTCCCCCGTGGGGCTGTCGGCTGCAGGGAAGGGCTGTGAGGGATGTTTTAGCCTCAGGAAATCTTGGGTTTCATTTCAGGCTCTCCAATAGCAGGGGTTCCTGTTGAGGAGTGACTGAGGGCATCTGGAAGCTGTGACTGGTCAGGGTTCAAATAGGCGGGCTGCGTCCTGAACTGAGGGCACTCAGGTGAGGCTGGAACTCCAGGGCTGCACCCACCAGAGAGGGCGCCCTTGTGTCATTCATCTGCCTAGAGTGGGAGCCTCAGCCCCACTTAGACAAAGACTCCAACAGGCATCAGGAGACCCTGGACAAATTTCCCCCACTTTACCTGGCTCAGGAGAATGTCGATGAAAGGGATACACCTGTGCACGATGGCTGAGCAGCGGACAGCAGACCAGTAAGGTCACTGGATAGAGGTGGAGGGGAGTTGATGTTAGTCACCAGCAGATGGGGCAGTGGAATATCAGGCAACAGGATAAGCTGCAAGTACACCCACGTCAGTTCCTAGAGGAGGAGACGCTCCTGGGGTGTGCATTTGCTCAGCCTAATTAACAGTGACTGTGCCCATTTGTGAAACACTCACTCTGTGCCGGGCACTGTATTAAATGCTATCCATGTGCTGGGGAACAGTTCAACTTAATGGTTAAGAACACAGATTTATTGTCAGATCTAGTACTTCCTAGCTGTGTGATCTTGGGTATATAATTTCACCTCTCTGTGCTTGAGTTTCCCCAGCTATAAAATGTGGATAATGTCTTTGCTTTGAGGATTAAGTGAGACAGACCATTCATGTTAAGAACAGCACCTGGCACACAGTAAATGCTCATTACATGTAACTGCTATTTGTATGCTCCCTTTAGCTCTTCACAACATGGAGATATGATTAGGTATTGGCTAGAGTAATGCCAGCTGCTATAACAAATAAACCTCCACAATTCAGTAGGTTAATGAATTTTTTTTTTTTTTTTTTTGAGATGGAGTCTCGCCCTGTCGCCCAGGCTGGAGTGCAGTGGCCGGATCTCAGCTCAATGCAAGCTCCGCCTCCCTGGGTTCACGCCATTCTCCTGCCTCAGCCTCCCGAGTAGCTGGGACTACAGGCACCCACCACCGCGCCTGGCTAATTTTTTGTATTTCTTAGTAGGGACGGGGTTTCACCGTGTTAGCCAGGATGGTCTTGATCTCCTGACCTCGTGATCCACCCGTCTCGGCCTCCCAAAGTGCTGGGATTACAGGGGTGAGCCACCGCGCCCAGCTGCTTAATGAATATTTTTTGCTCAAATAATACAATGCTGGTACTTCTGGTTAACAGGCAGCTCTCCTCCATATGGTGATTCAGGGACCCAGGCTTAGAACTCTGGAGTCCCCTGCATCTGGGGGGATGCTAGGAGAGATGGTGAAGAAGGTAAGTTGGTACCTCAACCACACTGGCCTGGAAGTGACAGGCCTCCCTTCCACTCATTTTGTTGGTGACAACTAAATGACAAATAGCAGTCAGTTCAGTGTAAGGAATGCTCAGAAATGTAGTCCCTGCCCACGCAGCCCCGATCTCACTTTGTGCTATAGAAGAGGGGGGACAAACCATGGGGGATGGTTAGCCATCTCTGCCACATATCATTTACGTGTTAAGATGCTGAATCTCAGAGAAATTAACTCACCCAAGGCAGAGCAGCTTGCAAATGGCAGTGCTGAGGCAGGAGCACATAGCTGTTTGCCTCCTACTCTTGATATCTTTCCACCAAACGTGACAGCCTCAGTCCAGGGCATTTCATCTCTTTCTGCCTGTCTGAGGTCAGGTTCTTCAACTGATGGGAGGGGAAGAGTGAGGACCTGACTCTTAGGTTGCAGCTGTACCAGTCTCATGGGCCAACAGATTCAAGGGCCTTAGTTGATGCTAGTAATGGCTGCTGCCACTGGGACAGATGGAGAGAAGGGTGGGACCCAGATGATGGGCCGTATTTAAGACCTCAGTGGGCAAGACCCCAGCTGGGAGTCAGGCCTCAGTCCTGAAGGTGGCCTGAGATGCAAGTTGGAAAGGAAGTGCAGGGAGAGAGGGAGGCCCAGCAGCTGGGCTGAACCATGTGGCTGATCTGCAAGGGAGAGTCCTTGGGGGCGCTTGTCCCTGAGCTGGGGCTAGCCGGGAGATTCTGGGAATGATGTGTGTGGCTGTCCTGGTTTGGTGCTCTCTGAAATACACTTGAGACAAGCGGTCAAGCATGAACAGTTTATGTGGCAGGTGATCCTAGGAAATACCAGTTGACTGGGACTGGGGAGGAGGAGGCAGGGGCAGGAAGGCTGTTATGGAGCACATGACCCTGTGGGTAGGTGGAGCTTAGTCTTGCTGTGGACCTCTGAAAGACACTGTAGAACATCCCTCAAAGCCATCCCAGCAGGGGCTTTTACCCACCAGTTCTCTATAGGAAACCCACCAGCATGCAGAGGGAAAGTGGGGCGTCAGCAGCACCTGCCCACTGGATGTTATTTTCCTGGGGCTCAGAATTGTTGGGTGTGACTGGATATTGATGCCAATGCTGCTGGCATATTTCCTGGGTTGACTTAGAGATTGGGGTGCATGTTTAGACAGCGAATGGCCAGGTATGACCCATGAATGGAAAAGAAGGGAAGAAAGTGTATTCTCCCGAGGCAGGAACAAAGGCAGGGGGAGGGTGGCCCAGGGGCCGCAGCCATGCTTCCAGGAATTCCCCACCAACAGAACGCGTCCATTCTCTCTGCTTCCCCTCTCTGTACTTACTAAGTCCACATCCAGGCTGCCTCACTCGAGAGCACACAGCAATTCTCCCATTCTGCGTGTCAGGGCGGTCAAGCAGGTACCCATGTGAGCAGGGAAGCCGGGTGGCTGGGGGCTCCTTCTGAAGTAAGCAGGGTCCTGCATGTGGCCAGCCCAGCTCCAGAGAGAAGGCCCCTTAAATCATACCTTTGAGATATTTTCTCTCCTGTTTCAAAAGTTTCCGTGGAAAATTCAGGAATGAATGCCCCATTAAATACATTTAATGGTAATGAAGTATAATTTCCCTGCCAGAAATACAAGGTGGCAGGTGGCTGGTGGGAACAGCAGCACCTTTCAGCCAATTCTTGAGCTCCCAGATTTGTGTCCAGAGAGGGATGGAGAGTTTGGAGGGGTGAGGAAGGATGCTGGGCATGGGTCGGCGACTTTGTCCTACAAGAACAGCACAAGGACACTCAGAAGCGCCTGCTGAGTGTAGGGTAACTGTTCCGTGGACAGGAGGTGCGGGCTTACACCAGCAGTCAGTACTGAAGCCCCTCGGCCTGGCTGTAGAGGGCTGAGTGGGGAAGAATGCCCCAACTGGGGCTGAAGGTTCAATGTTCAAGTTGGAGAGAGCCTGAGCTTTGCACCAGACACGATTGGGGTTGAATCCCTGGTTCATTACTCACAAGTTCCCTGACCTTGACCAAGGAACCTCACTTCTTGAGCAGCAACTTCCTTATCTGTAAAATAGGAACTATGATTGTTGAATCTATCTTCTAGGGTAGAGGGGAATTAAATGGGAGAAGCCATAGAAAGCACCTGACACATAGCAGGCACTCGAGTGTCGTTGATTAAGGAAGACAGACCGTTGTAATAAAATGGATAGAAACTCACGAAGTGCCTACTATGTGTAGACCCTCCCAACGGTGCTACAGGCATTTGCTCATTTACTTAAGCAAGAAGCTGGGATCAGACAGAAGTGGAGACTGCACAGACTAAGCCAGCAATAGGGAGGGTCCCACGGATGGTCAGCCAGGGACAGTGGGAACACCGCTCCTGGGGTTGGCTGTGGCAGGCATCCATAGAGAGGGCGCCTGATGTTCTGGATGTGGCAGGAGAATGCAGGTTGCAACGACACTTGAAGTCTAGCAAGCAGTGGATGTGACCTAATTGGGATGCCATGTCTGTGGCCTGCCTGCCACCACTCTGCAGCCTATGTCTCTGGCTGACAGGACAAACCCATTGCAGAATGTTCCCCCTGGGAATCTCTATGTCCTTCTCAATGAGAGTTGCCAAGTGAAGTTACATCAACTCGCCACCTTTGTTTTTACAGATGAACCCACAGAGAAGGGGGTGGTTGTGAGAAACAGGGCCTTTCACCTGATATTGGGGTGCTGCTCTTGGACCCTGGGCTGAAACAACTTCCCCTTCCCCCATAACACACACAACCCTGTGGGACAGGATGGACACAGGAAAGGATTGGAAGCTGAGTCTCCAAGTTCAAGAGTTCCAGGACTGCAGCTGAGCAAAGGCTGGGGCTGGCAGAGGCCACTGACAGATGGAAGATGCAGGGCATGTGCAGGCTCGCCAACGGCCTCCACTTTCCTAAAACCCAGCCAGCCAACCCTGCTGCAAGAATGTCTCCAGAGAAGATATTTGTGGCAAGGAGCCCACATTTGGGTCTGGCCCCCAGGAACTCCCCCTGGGAAAAGTTGAGGGTGCAGAACCAAGATTGGAAACCACAAGTCTGACAGAAACCAGCTCCATCAGGCATATTGTGGCATTTCTCAGAGTCTCTCCTGTTCTCCAGCTTCCTCCAAGTGTGAATTGTTCATTTTATGTTTTCCCTGATTTCACCACTCAATTAACCCCACAGCAGGTGCCACCTCCTCCATGCCACCTTTAGCACAGTACAGGAATTACTAGAAACTTCTGCCCTGTGAGGACTGGCATTCCTTCTGTTTCATGTTCTGCTCCATCCGGGACACTACCCTCCCCTGCCAGTTTCTCCTGCTCACCCCTCATTTCCATGTGTGTCACTTGTATTTCTTTGCTGTCACTCATCTGAGTTTTCTCAGCTCAGAGTTGTAAATTGTGACTTAAAATTCTTCACCCTGTTTCATATGCATTTTGACTGATGACATGCGTGTTGATGTCTTCTTAGAGACTGATCATGAGTCAGACGGAGCATGTGCATGGATTTTAGGAAAGGAGAAAGGAATTGTGTAGATCACAATGCTGAAGCCATTATTCAGATTGTTTTCAGTGTCTGAAACCCTTTTCAATGCCTCTGGCTTTCTGTTCCCCACGGGTGCTCCTTTCCCCTTATTCTTGTTCATTACCTGCTCAGAATGATTTCCGCCTCTTCCTCCCACCTGGAATCAGATCCAGGCGCTGGTGAGTGAGCTCGGGCATAGTGGGAGGCCCCAAAGCCACAAAGGGTGTGAAAGGCGGGTTGCAGCCAGGACAGATGCAGAGATTACAGGCCAAGGTCAAAGAACTGGGAATGTTAGCTGAGGTTGCAGGGTGACAGCGATAGGTAATCAGTTGCTAAGGCAAAACTGGGTTTGGCATTGAGAACCAAGAAAACTACATCTTGGGGTAAGGTCTGAAAGCAAAGTTTCCAGGGCCAAAGTCCTCACTGTGCATCTCTCTATACACCCCAGTGCCACCAGGGAACTTCCCCGGGTGTTTTTGAGAGCACACCCCATTCCCAATAGCACCATTCACACAGCAAGTAGGTGTATCACCCTGCACTGCTCATTACTGTTGCATTTGTGGACACCTCATCTTGTAAGTGAGACTATAAGACTTGGTAGGGGATACAGGGTCTCTGTCTTCTTTTTAAGGCCCCAGGCACTCAGCACAGATGATTGTGGAAGTAGCAGTGATGTAACTCTGGCTGGCCTGGGTTTGGATAACAGGTCTGCTGCTTATGGCTATGTCTAGGGGCAAGTCACCAAACCTCTCTGCATTATTCAGCTCAGGGATGAATAAGGTGCAATGGAAAGGGCTGTTTTGAGGATTGAATGAGATTATATAGAAATCACAGGGTCCCCGGATGCACTCAGTAACTGTCCATTGTCTGTTCTTCTTTATCAATCAGTATATGTCTACTTATTGCTTTTCTTGAATGAACGATTTATTTATTTGCAAATGTCAGGGCACTAAAGCATAGGAAATGTTCTCATCCTTCAAGCTGCTTCTGCTTTTGGGGTGAAAAGGAGATTCAGGAAGCAGGAGTTGAACGGCTGCAGCGAGTGTGGTGAATGAGAGATGCCATGACTTCGTAATTCCCATGATCATCTTGCCTTCTGTGTTAGTTTGCTGGGGCTGCCGTAACAAAACACCATCAATCAGGTGTGGCCTTAAGCAATAGACATCAACAGACATTCATTTTGTCAGAGTTCTGGAGGCTGGAGATCCAAGGTCAAGGTGCTGGCAGGGCTGGTTTCCTCTGAGGCTTCTGTCCTGGGCTGTTTCTCTACATGGCCATTCCGCAGTGTGGGCACTCCTGGTATCTCCTGTTGCAGAGGGACGCCAGTCAGATTGGATTAGGACCCACTCTAATGGCCTCCTTTTAACATAATCACCTATTTGAAGACCCTCTCTCCAAATGCAGTCCTATTCTGAGGTACGGGGGGTTAGGGCTTCAACATGGAATTTGCAGGGGATGCAATTCAGCCAATAGCACCTTCCTTCTTGCTAACTACGCCACTGCACAGGGCTTTGTGCCCTCCTATGAGCTCTGTTCCTCAAGAGTCCCAGCACCCCTGAGCTCCAGCCACAGGGATCACCTTTTCCAGGCCCTGCAGAACCAGGCTGGCAGCAGGCCTACCTCATGAACAGCTCACTTATGCAGGCTCTGCTCTCTCTCCTGGGGGTCTCACCTGGGCCACTCACTCCCCAACCCACAGGGCCTCCCAGGAACTGCAGCCACCTTCTGAGCAACATGGCAGGCAGGCATCAGGAAATTGCCTGGCGTGGAGTTCTCCTCTGCTCTTGGCCCCCTGCATTCCCCAGTCCAAGGTCCTGCTCCTGGGAGTGGAAGGAGGCAAATCTCAGCCCCTCCCTCCCACTCCCCATGGCTAGGGTGCAGTATGGCTCATGGATCCCAAACTCCTCCTGCAGGGGCACCTGAACTGGACTCCGAGCTCAACCTCTGGTGCCTTGTGCCGGGGAGGTTCTCCATATAAGAGAGTCTTTCTAAAGCACAAAGAAGGTGGTGACACTCCCCCATGCAGCCTTTAGTGACTGTGGCCCAAGGACTCACCAGAGATGACACGTGAGGCTCTGCACCCTGGGGTCCACCTTCTTGCAGGCACATCTGCTGCCACACCCCAGCAAGCAAGCTGTCCGCTTGTCCCTCTCTGCTGTTTGCTCAAGCAGCCACCTCTCTCTGGATGCCCGTGGCCCTCCTTCCACCTGGCCAGCCCCTGCCAGCCCTGTGCTGTTTTCTGCTCCCCTAGTATGGGGGTCGGAGCTTTGGGAACTGACCTCCGTTTCCACCCCAGTACCATCACGCTGCAGCTAGGTGGTCTCAGCCACACCAGCAAACATACCAGGCATGGCATTTAAAAAAAAAATCCCATTTTCAGAATACTGGGGTTAATTCAGACTCACATTAAATGTTCACTCTGTTTCTTATCCATCTTCACAGCCAGCAGAATGAAGTGCCTGGGATACCTGGCAAACCTTATCATCAAAGACAGATTCAGTGATATCCCCTGGACACATGGGTGGCCTAAGGCCCTGACTGCCACCCTGTGGCTGGAAAAAGGGGACACCCTGGGTGTGGGGAGCCTGAGGCCCTTGAGTCATTGGCGAGTGCTCTGTATGACCCAGCCCTCTCTCTCTCTCCCCATCCTCCTTTCTCTCTCACTTGAAAGCACTCTTCGGTGCTCACTCAACACAGTCCCTGTTGGTCATCTCACCCACTTCCTCGACCTCACACCTACCCAGGCCCCAATGACACCCAGATATATTTCCCTCTCTGGCCTCTCCCACACACTCCAACCCACACAGCCAACAGCTGCCTGGACACATCCACCTGGATGCCTCCTGGGCAATACCACTTCATATGTTCAACATCAAAGTCATCGTTTCCTCTGATGGCCAGTCAGCTCTTTCTCCTGGGCTCCACAGCTCAGGAATGCAGCCTGTATCTAGTCAACCAGGCCAGGGCTTGAGCACCTCGTGAAGCTCTTCCTTCACTCACTGTGTCTGGCCAAACCTATCTGGCTTGCCGAGTGGTTCTGTCATCCAGCCCTCCTCGTCCTCCGAGGTCCATCCCTGATGTAGGCCACCTGCATCTGTCTTAAGGATGAAAGCACATCCTCATCACATCACAGTCTTCCACTTCACTGTCATCCAGTGATTCTTCCAGAACATACGTATCTGCTCCAGTCATTCTCCTGCTTATGCGAGTGCAAGCTGCACTTCATGAGCGCTGGGACCTCGATTATTATTTTTGTGAGTAATGGTCCTGGGGAGAGACAATGGCACACACACCAAGCTGAGGAACTGAGGAAAGTTTGGTAAAGGGACTACTTACAAGGATGTGGGCAGAGTTTAAAGAGAGCATCAAAGATGGTGTGATACCCAGGATGAGTAACGGTGGGGATCCATTGCCAACCTAGTCTGGAGGGTCCTGAGAGGCAGCGGTTTCCTTGACCCAGAGAGTTGTTTGGAGAGGGCAGCCTGCCAGCAGCAGTGGTCAGGGGATTCAGTCACTGCGGGCCCACAGGGGAGGGGCCTAGGGTGATAAATAGCCCATCACTCTCTCCCTTCGCCCTCTGGTCTCTTGCTGGTGTGAATAATTTGCCACCTCTAACCAGCAGCCAGAGGGGTGGGGGCCTGCTGATGTGGTCAGCCTCCCAGGTCAGAGGAGGGTTCCCAGAGGCTCTGAGGAACCAATGGAAGATCCCAGCTCATCACTGTCTCTTTGGCACCCAGGGACCAACCAAGCAATGAATCAATAAAGGTTTCCAAATGCATGTGAGGATGATGCCAGACTTCTTGGCCTGCCATTTAAAGTCCTTCGTGAATCTTACCCTTTCACATGTCCTACACACAACTTCCTGCTAGGTGGGTACTTCTCTTTCTCTAAGGCACAGCTCAAGTGGCATCTCTTCTGGGAAGCCTTCCTTCACTCCCCTGAAAAATCAGCCATTCTGCTCCTACAGACCTCACTCACCCCTCACCTTTCCGATAATACGTATTGCTTTCTGTTCAGATCTCTTCACAGGTCTCTCTTTCCCAGCCATGATGAGCACCATCATATTTACCTCTCTGTCCCCAGCATCTGGCACATAGTAGGTGCTTAATACAACATTACTAAGTTAATTAAAAATGTCAAGATGTAATTGAGATACGATCATTCCTAATGCCTACAATGGAGGCAGTGACTTTTTCTGTGCATTGCCAAAGATGCTTAGGGGCTTTTTTTCACCTTATGATTTAAAAAAAATGATTGTGATATCTTACAGATTTGAGATGGAAAGTTGATTTAATTTTTTTAATGTATAATAAAAGGACCAAAGTAAAAGATCAAAGGTGCTTCCATTCAGACCCAAGCAAAGCCAAAACCAATGAAGCTGGCACACAGGGAAAGCTCCCCCATTGACCCTGAGGTGTGCCAGCTTGCAATTCCTGCTTAGCCTCTCAAGCATCATAAACTAATGGAATTGAAAGCCACTACTTGGAAGCAGAGTTTACAGTCCACTTACCTATGAAGACGCATTTTGCGGACACAGGCTATGAAGCCTGTTTTCATTTTGATGTTTTTAAAATCTAATTTCCATGCAAATAGGAAAGGATGTGTTTACGAGTGTCGACTTTGGGATTTGTTTGAGTGTCAAACGGCATGACTAATATTTGGGAATTGAAAAGTGTCCAAGGACACTTAAGGAATTCCAGTACTACAAAGGAAGCCAAATATGTTGTGATTAGAGCATTCACTGTCCCAAGAAAATAAATGAGTTGGCTCAGAAGACAAGCCACTTTGCACTGCCCATTGGCTTCTGAGCAATTCTATTCCCAAGAATCTGCGATCATGGAAGAAGACCCATTGTTGCAACACTGGTTAAAAACTCGTTTATTCAAGTGTTTTTAAAATGACATTTTAAATATCCAGAGGGAAAAAAATTGCCAACGTTTAGGCCTGAGGGGAAGGGCTGTACTAGTAGAGTTTTAATAGGTAGTTTGTTTTTGCATTGTTCGCAGTGAATAACACTGATAGTCTGAAATTTAAAAGCAGTAGTAAGAAGGGAAGTAAGAATTTAGTTGTCTGGGATCATTCTTCTGCTTAAAAAGGAGAACAGTCATGCAAAACTGCATGAGGAAATCGGGTATGTTTTAAGGATATTTTAAGAAATCTTTTTAGGAGCTGGGCATGGCGGCTCATGCCTGTAAGCTCAACACTTTGGGAGGCCAAGGTAGGGGAATCTCTTGAGCCCAGAAGTTCAAGACCAGCCTGGTCAACATGGTGAGACCACATCTCTACAATAAACTAAAACACAAAAAATTTAGCCAGGCATGGTGGTTCATACCTGTGGCAAGAGGATCACTTAAGCTCAGGAGTAAGAGGCTATAGTGAGCTATGATTACACCAGCTATGATCACGCCACTGTACTCCAGCCTGAGTGACAGAGTGAGACCCTGTCTCAAAAAAAAGTCTTGGAGTATGGCATACAAGAATGGAGCTTTGCCCTTCAGGTAGAAAAAAATTCTTATATTTGAATAGTGTGGGGTGGAGGCGGGGGGCAGGGTGGTGGGCAGAAATGAGACAAGAGAGATAGTTAGCATAGAAAATTCTCAAGTTGAAATAGTTTGAAAAGGGTAATTACCTCCTTCTATCTGAAAAGAGCAAATGAATAGTTAAAGGCTTTTAAAATAAATAACTTGAAATCCTCACAGAGAGAAATAAGAAGTTGAGCGGGGGACCCAGGAGGCCCAGAAAGCCACTGTTTCTTCCTAATGTCACACTAAGGACCAACTCTACATATGCAACATTAGAAACCAGTTGAAGTTTAACACAAGAGGATATCCAAATTGGATTTGTAATTTCCCTATTTTATTCTAAATTTGATATCAAGACTTTATAGTTTTAGAGTAGTTAAATAATATTTGCCATTGTTCTGATAAAGAGTTGGACCTTTCTAAGAAAAAACAGATACACACATGCACACACATACCATTTGATCTTAGTTACACACACTGGTTCTATTGCCCCAAATCTTCACGAATCACTGCCTCCCCTAGTGGTCATTTACATAATTGCAGGCTTGTGTCGTTTGCCCATTGGCAAAGGCCCCCAGGGAAATTCACTCTCAGTGAATTTGATTTTACAAAGATTCCTGGTGTCTTCTTTGTTCCAGGGCACCACTGACATGGAGGCATGAGTACCAGGGGCGCTGAAGGTTCAAACTGTGACTTTCTTATCACATGCCTGGAAACTTCAGTTTTGAAGTGGAGCCTCTGGTTCTGGAAAGACATTTGCCTCCTTCCTTCCTTCCTCCCTTCCCTCCCTCCCTCCTTCC
>NW_016813019.1:118596-199140 GCF_001698545.2 Rhinopithecus bieti | reverse complement strand
TTCCTTCCTTCCTTCCTTCCTTCCTTCCTTCCTTCCTTCCTTTCTTCCTTTAGATTTAAATTTAATTTGCAATTTCTTTATTCTTTCTTGATTTCTTGGTGCATACCACAAGAAGTACAGCTATGTAGCCCTTCTCTGTCCCAAGCATAAGTCCCCTTAAAGGGCCAAAGAACTATTGGTCCTTCCTTCCAGACAGGAAAGGCTGGTTGAACCCAAAAGATCTGTGCCTTGACATCTATTGATGTGCATATCGGTTTAATTCTTACTCCTGCTCACAAATCTCCCAGAGTACATTTCTGTCCCCGCTTCAGTCTGGTGTCCTGGCAACCACCTCCAGGGTTCTACTCTCTGACAGGAAATGCAGTAGGGATGGAGGGTGGCAGAAATGTTTCTTAATCACTTCCTCCAATGTTGGGGAACTCAGTTTTCTGACTCATGCACTATTTTAACAGCTTCCAGGAAATCCTTAGCCTGAATATTTGGAGTGATTGCAGGAAGTGATTTCTAGAAACATTGGAGGAAACACTGAGGAAAGAAGAGTGGACATGAGGAAGGGGAACGTGGAAAGAATGGGGAGAAGGAGGAAAGGAGAGAGGAGGGGAGAGAAGGAAGGGATGATGGGGAGGGAAAGAAAACATGGAGAGAGAAAGGAAAACAAGGAGAAACCACAGCAGGGAAAGAGAGTATTGTGGCCAGAAGGTGAGAAGTCACCTATAGGCCCTAATACCTCAGTAGTGACCCAGGACCAATGAGTGGGTAAAATTACTACCCTGACATTTGCCCTGTTCCAGTCAAAGATGGCTCACTCAGTGACCCTGGGAACTTAGGATGGTCCCTGCTTCCTAAATGAGAGGATCGGGCAGGCTGCTGGGCAGAGTGCCCTCTGTCAGGAGGTGAGTTTAGCTGAGGGACTCATGGCTTGGCCTGCACTTGTTTCTGAACTGGACTTTGCTAGCATCACCCTCAGATCCTAGAGAATTATTTTCTGACTCATGCACTATTTTAACAGCATCCAGGAAATTCTTGGCTTGAGTATTTGGGGTGATTGGAGGAAGTGATTTCTAGATTGGTTCTTTACCGACCAAAAGAAGGTCAACTCTCCCGATACTCCTGATAGTGTAAACACATACAGCAGTTTTCCTTGGAAGTTGAGAGACTCCTGAGACTCCTAGCAACCTATATTTTCCATTCTATCTTAGCACAGAAGATAGGCTTAGCAAAAGAATGCCTCAGGTACTCTAAAATATACCCCCACCCTGCTGGCAACCAACAACAACCTTTAAGCATACACTTAACAAGTGAAATGTGGTCACACACTCCTATAATATTTTCCCCCAAAATGTTGAGAAGACTTTTCTGGATTTACCCATTGGCCACATTCGTGTGTTGATAAGCTAGAGCAACCTCTCTGGTTCAGGAAACTTAATGGGGAGCTGACGTTCATGGTATCATGCTGAAAGGGGAATGTTATGCCATTACCCCTTGAAAAACATAACTTGCTGAAACAGAAACAGAAAAAAACAGTGAATCTGAGCAGTCCTATATTCCTTTTTAAAAAAAGACAAATAACTCTTCCAATACTTTAAAAAATGCCAATCTTACATTGTCTTTTCCAGAAAACAAAGAGGGAACATTTCCTGCCTTTTTATTTTGAGACAAGCATACACTTGATAACCAAAACTGACAAAGATATTACCAGCAAAGACCGTTATAGGACAATATTTATCTTGAATACAGATGCAAAATCAGAAACAAAATATTAGCAAATTTATATACAGTGATACATATAAAAGGATAACATAGCATAACTGAGTGAGGTTTAATTTAAAAATGCAAGAGCCATTTAACATTCAAATATCAATATATTTAACATATTAACAGAAAAAAACTCAAGAGATTTAGAAAAAAAGCCTTTGAGAAAATTAACACCTATTCATGATAAAAATCTCTCAGCATTAGGAATAGAAAGGAACTTCTTTAAACAGATAACGCATATGTACAAGATATCCACGCCTAGTATGATGAAATGTTGCATTTAATGATGAAATATTGCTCTCTTTCCCCTGTGGTTGGGAATAATGTAAGGATGTTCATAACCTTGCTCCCAACCTCAGGGCCAAAGCAAATAATTAGAATAAATACATGAAATTGTCAAGGTCACTAGATACAAAATCAATACAAAAAATTAATAAATGTAAAATAATTTAAATCATGTAAATCAGATTCTTAAATCACAATGGAATTAAATTAGAAATCAATAGTGGAAAGAATATGGAAAATTCCAAAATACTAAATACTAAGCAACAAAGTTCTAATTAAGCTATGGGTCAAAGGAGAAATTACAAGGAAAATTAGAAAATATTTTGAATTGAATGAAAATAAAAACACAACATATCAAAATATGTGAGTTGCAGCTAAAACAGTGCTTAAGTAAATACTAACAAATTTATACTAATGTACTAATTTTATAATAAGTATAACATTAAAAAAGAAGACAGGTTCTATGACCTAGCTTCTTAATAATCTAGAATAAGAACATAAATATAAATAAAAAATAAACAGAAAAAAAGATGAAGCTAAAAAAAATCAATGAAACAGAAAACAGAAAAATAATAAATAATAAAGGCAATCAAATCCCTTTTTAAGATCAACAAAAGTGATGAACCTCAAGCCAGATTAATCAAAAACATTAAAGAAATAAGAGGTAAGTTAATACAGAAATGAAAGAGGGGACATCACTATAGATCCTATTGAAGGTAAAGTTATTAGAGGAATATTATATACAATCATATACCAATAAATTCAACAACTTAGACGAAGTGGAAAATTTCTTGAAAGACACAAACTACCAAAGCTTACAGAAGAATAAATTTATATCCTAAATAGCCCTATGCCCATTAAATAACTTGAATTTGTAGTTAAAATCCTTCCCACAAAGAAAACTCCAGACCCAGATGGCTTTACTGGTATTTTCTATGAGGCATTTAAGAAAGATAATACCAGTTCTACACAAACTCTTCCAGAAAATTGAGTAGAAAGGATCACTTCCCAAAAAATTACATGAGCTCAGCATTAACTCAATAGCAAAACTGAAGACATTACAAGAAGGAAAAGAAGGAAGAGGAAGATGAGAAAAACTACAGATTAATGTATTCATAAACATCATTATAAAAGTATAAAATTTGAATAAATCATAACTATAATATACAAAGAGATTATGATAAAGTAAAGTTTATTCCAAGAATGTAAGGTTGGTTTTACAACTAAAAATAAATTAATTCACCATAGTTAAAGACTAAAAGAGAACAAAAAAGAGTGCAAGCATATAATCATCTCAATAAATACAAAAAATAAGAAATAAAAAATTGACATAATTCAACAACCATTTATGGCAGAAACTATAAATTGAAACAAACTTCTTCAACTTGATAAAGATGTTCTATAAAAACCTAGCTAATATCATCATACTTAGTGGTGAAAGACTAATTTCCCCACTAAGATCAGAAGAGGGGCAAGGATGTGCAGTCCCTCTATCTCTATTCCACAATATCTGGAAGTTCTAGCCAGTACAAAAAGGCAATAAAAAGAAACATACAGTTTGAAAAGGAAGAAGTACAACTCTACTTATTTGCATGCCAACATTCTATCTTTGTAGAAAATCCTGAGGATCATACAAAAAAAGTACTGGAACTAACAAGTGAGTTTAAAAAGATTACAGGATACAAAGTTAACATACAAAATTAATTATACTTTTATATACCAGCAAGAAACAATTTGGAATTGAAAATTTTTTTAAAAACTTAATAATAACATCAAAAAATACGAAATACTTTGTGATAGATTTGAAAAAACTGATACACAAGTCTTGCACATCAAAAACTACAAAACACTGCTGAGACAAATTAAAGAACACCTAAGTAGATGGAGAAATACATGATATTCATGAATTGGAAAACTAAATATTGCTAAGATGCTAATTCTTCCCAAATTGTTCTAAAGATATAATCAATCCCAGTCAAAATCCAAGAAGTATTTTTGGAGAAATTTGACAAATTTATTATAAAAGTCATATGGAAATCAAAGGACCTAGAATACCCAAAGTAATTTTGAAAAAGAATAAAGTTGGATGACTTAGCCTATCTGATTTCAAGACTTATTATGACTCACACTGTAATCGAGGCAGTGTAGTATTGCCAAAAGGTACAACTTCAATGGAACAGAAGAAAAAAATCCAAATACAGACCCTCAGATATATGGTCAATTGATTTTCAATGAAGGTGCTAAGGAAATTCAGTGGGGGAAAGGATATCTTTTCAACACATGGTCCTTGAACAATTGAATATTCAAAAGTAAAAATTGAATCCAGGTTCTTACCATATCATTGTATGTATAGGCATTGACTGAAAATGGATAATAGACTTATATGTAAAGACTAAAACTATAAAACACTAGAAGAAACCATGAAAGAAAACCGTAGTGACCTTGGATTTGGCAAAGATTTCTTTAAAAGGACATAAAAGGCACACAATATAAAAGGGAAAAAATAGGCTAATTGGACTCTTTCAAAATTTAAAACCATTGCTCCTCAATGGATACTGTTAGAAAAATGAAAAGGCATGCCACAGACTGAGAGAAAACATTTGCAAAATATACATCCAACAAAGGACTTGTATCTACAACCCAATTAGAGATGGCCAAGAGGTTTGAACTGACACTTCACCAAAGATATTCCGGTGGCAAATAAGTGTATGAAAAGGTGCTCGACATCATTAGTCATTGGAGAAATGCAATTTCACATCACCATGAGATAGATATCACTATGCAGCCAATAGAAGAACTAAAATTAAGACTGACCACTCCAAATGTTAGCAAGGATATGAGGCAACTGGAAATTTCACTCTGCTAGTGAGAGAGCAAAATAACATAGTCACTCTGGAAAACAGATTGCAGTTTCTCAAACTGTTAAACATACCTTTATGACCTAGTCATCTCATTCCTAGGTATCTTTCCCCAAGACAAGAGAAATGGAAGTAAATATCCACCGGAAGTCTTGTGCATGAATGTTCACAGCTGCTTTATTTTTAACAGCCCCAGTGTGGAAAGTGTTAAAATATTCATCAGCACATGAATGGATAAGTGAACTGTGTTGTATCTGAACACTCAGCAACAACTATTGATACATGAAGCAACATAAGGGATAGGAGTGTGGATAGCAAAGTGGCACAAGGAAACCTCTGGGGGTGACGCATGTCTGCATTATCTTGATTGTGCGATGTTTCACAGTGTGTATGTTCTTCGAAATTCCCTAGCTGTATACTTCAGTCATGTGCAGTTTTTTTGTACCTCAATTATACCTTAATCAAGCTGTAAAAATTAATTATATTCAACCATATTTTTATATATTAAGCAACAAGCACTGGGAAAATGAAATTTTAAAATATAATTTATAAGGGCACCAAAAATGTCAAATACGTGAAAATAAATCTAATAAAAGATGTGCAATCCCTCTGCATTGAAAGTTAGATGACATGACTGAGAGAAATTACAGAGAACATACTAAATGGAAAGATATTCCATGTTAATGATAGGAAAACCCAATATTTTCAAGATGTCAATTATCCTCTGAGTGATCCATAGATTCAACACAACTGCAATCAAAACCCCCAATGGGTTGAAGGGGTGGAAATTGAGAAATTATTTTTAAAATGTATATGGAAATGCAAAAGATCTAGGATAGTTAGGATAACGTTAAAGAACAAGACAAAGTTTGGTGGACTTATGTCACTAGATTTCAAGACCTAGTAAAAAAACTACAGTAGTTAAGACAGTGTGGTACTGGCACAAGAATGAATAAATAGACTGATGGAACAGAAGGTCTTGAAGAGATCCACATGTATATGGTTACACAAGTTTCACTGCAATTAAGTCAAGAAAGGATGTTTTTTCAATAAAGGCTGCTAGAGTAATTAGATATCCACATAGAAAAAAAAAATAATCTTGCCTCCTAGCTCATAACATACACAAAAGTAACTTCCAGATGGTTCATAATCTAAATATAAAAGGCAAAACAATGTAACTTTTAGAGGAAAACATAAGAGAAAATATATACACCCCTGAGTATGCAAAGATTTCTTAAACTGAAAAAAAGCACAAAACTTGAAGAAAAAAATGATGAATTGCATTTCATTATAAGTAATTAAAATGTTGGAAAGGAAAGCCACATAGTGGGAGAAATATTTGTGTTACATATATCCAATGAGACTCATATTCACAATTTAATAAGAATTCCTACAGAAAGTAAATTTAAAAGGCAAACAGCCCAATGGAAAAATGGACAGACAACCTGAACAAGCATTGCACAAAGGGTAATATCTAAATGGTCAATAGACATATGAAATGTGCAAAGTGTCATTACCCTCAGATAAATATAAAAAGGTAAATTAAAAACCCAAAACAATACTGTTACACACCCAGGAGAATGGCTAAAATGGAAAAGGCAGACAATACCAAGTGTTGCCAAGAACAAGGAGCAAATGGAACTCTCCAACATTACTGTTAGGTGTTCACTATATAACCAGAGTGAAAACTCTAGCAGAATTGACTAAAACTGAGCACATATATACCCCATGATTTAACATTTCTACTTCTTGGGTATATACCCAACAGGAATGTGTACAAGTGTTCACTGAAAGACACATAGAAATATTCACAGTAGCACTTGCACTATCAGCCAAAACCAGAAACAATTCAAATGACCATCAAACTATAGAATAAATAAATGGCAGTATCTGCACATTGTAGAAACAAACAAAACCATAACTACGTGAAGAAAGCTCAACCATGTGGTTATAATGTTGAAAAAAAGAGCCAGATACCAAAGAGAACATATGGTAGAATTCCATTTACATAAAGCTCATACCCAGGGAAGAGAAATCTACAATGTTGAACTCAAGGTAGTAGCCACTCTCAGGAGCGGTAGTGACTGAGAGGGGATGTGAAGGGGGCTCCGTGTGCTGGCCCGGCTCCATGACTTAATCTGGGTTCTGGTTATGAAGGTGTGTTCACCCTGTGAAAATTCACCCAGCTGTACCATTGTGATCTCTATCCTTTTCTTATATATGTATTTCACTCTTAAAAAAAAAAAAAAGGGCCGGGCACGGTGGCTCAAGCCTGTAATCCCAGCACTTTGGGAGGCCGAGATGGGCGGATCACAAGGTCAGGAGATTAAGACCATCCTGGCTAACCCGGTGAAACCCCGTCTCTACTAAAAAAGACAAAAAACTAGCCGGGCGAGGTGGCGGGCGCCTGTAGTCCCAGCTACTCGGGAGGCTGAGGCAGGAGAATGGCGTAAAGCCGGGAGGCGGAGATTGCAGTGAGCTGAGATCCGGCCACTGTACTCCAGCCTGGGTGGCAGAGCAAGACTCCATCCAAAAAAAAAAAAAAAAAAAAAAAAAAAAGATTTGTTTGGCTTACTGTGGAAAGTGCTGTGATGGAAAGTAACAGGGTGCTGGAGAGAGAATCTGGCTGGGATGGTCAGTCAGGGAGGGCTCTTTGGAGGAAGGGATGTTTGGCTGAGAGCTGAAGGGTGAGGTGGAGCCGGCTATGAGAAAAGCAGCAGGGAAGAGCTTCCAAGGCAGGGGGAACTGATGGACAAAGGCAGGAAGATTGGGACATGAGTGAAGCTGTGATGTGCAGGAAGCTGGCTTGTGCCATCAATGAGAGCCAGTTCTGAGCATCTGGCCCCAACTCTGTGTTCAGTGAGGTCACCATGGTGGCTTGGAATATGCAAATGATGTGGGAAATCAGCAAATTGTATCAATCTGGATTTTTTTTTTCCTCAGAAAATCGCCAGCTGTACAGCAATGACCATAGCTTGGCAGACCTGTCGTGATTGGTCATTTAACTGTCTTTAAAATTCACTCTATTACATCCTTGGCTTTCTTCTGTATCCTGCTAGGAAAAAAAAAAAAAAAAAAAGGGTTTCTTTGGATGCAACCAAAGAGAACCTCTGGCTTCAGCTTGTCTGTTACTTATTCTTAGCTGTTAATTATTTTGCTTTTGTGTAAAACAAGAGTCGGCAAACTGCAGCCCTTGTGTCAAATTTGATCCGCGGCCTTCTTTTGTAAAGAGTTTTATTTGTTTTTCATATTGTCTATGGTTGCTTTCACATTACAACAGCGGAGCTGAGTTGCTGCCACAGAAATCTTATGGATGGCAAAGCTTAAAATATTTGCTATTGGCCCTTTAAGGAAATCATTTGCCGACCCCTGTAGCTTGGCAATAGTCATCCAATCCCGTGCACCCTTGTGGCCAGTATTTTCTGCACCCACGTCAAATACCCAGTGCAGTATGCTGCTAGTGCATTCCCTTCCACGGGTACACCCTACCAATCCCTGCTGGTTAAATGTTTAGCTTTTGGGCTATCTCTGCTCAACAGCCACCAGTGATGGGGACATTCCCCCCAGCCAGAGGTGAGGGATCTATTTCCCAGAGGCCATCTCCTCACCTGCTCTCTCAGACCAGTCCCAGTGCCAACTGTTGAAGGTTGAGTTCCCCAAAAGTAGAGGCTGAGAAAGAGTTTGAGTGCAAGATGCTTATTAGGGGGTCAATACCTGTGGAAGGAAGAGGGAAAAGTCTTGAGGTTGTGATTTTTTTGGGGGAAAGAGGAGCTCTGGTCCAGTCCTGACTACCAGGGTAGCCTGCACCAGCTGAAATGGCTGGAGATCTATATACCCAGCTGGGAAGGGCATGACCTCAGTGAGGGGTTCTCCACAGCTGAAGCTGACCCCGAAGGAGACAGTGCTAGAGGCTGCTTGCAGATAGCACTCTGCCATTGGCAGCAATGTGTCCCTAAAGGAGGGTCTGGGCAGCATGCACCAAGGTCTGCCATAATCCCCACCATGGCGTCCCTGATGTCCCCACTTTCTCCCCACTGTGGCACCCTTTTATCATTTCTACACACCTTCCAAAGCACTACATCTGAAAAACTAACCACACTGATGAAAAGGGAGAGAACTTCTGTCGGCAGGCTACTGTGTGCCAGCTGCCCTACAGAGGTGACCTCGTGAGGGAACCCCGTTGACGCTCCACTCTGCAGACAGGGAGACTGAGACTCCCTAAGGGGAACTGAACTGCCCAGGGTCACACAGCTGGGGAGTGCAGGGCTGGTATTCAGATATAGTTTGCCTGGCATTGTAATTAACCTGCTGGGTTTTTTTGTTTGTTTGTTTTGTTTTGTTTTGTTTTTCCGCTCTAGGTCACCACCTCTTATAAAGCAATTATTGTGTATCATAACACATTATCAATCAAAGACAAATAATAGGCCATCAGATCTTCTGGTCTGTGTGAGCTGGTCAGAGTCACTCTTGCACAGACATAGGGACTGGCTGAATTGCATGCTCACCAGGGGTCAGGTGCCGCACTGAGCAGTGTGGATAATCCCCACGGCAGCGCCTGAGGTAGGTGCTGCTATTATCTCATTTTACAGATGAGAAATTGAGGCTTAGGAGAGGTTGAGTAATCTGTTGAAAGCGAGACATAGGTCTGTTTAATGACTGGACACAACTTCCTTCTTTCCTGGGTGGAAGAAAGTCTACCTCCAACAAAAGCAATTACTGTGTTTTTTCCCTTGTGTCCTCCTAAAGTGGGGATCTGCATAATCTTAAACTCTTTGAAATATGTAAAGTAGCCCAAGCAGTCTCCATTGCCTTCACAGACCTGCAGGACCCTGGGCACACAGGATGAGATCTACTTGCCTATGGTAATGACAGGGCCTGGGAACAGAGTGCTGGAGCGGTGTCCAGGTATAAGGAGAGGTGTAGGGAAGAAAGCCAAGTGATCTTGGGATTCTTTTCTCTCCACTGTTTTTGTTGTTTCATTTCTCCCTTGAAGATCCAGAATTACTCAAGGAAGCATTTACTTACTGCATTTTGTTTTGTAACATGATGTTGTTAAACAGCATGGGCTCTGGAATCAGGCAGACCAGCATTCAAATCTGGATTCTGCTTCTTACTACCTGTGTGGCATCCACCAAATGGCTTCACCTCTCTGAGCCTCACTTTCCTCATCTGTCAGGTCTGACTTAGAACATCCCTATTTCCTGAGCTGTTGTGAGGGAATGTTGATAAATCTAAACACATAGCACAGCCTGCAGAAACCTCAACAAATGGCAGTTGAGCTCTGGTCTCTATGGGACCCCAGCTCTTTGGCCACTCAGGTTGATGCCTCTTGTTTTCAGCCCAAGATCATCCTCTCAGCACAGAAGCATCAGTTTATATGTGGCATCTCTTCTTCCCTCTTCAATTGCCAGAGAGTACTATCTCCCTGACCAAGGATGGGTTCTTCCCATCACTTCTGAAGAACCACATAGTGAAGAAGTGAGGAGTTGGCCCTGGGAGCCAGGCTGGTTTGAGTTTCATTTGAGTCATTTCTTAGCTGGGTCACCCTGGACAAGTTTCTTAACCTCTCTGAGCTTCCAATGTCTCATCTGCACAATAGGTACAATTGTACTCACAACATGGGATCATGGTGAGGGATCAATGGGCACGGCATGCAGAGGCTCCTTACATACTGACTAGTACACAGGAGGTGCTCAATAGATGCCTGTTCTCATCTCCTTCTGCTATTTTCATTTATTCTAAGCCAACACTTTCCCAAGAGACTCCTAAGAGGTTGTATCCTAGCCTAGACCTTTCTACAATCTTGGTATAGCTATTTAAAGAGACAAAAATCAGTCATAACTTTGTTCTTAATAATGACCACAATAATAAAATGGCTACAATTTTGCATATAAAATCAGTCCTAGTTCATGCCCACATGATGCACGATGGGGAGAGTGGACATTCATCCACAACCACAATCTCTGGGAATGAGAGGTACATGTGACAGTGCACTTACTTCTCAGAAGGACCCTATAAGTTGGAGACTATTATTATACTCACATTTCAAATAAAGAAACTGAGACTTGGAGAAGTTATGCTTTTATTCTCTGGGCCACCCAATTGGTAAGAGGCAGAACTAGGATTTGAACCCATGTTCTTCTTCTCATATTCTAGCTGTGAAACAAATGTGGGAGCAATAGATAGACCTCTCTTGTTAGGCAGAGGCTAGCCATTCAAAATTTTCCAGCAGGAGTCAGCTTCGGCTATTAAAACTGTTATTTGACGTGTATCTGAGAAGGAGAGAGGGAGGACAGACCCCCAAAGAAGCCAGTGCTGTGATGTCTTGATTTATTCACAGTCACAGAGAAATCACTAGCAACAGATCACTCTTTGTGGCTATATAGCAAACCCAGAAGAGACTTTGATTGGTTCTTCTGGATCGCTTGTTCATTCTTGCACCAATCATTGTGGCCAGAGGGCAGCCATAGCAATGAAAAGGAGGGTGGAGAAGACACCCCGAGTGACAGTTCCATCAAAACCAACCATTCCTCCTTGAGATGCCACAGTACTGGATGCTGTTCAGGGCATGGGCATGAATGTTACCTCCTCAGGAGGCTGCCCCCAGCCACTTTACCAAAAGTAGACCCCACCCCTGACCCTGTTTGCCTGTTTAATATTCTCGATAAAACTCACTGCTCTGCTATTATCTTCTTTATTTCTCTTTCCTTGTTAGAATATAAATTAACTCCTTGAAAAGAGGGGCTTTGTCTGATTTCTTGATTACTCTGTTCCTGGAGTCTAGAACATTTATAAAGTTGCTCAATAAATATTTTTGAATAAAGAAATGAGTAGGTGCCAAGAAGACACCACAGGGAAATGATAGTCTCTTCCACAAATGGTGCTGGGAAAATTGAACATCCACGTGCAGAAGAATGAAATTGGATTCTTACACCATACACAAAAGTTAAAATGAATTAACGACTTAAACATAAGACTTGAAACACTAAATTCTGAAAAGAGAACATAGAGAAAAACCATGTTGACATTGGACTTGGCAATGATTCTTGGATAGGCCACCAAAATCACAGAAAACAAAAGTAAAAATAACAAGTAGGACTACATCAAACTAAAAATCTTCTGCACAGAAAAGGAAACTATCAATAAATAAAAGGGCAGCTTATGGAATGGGAGAGAATATTTACAAGCCATATATCTGATACAGGATTACTATCCAAAATATATAGGGAACTACTATAATGTAACTGTAAAACGCTCTCTAATTTGATTTTACAATGGGCAATGGAACTGAATAGACATTTCTCAAGAGAAGACATACAAGTTGCCTGTATATATATATGAAAAGGTGCTCAATATCACTAATCATCAAGGAAATGCAAATCCAAATCATGAGATATCAACTCACATCTGTTAGGATGGCTATTATTTTAAAAATAGCAGAAGATAACAAGTGTTGTCAAAGATGTGGAGAAAAGAGAACCTTTGTACACTGTTGGTGAGAAAGTAAATTGGTGCGGCCTCTATGGAAAAGTGTGTGGGGGTTCCTCAAAAAATTAAAAATAGTACTACTGTATGATCCAGCAATCCCACTTTTGGGTATATACCCAAAGAAACTGAAATCAGGACCTAGAGAGCTATCTGGATTACATGTTGATTGCAGCATTATTCATGATAGCCAAGAAATGGAAGCAACCATTTTCATGATATTGATTCTTCCTATCCATGAGCATGGTATGTTCTTCCATTTGTTTGTGTCCTCTTTTATTTCACTGAGCAGTGGTTTGTAGTTCTCCTTGAAGAGGTCCTTCACATCCCTTGTAAGTTGGATTCCTAGGTATTTTATTCTCTTTGAAGCAATTGTGAATGGGAGTTCATTCATGATTTGGCTCTCTGTCTGTTATTGGTGTATAGGAATGCTTGTGATTTTGCACATTGATTTTGTATCCTGAGACTTTGCTGAAGTTGCTTATCAGCTTAAGGAGATTTGGGGCTGAGATAATGGGGTCATCATCTGCAAACAGGGACAATTTGACTTCTTCTTTTCCTAACTGAATACCCTTTATTTATTTCTCCTGCCTGATTGCCCTGGCCAGAACTTCCAACACTATGTTGAATAGGAGTGGTGAGAGAGGGCATCCCTGTCTTGGGCTGGTTTTCAAAGGGAATGCTTTCAGTTTTTCCCCATTCAGTATGATATTGGCTGTGGGGTTGTCATAAATAGCTCTTATTATTTTGAGATACGTTCCATCAATACCTAGTTTATTGAGCATTTTTAGCATGAAGGACTGTTGAATTTTGTCAAAGGCCTTTTCTGCATCCATTGAGAGAATCATGTAGTTTTTGTTGTTGGTTCTGTTTATTTGATGGATTATGTTTATTGATTTGTGTATGTTGGACATTGCTATAAAGATACCTGATGATGTGGAAGCAGCTTTGGAACTGGGTAACAGGCAGAAGTTGGAAGACTTTGAAGGGCTCAGAAGACAGGAAGATAAGGAAAAGTCAGGAACTTCTTTGAGTCTGTTTAGATGGTTGGGACCAAAATACTGATAGTCATATGCATCCCAGGGATGAAGTCAACTTGATCATAGTGGATAAGCTTTTTGATGTGCTGCTGGATTCGGTTTACCAATATTTTATTGAGGATTTTCGCATTGATGTTCATCAGGGATATTGGTCTAAAAGGCAGTCACATAGTTTTTACTATTTCCATAAAGAATGTCACTGGCATTTTGATAGGGATTGTAAAAATGTCCATAGCACCCAAAACATCTACAGAGTCATAGTCTTTAATAAATCCACATACTTCCAGCTCAATGAGAACAGATTAAGGGGCAGAGAGTGAGGAATGATGAATGAAATCACTTCTTGGGAAGGACAGAACCTAATTCTCCCTGGAACTGGGGCAGTGACTTATAGAAGAATGAGGTTTCTAAGTTCCAGGAATAGCTGAAATAGGGCCATGTTGGTGATCTTTCTGATTTCCCATTTTGAACTCCTGGAATTCCCAGAGAAACTCAAAGAACCCTCTACTTAGGAGCCTTAGGAGATGAAGGTATAGATAGCTTGGGTAAAATAGATAGGTAACATAGTTTGGATGTTTGTCCCTGCCCAAGTCTCATGTTGAATTATAATCCCCAATACTGGAGACGAGGCCTGGTAGGGAGTTGTTTTGTTCATGGGGACACATCCCTCATGGGTTGGTGCTGTCTTTGCAATAGTGAATGAATTTTCTTGAGATCTATTCATTTAAAAGTGTTTGATATATCTCCTCCTACTGTCTCCTTTTCCACTCCTGCCATGTGAGATGGTTGGCTAGCCCTACACCTTTCACTATGATTGGAAGCTTCCTGATTCCTCCCCAAAGGCACATGCCAGCACCATGCTTCCCGTAGAGCCTGCAGAATCATGAGCCAATTAAACCTCCATTCTTATAAATTACCCAATCTCAGGTATTTCTTTATGGCAATGCAAGAACACACTGATACAGAAAATTGGTAGCAAGAGAAGGACATTGCTATAAAGATACCTGATGATGTGGAAGCAGCTTTGGAACTGGGTAACAGGCAGAAGTTGGAAGACTTTGAAGGGCTCAGAAGACAGGAAGATAAGGAAAAGTCAGGAACTTCTTTGAGTCTGTTTAGATGGTTGGGACCAAAATACTGATAGTCATATGAACCATGAAGTCCAGGCTGACAAAGTCTCAGATGGAAATGAGGAACTTATTGGGAACTGGAGCAAATGTCATGCATGTTATGTCTTAGCTAATAAGTTGGTTGCATTGTGCCCCTGCCCTAGGGGTATGTAGAAGTTTGAACTTCAGAGTGATGATGAAGGGTATCTGGAGCAAGAAATTTTTAAGCAGCAAAGCATTCAAGAGTTGGTTTGGCAGCTTCCAAATACCTATGCTCAGATGTGGGAGCAAAGACATTACTTAATGTTGGAACTTCTATTTAAAATGGAAGCAGAGAATAAAAGTTTGAAAAAAATGGCAGCCTAGCATGTAGTGAAGGAAGAAAAAGCTTTTTCATTAGAGGAATTCAAGCAGGCTGTGGAGCAACCACTTGCTAGAGATATTTGCATAACTAAAAGCAAGCCAAGTGCTAATATCCAAGACAATGGGAGAAGGGCCCCAAAGGCATTTCAGAGACCTTCATGACAGCTCCTCCCATCACAGGCCCTGAGGTCTAAGAGGATTGAATGGTTTTGTGGACCACGCCCAGGGCACTGATGCCCTGCGCACCCTTGGGATACTTCTTCCCACATCCCGGCCACTCCAGCTCCAGTCAGGTCTAAAAGGGGGCTCAGGTAGAGTTTGAACTGCCACTTTAGACAATGCAAGCTGTAAACCTTTGAAGCTTCTACCTTAAGTTAATCCTGTAAGTGCACAGAATGCAAGAGTGAAGAATAGTTGACAGTTGCCATCTAAATTTCACAGGACGTATGAGAAAGCTTAGATGCCCAGGCAGAAGCCTTTTGCAGGGGCAAAGCCCTCCCAGAGAACTTCTACTAGGGTAGTGCCAAGGGAAAATGTGGGTTTGGAGCCTCCCACACAGAGTCAGTCCCCAGTGGGGCACTGTCTAGTGGAACTGAGAGAAGGGGGCCATTGTCCTCCTGACCCAGAATGGTAGATCCACTCGCAGCTTGCAGCCTGTGCCTGGAAAAGCCACAGGAATTCAATTCCAACCCACGAGAGCAGCACTGGGTGGGTGAACCCTGCAAAGATACAGGGATGGAGTTGCCCAGGGCCCATTCCACTCCTTGCAGCCATGTGCCATGGATGTGGGACACAGAGTCAAAGGAGATTATTTTGGAACTTTCAGATTTAATGACTGCTCTGGTGGGTTTTAAACTTGCTTGGGTCCTGTAGCCCCTTTCTTTTGGCAGATTGTTTTGGGGTGGTGATGTTTACCCTTTGCCCATGCCCCCATTGCATCTTGGAAGTAAATAACTTGTTTTTGATTTCATGGGCTGATAGGTGGAAGGGACTTGCCTTGTCTCAGGTGAGGCTTTGGACTTTGGAAATTTTGTTAATGTTGGAATGAGTCAAGACTTTGATTGAATATTGGAAAGTCATGATTGTATTTTACAATGTGAGAAGAACGTGAGATTTTGGTGGGGGCACGGTAGAATGACATAGTAGTTTGGATATTTGTCCCTGCCCAAATCTCATGCTGAATTGCAATCCCTAATGCTGGAGATGAGGGCTGGAGATGAGGCCAATTAACTTACCTAGTCTCAGGTATTTCTTTATAGCCATGCAAGAACAGCCTAATACAATAGGATTGCATCTGATGTGTCTCTGCTTCCACAACATCTAGCAAAGCATGCTGAATAATTGAATAAAAACTTCCTTGCCTAAGCTTTGATGTTAACACTCTGTGCGCCGTCCTTGAATCCCAGTTTCCTCACTAGTTTTGTTACTGGGGAGTCCTTGTTCTTATAGCTCCCAAGATGGTTGTGGGCCACTTCCAAGATGGTGGCAAGCCTCTTGTTCTCTGACCTGGGGTTCTTGGTCTCACGGATTCCAAGGAAAGGAATCTTGGGCCATGTGATGATTGTTATAGCTCTATTCAGCTCAATTAGGATGAACCCTGGGCACTTAGTCAGTGCAGAAACAATGGTGTGCCTCTAGCCCAATTCAGAGTGGCAATGGGCGCTGCCTCACTGGATCAGAAGTGCAGCGACACCCTGCTGGATCTGGAGGGGTGGAGGTCAGCAGTGGGTCTGCAACAGCGGCAACAGCAGTGGTGGACAGCAAGTGAAAGCTCAATCGAGCCATAACAAACACGGACCAGAAGAGTGTGCAGTTACAAGATTTAATAGAATGAAAACAGAGCTCCCATAAAATGGGAGGGGGCCCCAAGGGTGTTGCCGTTGCTGGCTCCAATGTCTGGATTTATATCCCAATCATTGTCCCCCTCTCCGTGCTCTCAGGCGATAGATGATTGGCTATTTCTTTACCTCCTGCTTTTGCCTAATTTGCATTTTAGCGAGCTCTCCTTACTACCTGATTGGTTGGGTGTGAACTAAGTTGCAAGCTCCATGTTTAAAGGTGGATGTGGTCACATTCCCAGCTAGGCTTAGGGATTCTTACTTGGCCTAGGAAATCCAGCTAGTCCTGTTTCTCAGTGCCCCCCTCAACATGAAAACTCAAGTGCTACTGAGGAGGTTGGCTGATGACCGCTCTAACTGCTCTCTGCTGAATTGGGGCATTGTAGGGACTGTGCAGTTGAGATTTCCTTGGGAGGGATGGCTTTGATGTCATCAACATTGGAGCATGGGGTATCAGGCTGGTCCAGGGGTCCATGGTAGATCTTAGTCATGGACTGCATCTGGGGCTCCATTTGAAGAACCATTTATAGTTACAGCTTTGATTCTGGAAAAGACAAACTTAACAAGGAGGTTAAAGATACAGGGATTGAAATGTATGGCCTGCAGTGCGGGGGATTATTTCGTTGGCACACTTCACAGGCCCTGACTATCTGCTTGATAGTTCTGAAAAGGCCTGGTCCAGTAAATAATAATGTGGCCATCTGATGGGTGCTATCAATGCCTAAGTGAAAGGTTTGGTGAAGGGTTTTAAGGGTTTTAAGTAATTTCCATTGGTTAGCTGCAGGCAAAAGTATTTTTCCTTCTTCGGTGGCTAGCCATCCTAAGGGGAGGAAACTATGTCCTCGTGAGGTTCCCCATTCTATTTCTCCTGCTGAGTACTGGGGCTTGGTCTCCTGGAGAGGATTACCTGATACTAGGGTTCCTTCTGTAAGCATTTCTAATGGAGGGTCCCACCTTGCGGCTCTTTTGGCTTCAATATCCACTTGGTGGCTCCCTTCTATTTCCCTTTCCTTTCCTTTCTGATGACCCTAGCAGTGTAAGACTGACACCTCTTTAGGTTTCTGTACAGTCAATAATAATCTCCTAATGGCTTCCTGATGTTTGATAGGTGTTCCCTCAGAAGTTAGGAATTCCCTTTCACTCCATATTGCTGCATGGGCATGGAGGACTAAGTAAGCATACTTAGAGTCTGTATATATATTTACCCTTTTCCTTCTCCTAATTCTAGTGCCCGAGTGAGAGCTATCAGTTCTGCCAGCTGAGTGCTAGTTCCTGGAGTAAGGGGATTACTTTCAAGTGTTCCATTATTACTGACCACTGCATACCCCACTTTTCAAATTCTTTTTTCTACAAAGGAACTTCCATCAGTATAGAAGTTGAGGTCAGGATCAGTCAAGGGAACCTCTAGAAGGTCCCCTCAAGCAGCATAGGTTTGAGTAATCACCTGTTGACAGNCTTTTGGCTTCAATATCCACTTGGTGGCTCCCTTCTATTTCCCTTTCCTTTCCTTTCTGATGACCCTAGCAGTGTAAGACTGACACCTCTTTAGGTTTCTGTACAGTCAATAATAATCTCCTAATGGCTTCCTGATGTTTGATAGGTGTTCCCTCAGAAGTTAGGAATTCCCTTTCACTCCATATTGCTGCATGGGCATGGAGGACTAAGTAAGCATACTTAGAGTCTGTATATATATTTACCCTTTTTCCTTCTCCTAATTCTAGTGCCCGAGTGAGAGCTATCAGTTCTGCCAGCTGAGTGCTAGTTCCTGGAGTAAGGGGATTACTTTCAAGTGTTCCATTATTACTGACCACTGCATACCCCACTTTTCAAATTCTTTTTTCTACAAAGGAACTTCCATCAGTATAGAAGTTGAGGTCAGGATCAGTCAAGGGAACCTCTAGAAGGTCCCCTCAAGCAGCATAGGTTTGAGTAATCACCTGTTGACAGTTATGTTCTGTCTTTTCTTCATTGTCTGGAAGAAATGTGGCTGGGTTAAGAGTTGCACAAGTGCGCAGTCACAGCACTGGCCCTTCAAGTAATAGAACCTGATATTTAAGCAAATTGTTGTCTGACAGCCATAAGTCTCCTTTAGCAGTGAGTATGTCGTTTACGTCATGAGATGTCCACACAGTAAGATCTCTTCCCTGTATTATTTTAACTGCTTCCAGTACTAAGACTGCTACTGCTGCCACTACCCATAAACAACGAGGCCAACCCTTTGCCACTACATCAGTTTCCTTACTTAGGTATGCCACGGGTTGCAAGCTGGTCCCTCAGACCTGTGTAAGGATTCCTAGAGCTATTCCTGTTTTTTTCTGTGACATATAAAGAAAATTCTTGTCCTGTTGGCAAGCTTAACATTGGGGCTTGGGTTAGGGCCTTCTTGAAGGCCTGGAAAGCCGCTTCTGCTTCAGGTGTCCATCTTACTGAATGGGTATTGGCTTTCTGAGTTTCCTTAATTAGTGTACTAATGGTCTGGCTATTTTGCTGTACCTGGGAATCCATATTCAGCAGAAACCTGTTATGCCAAGAAGCCCTCTTAGTTCCTTCAGCGTTTTAGGATGAGGATAAACCGGTATAGGCTGGATATGTTCCTCACTGAGGGCTCTGGTGCCTTTGGATAATTTTAGCCCTAAGTATTTAACCTGCTGTGAGCAGAGCTGAGTCTTTGGTTTGGAAACTTTGTAGCCACAGGTGGTGAGGAAATTTAAAAGTGCTTGGGTGACTTCATGGCACAAGATTTCTGAACGGGTGGCTAAAAGTAAATCATCCACGTACCGAAGAACAAGAGTGTCCAGGTATGAGAATTGGCTCAAGTCTTGGGCTTATGCCTGGCCAAATAGATGGGGGCTATCCCTGAACCCTTGGGGTAAAACAGTCCAGGTGAGCTGAGATGTTGGGTTCGAAGGATCTTCAAAGGCAAACAAGAATTGAGAGTCAGGATGTACAGGGATGCAGAAAAAAGCATCCTTAAGGTCCAAAACTGTAAACCATTCTGCTTCCTCTGGTATTTGGGAAAGCAGAGTATAAGGGCTAAGTACAACTGGGTATAGAGGGACAATGGCCTCATTGATAATCCTGAGATCTTGCACTAACTTCCACTGTCCACTGGGTTTCTGTACTCCTAAAATTGGAGTATTGCAGGGGCTATTGTATGGTTTTACTAGGCCTTGGGCTTTTAGGTCCTTAATAATCTCTTGGAGTCCTTGTTGGGCCTCGTGTCTAAGGGGGTACTGCTTTTGGTGGGGAAGGAGGTGGAATCCTTTAGTTTAACTTGAATGGGACGGGCATTCTTCAATCGTCCATATTGTCCTTCTGTTGCCCAGACTTAAGGATTAATTCCTTCCTCAAGCAGGGGACACAAACGGGTGTTCCTTCTCCTATGTTCAGTTGTTTAATGACCCTTGCTTTTGCTAGAATGTCTCTCCCTAACAAGGGAGTAGGGCTTTCAGGCATAATTAGAAAAGCATGTGAAAAGAGTAAAGTTCCCCAGTCACAACTTAGTGGCTGAGAGAAGTGTCTAGTGATTTGTTGTCCTAGGATCCCTCGGATAGTGACAGATCTGGAGGATAGTTGTTCGGGACAGGAAGTAAGACTGAGAAGGCTGCGCCAGTGTCCAGAAGACAGTTAACCTCCTGGCCTTCAATAGTCAAGCATACCTGGGGCTCTGTGAGGGTGATGGCATGGGCTGGTGCTTGCCCTGGTCACCCTCAGTCCTGCTGCTGGATCATCTGGTTAGTGACTTCTGACTCAGAAGACCTTCATCCCCTGGGGCAGTGGGCCTTCCAGTGATTCCCTTGACATAAGAGGCATGGACGATGGGGCGGCTTATTTCTATTTGGACAATCTTTTTTAAAGTGTCCTTGTAGACTGCACTGGAAGCAAGCCTTACTAGGCATTCGATTTGCCCAGCCTTTCCGTGTTCCAGAGCCTCCAAAGTCCACTTGCCTGAGGGCCATGACTAAAGCAGTGACCTTTTTCTTATCCCGTTTATCCTGTTCTGCCTGCTCCTCCTGATTGCTGTTATTGAAAAAAAACGAGGTTGCCAAGTTTAGTAGTGTTTCTAAGTTTTGCTCTGGGCCTAAGGCAGACTTTTGAAATTTTTTTTCTAATGTCTGCAGCTGACTGAATGATAAACGTATCCTTTAAGATTAGTTGGCCTTCAATAGAGTCAGGTGACAGAGATGTATGCTTCTTCAGTGCCTCCCTTAGTCTCTCCAGAAAGGCAATAGGATTTTCTTCCTTTCCCTGTGTTACAGTGGACATCATTGAATAATTTATAGGCTTCTTCCTGGTTTTCCTTAGTCCTTTTAGCGCGCAAGTTAGCAAATGTCTGCAGCACCAATCTCCATGTTCTGATTCTGCATTCCAATGAGGGTCTGCGCTGGGAACTGCCTGCTGGCCTGGGGGGAATTGTTCTCTTTCCTCTCTTGTCATCCTATCATTGACCTGACTGAGATACCAGAGATCGCCAGATTCTCGGGCTTCAGTTATGGCGGCACTGCTCTCATTTGGGGCTAGTGTCTGATTTAGCAGTAACATTATATCTCTCCATGTCAGATCAAAGGATTGTCCTAACCCTTGTAAACATCAATACAGTCATCAGGGTTATCTGAGAATTTACCTAGGTCTATTTTAAGTTGCTTTAAGTCTGACAGGGGAAAAGGTACATACACTCTGACTGGGCTGAATTCTCCAGAATACATCTTAGGGGTGTTTTTGCCTTGGGGGTAACTTTTTTTATCTGAAAAAAAAGGGGGGGATGCCAGCACCCCTAGTCGTTTTCCAGTGAGCATTAGTCCTGGAATGTCCTCTATGGTCCAAATGCTTATTCCTTTCCAGGGTGCGTAACCACCCATGGACCTCTGCTTACTGGATTAGTTACGCTCACCAATGTAGCAGTCCTCCACCTATTTTCCTGCCTTTCTTGGCCACAAAGAAAGGGATCCGGGCTGCTAGATTCTAGTGGTCCTTTACCATTGTGCCTAATATTGCCTTTGCGCTCAGAGGTGAGTTCCTTTCCAGGGTGCGTAACCACCCATGGACCTCTGCTTATCGGATTAGTTACGCTCACCGATGTAGCAGTCCTCACCCCTTTTCCCACCTTTCTTGACCACAAAGAAAGGGGTCCAGGCTGCCGGATTCTAGTGGTCCTTTACCAGCATGCTCAACATTGCCTTTGCGCTCAGGGGTGAGTCCTAAAGCTGGGCTGGGTTCCTGAGTATTTCATAACAACCCAGCTGCCCCATCAAGATGCATTCCCATAAACAACAGTTATTATGCAAATTCCTTTCAGAGAGGGTGTAGCTAACCTTTTGAGTCAGGACTGAGTCAGAGTTTTTTGATTCTGTAAGTACTTTAAGGCTTGGCTGGGTGTAAACAACTCGCACATTTGAGCAGACCAATTATTAGGCAATTCTCCTAACTCTGCTTCCACACGAATCTCTCTATCAATTACTGAATACCCATTGTGGTTTTTTTCTTGATTGCCTGGGAGGAACCATCTATCCTCCTGTCCTGAAGGGAGTACCTACTAGGTCTGGTCATACTTTTTGTATGGTAATTAAGATTTAAATCCTCTGTCAGGAAATTTGCTGGGTTAAGGGAATTTTCAGTGGTTAATGTTAAATCACCTTTTTCTAACAGAATAGCCTCATACTTTAAGATTTGAGTTAGTAAGCTCACTTTTTGCTTTTTTGACTTAGGATAATTCTGAACTGGTGACGTGTGCTCATAACGAGGTTTCCCCTAAAAGTTATTTTTCTACTTTCTTCTATTAGCAAAGCAGTTGCTGCTACAGATTGAATGCATTTGGGCCATCCATGGGTTAAGGAGTTTTTATAGGAAGACTACCGGTTGTCAGTGGTCTCAGTGTTTTCAGGCTACACTGTTGTTTACACTGATAACAAGGTAGTATTGGAGAGTTACAGGGTTATGGAGAAGACCTTCAATTATCAATTTTAGGTTTTAAATTTACCCTGGCTTTTAAAGGAAGAGAGCACACTGCTTTTTCTTTACTACTTCTATCTTTCTCTTTCTTTCTCTCTTTGATTCCCTCTTTGTCTCTCTTTCTCTCCCCTCTGTCTCTCTCTCTCTCTTTTTCTCTCTTCTTGACTTACTCAATTCGCTTTCATCCTGATCTATTATGTTGTCAAAGACCCCATTCCAGTTGTTAAAATACTGGGTTATCAGTTCTAAGGCCCTGGCCAAGGAGCCAAGGCTTGGAGATTCTACTGCAGAGGGATGGATAAGCTGGGTAGAAATCGAGGGAGTAGAGCATCTTACACAATGGGAGAGCAGTCCTCCTAGCCATTTACAAACTTGGGGCCCTGCAAGGGTGGTGGGGAATGGGTCCCACATAACTGCCCATGTTGAGAGCTGTCTGCCTAAGTTGGGAGGGACACCAGGGACAAGGCTCTCTGGGTTCGTAGCCTAGGGGCCTAAGGACTCAGCATCGAGCTTTCTTAGATCCCTTTGGAGATATAATTTGCTAGAGGAAGTCAGTGGCAGGTCTTCAACAGCGGGAAACAGCAACTGTGGATGGCGAGAGAAAGCTCAGCTCGAGCCGTCATAAACACGGACCAGAAGAGTGTGCAGTTACAAGATTTAATAGAGTGAAAACAGAGCTCCCATAAAATGGGAGGGGACCCAAAGGGGGTTGCCATTGCTGGCTCGAATGCCTGGGTTTATATCCCAATCATTGCCCCTCCCACTGTGCTCTCAGGCAATAGATGATTGGCTATTTCTTTACTTCCTGTTTTTGCCTAATTAACATTTTAGTGAGCTCTCTTTATTACCTCATTGGTCGGGTGTGAGCTAAGTTGCAAGCTCTGTGTTTAAAGATGGATGCAGTCACCTTCCCAGCTAGGCTTAGGGATTCTTACTTGGCCTAGGA
Source organism: Rhinopithecus bieti (assembly GCF_001698545.2). Lineage (NCBI taxonomy): Eukaryota > Metazoa > Chordata > Mammalia > Primates > Cercopithecidae > Rhinopithecus > Rhinopithecus bieti. The sequence goes on along the minus strand of NW_016813019.1, from coordinate 175,512 downwards.
AATTCAGTTAGTCCTGTCTCTCAGTTTGTTTCCAGAATAAAAATGAGTGTAAACTCACGTTGAAATTTCAAAATACTACATATACTTTATGAATATGTTATAAATGATATATAGAACGATTAAATCTATATGTATTCCATAACTAACTTCATTGCTGCTTCTCAAATATATACAGATATAGTGTTTAATAGGCTAAAATACTGATAATCTTCTTAACATTTTTCTATATAATAAAAGTGTAAAATATACTTCTGTGTTCTATATCAGGCTTAGTAAAACTAGTTTTATTTTTAATTGAAAACCATGACTTTATATTTTCTTACTCAGCATTTGGACAAATAAAGGTAGCTCGTCAATGGCATACAACAAGAGCTCGCAAATCTTCCAATAGGAAATAGGAAAAACAGTTCTTATTTTGATAGAGATTGATAAAGTTTCAGCTACAATTTGTAATATGGAGATTCTTTGTGAGCATCTGTCTTTTTGTTTACATCAGGCATCTGAGCATTCATTCTCTTTTGGAGAGACGATCTCCCAGTGTGGATCTGAGTGAGAGGAGATGTTCCTTATCCAAATAAGTAAGCCAAAGGAGACAGACACAACTTCTTCCCATGTGTGACAAACTAAGGCTCGAGCATGTGCCCTAGACTTGGCCAATAAGCTCCTCACTTGAGAGTTTGGATCATAAGCATTTCATACTGAGATGCAGGAGTAGTTGCAAAACCTTTCATTGCATTGAGGGCTCAACAGTGATCGTGGCCTTGTGAGCTTACCAATGTTAGGGAGTACCCAGTGGCATAAATGTCACCTCTGCTGCTACCGATAGTATGTTAATTAGACTATTCCTGTACCAGGCCTTGGCTGTTCTCCCTTTTGTCTAGCCTCCTTTGGTGCTAATCTGTTTGCTAAAATTGATTGCCAAGTGTTTTTGTGAATTCTGTGAGCTACTTGATATCCGTTTACTATGTTCTTTTTGTCTTAAGTTGGTGGGTATTAATTTTCATTCTGTGCAACAAGACTTCTTCCTTATTCCTATACAGATACCTGTCTGGACATTTCTAATTGCTGGTACCTTACTGGCACATATAAAACAAATTCTTACCTTGCTAGTGATCACCTCCCATGTACTTTACTTACTGTCTACGATTATTTTAAGACACTAAGCGGCTTTTGAGTAGGTTATCAATGAGAGCTGTAATTTCTTCCAAAGGTTAAAAAAAAAAAGCATAGATTCTACATCATTCACTGAATAATCACAGTATTGTGGCAAAATATATTACAAGCTAGTTATTTACTGTTATAAATTTCATTTTAAAATAGTCAAACATATATATACATAACACCATGAACTTTGGGAAAGAAAAGGATGTCATTCAAACTGAAAATAAATGAACAAATGCAGTAGGATTATTTAGCATTTCTAAATACCTTTTTATATTAAATTTATTTTTTAAAGCAGACATGTTTCAAAAGAAGACATACATGCAGCCAACAAGCAAATGAAAAAAAAAAAAACTCAAACTCACTGATCTTTACAGAAATGCAAATTAAAACCACCGTGAGATACCATCTCACATCGGTCAAAATGGCTATTATTAAAAAGTCAAAAAATAACAGATACTAGCAAGGATACAAATAAAAGGGAGCACTTACACACTGTTGGTGGGAGCATAAATTAATTTGACCATTGTGGAAAGCAGTATTGAGATTCCTCAAAGAGCTAAAAGCAGAACTACCATCCAACCTAGCAATCCCATTATTGAGTTTATACCCATAGGAATATAAATCATTCTGTCATAAAGACACACATGTGAATGTTCATTGCAGCCTTATTCACAATAGCAAAGACACAGAACCAAACTAAATGCCCATCAGTGACAGAATGGATAAAGAAAATGTAGTACATATGTACCATGGAATATTATGAAGCCATAAAAAAAAAACAAGATTACGTATTTTGCGGGAATATGGATGGAGCAGGAGGCTATTATCCTTAGCAAACTAATGCAGGAACAGGAAACAAAGTACCACATGTACTCACTTACAAGTGGGAGCTAAATAGTAAGAACTTATGAACACAAAGAAGGAAACAACAGACACTGGGTACTACTTGAGGGTGGAAGGTGGGAGGAGGGAGAGAAGCAGAAAAAAATAACTATTAGGTACTGGGGTTAATACCTGGGTAATGAAATAATCTGTACAACAAACTCCCATGACTTGAGTTTACCTATGTAACAAACTTTCACAGGTAGCCCTGAACTTAAAACAAAAATTATAAAAAATTATCATATTTTGCAGACATTATGACTACTTGAATATTCTAAAATGTGCAACATTATTGAAAAATTGAGACATTTTTAGTAATTTGAGAATTTTGATTATTTTTTCTCTTGATTTTTTCAAATTATGAAATGCTTATGCACCACAATATAAGTTAATTGCTAAGAAGTAGTTTAGTGAAAATAATAATAAAAAGGCAAACATACAAACAAAAACTTTTATAGTCAGCAAACTTGTTCCCACTTCTCATTTACTAATTATTTGCTGTGGTTAAACCACCTCACACCTTTGAATCTGGTTGCTTACCTGATAAAAACGCATATGTTCTAACAAAATTACTCTGAGGTCTTTAAATACTAGTGAGGTAGTATTCTTGAATGTATGGGCTGCCAACTCTTAATTGTTGCAGAAATATTGTTATTGCTATTGCTATTGAAACCAGATTTCACCTAATCATGCACTTAACACATTTTTAAACATTTATTATTTTTTGATTTTTTGATGTTTTAAATATAATAGGAAAATTGCTATCTTTATTCTAATGAAAAGTGGTTATTTATCATTTCTTTTTTATTTCTTGAATATAATTATTGCTGATTGCTCCTTGGAAGTCATTTGTTACTAAGTTGTTGGCTTCTTTTTTCATCAGCCAGAATTGACATTTTATGTGTACACTATAAATGGGATAATATAATTCACAAATCATTTATTCTGCTTTGATTTCAAGTTTATCAACAGAGAAAATGCCTTTTACTTAAGTCCAGGAAAAAAATATATCCATAGGCTATAATGAGATTGGCACTAAAAATCAGGGGATCCATTTCAAGTGCCAATTCTGCCCCTGTTTACTTGAGAGATTTATTTTATTTTTCTGAGTGGGTTATGTTTATTTAATTCAAAAGTTAAGTGGTTAGATTTAATGGTTTTAAATTTCTTGCCAATTTGAAAGTTGTATAAATATATATTTATATAGCAGATGTTTAGCAAAACAACTACTGTGGTTCTTTTATTGAAGGGAATAAACTGGGATTGATGGGACAGAACATCTATAAGAATATAACTACATAGATGTGATTCTGCTGGAAAGTGGTGATCATCAGTTAGGGTAAGCTAGAGTACAAATGTTGTAATGCGATTTGTGAGGAGTGAAGCAGTTCTACCTGGCCTCAAATAAGTTTCTTCCCTTCATATGCCCAACTGCACTGTTGTTTGAAACTCTCACAATAAAAGTCATAATAGTAAACACACTTAGAGCACCTTTTACCAATAACAGATTTTGTTAAAATGCATACTTGGAATTCTATATAAAAACGAGGACAAGAATTTGGGGTTTCTGACATTCACATATGGCCATTCATTAACATTATTATTCGTGTAAAAATATTAAATGTTATAATTCCCAGCATTCTGGGGCTAGAAAATGTAGCACAGAGATGAAAGAGGTGAAGTACCTATTTGCAGGAAATACATAGTCTCAGCTGCACACAGAAAAGGGTGTATATAATATTACAGAGCAATATGATAACATGGTAAATTGTTTCAATGTTCAGCACTTGAATTTTTGCCATCTATTAAAAATCCAAAAGACTAAATATGCACTTTACTTCTGAAAAGAAAGAAAAGAAACTTCATAATGAGGTATCAGTAATTCTGATTTAATCATCAATCAAAGACAAAACAGAAAAACATTTTTGACCTCCGTGACTATTAGTAACGCAGTAAAACTGGCTGCTGCTGAAGGTCTTGGACCTTCCTTGTATCATGGCTCACAGTGAAGTCAGGTTTTTGAATTCCTATTATCTGATTCTGTCCTTGGGGGCTGGCTGCAGGAGCTGCCTCAGGAGAAGTCGAAGAGAAAATGACCTCTGAGGAAAGGTCTTGCTTAGCTCAGAAAATCTCCACCCTTCTTCAATGAGTCAGGATTCCTGGGTGGATCACTGGCAAATCAATCCAGGGCCATCTGTTAAAAATATATGAAAAAGTAACCTGCCTCTTTTCGAGATTATTATGTCTCAGCTTAAGCAGTAGGAGAAAAATTGGACAAAACAAAGTATATTAGAAGAAGCATTAAGAAATAGATGTTGAAATAGCTTAACTTTTTAGTTCAGAAATGCCAAACTAATATTGCAGTCCATAGTTAATGCATTTGTCAACCCTGTGAACTTTACCTTTTACTTAAAATAATGAATATGCATAATTCTAAAAGAAAAATTGCTCTCTAAAGCATAAGGTAAAATACTACAGTCCATTAATGTCTCCACTTGCATTTCATTGCTCACTTCCATGAGTACTATTCTCCAAATCCAATTACTGTAACTTCAACTCTTTTAACTGTTTCATCTGGTCTTCATATCCATATATCTAAGTAATATGCTATAGGGGGCACTTGCAAGGCACCACTTCCTTGGCCCACTTAACAGTTTCACATGTATTTGCCAGTGTCCAATATCTAGCTACTTTTACACAAAAAGCCATTCAGCCATGAGCTTGTACAATAATGGAATGCAGAATTTGATGTTCCCTAAAAACTCTTCAGATAATGATATGAGCATGGGGACATAGGTGCACAGCTTCCTCATCCTTTGGTGGATAATTCTAAGACATACCCTGCATGATACCTAATGGGATATCACCAGAGAGATAGTCTCTGAGTTATTCACAGTAGTAACCAAATTGATAACATGGTAGTTACTGCCAGTTAACACTTTCCTGTCTTACTTTTCACATAACCTCACTTTTCTTTTCTGAGATTGCCTTTCCTATCCACTATATATTCCTAGGTCCTTATCTCTGGTTTGGCTTTCACAGTGAACCGAAACCAGGACAGCTTGTTACACAGAGTCTAGAAAGCAGCTCTTCACAATGGGATTCTGGAACTGGGTTACTGACAAGTCAGATTTCAATAAGGAAAACATTTAGTAAGTAGGGTGGTGATAATTGATAATATGCCTCAGCATCACATTTCCTGAGACTCCCAGATGTATTGCACTGGAATGAGACAGAGATGGAAGAAGCAGCACTGATTGCAACAATGCTTCTCCAAGTGTAGTCCCTGGACCAGCAGCATTAGAACCAGCTGGGAACTTGGTAGAAACACACATTCTTTTTGCTTCCTTAGACCTATGATATAGAAATTTGAGGGATGGGGCAATTTGAGGGATGGGGCCCAGAATCTGCTATTTAAGAAGGCTTTTAAGTGACTCAAATGCATGTTAAGGCTTGAGATCCACTATTATACCAGAATCACTTTGAAATTCTGATAAGAGTGAAGGACTAGTGAAAATAAGGTGCAGATGCTGGGACTGCCTTGGCTAAGTATGAAGGTAAGTGTCTAAAAGCTCCAAAAATTGGGCATGTGAGAAAACTGGGCAAAAGTTGGGCCCAGGGCACAACTTGGGGCCGTCTGTTAAAAAGAAACAAAAAAGCAACCTCTTTTTTTGAGATAAAAATTTGAGTTAAAAAAATTGGGCCCAGTACCTAATGAACTTATTATGTGAGACCAGAAATTACCTATATTTCCTAGATCCTGGGAATTAACTATGTTCCCCACGTGGTCCAGAGGTTCTTTCTTTCCCTTAAGCAATTAGAAATGAATGCACTGGTGAGGGCGTATCAGCATCATTGAGAGGCTCAATGTAGTTGTCGTGTATAGTATAGGATTGAAGGTAAGAGATACTATCCTGGAATTAAACTTATTTATCAATAGACCTGATATGTTCCCATAATAGGCAAAAGCAAGTGATGATACATACCCATCAGACATAAAGTAGATGCAATTGCCATTACAGCAAGAAAGAGGTGGCAGTCTTGGTGCTTTAATTTGCAAAGATCTGTATGATGGCTAATATATCATATTATTTCCAGTGGTAAGAGAGATAGGCTTCCAACTAAGATATTGTTTGACTTGTATAACCAGATTTTTAAAAAATTAAAATTAAAAAACTTTTGTAACCTGAAAAATATTTTTTAGAAACAGAAAGTCTTTCTACCACTGAGATGATAAAATTATAATCTCTTGCCGAATTTCTAGATTTGAGCCACGTGAAAAACTCAGAACCTATTGTTCTAAAAGGAGTGTGGCTTTCTCTGAGGAAGGGCTCCAACAGTCTCTCTGCAAACACGTACATTATCCAAACCTTCCTCTAAAGGATCTAAAGATATCTTGGGATGTAGACACCCAGATCTTTTGAGGGTTGTGGCCTACACGGGCTGAGCTGACACTACCCGTGGACCTGACATATCACCACGTCTCCTTAGTTAGAGAACTATAAAGGTCAGATGATAAATGGAGTTGGGCCCCAAGTTTATTTCACAGTGGTTTCAGTGGGATGGTGGATCCATCCTGTGATCATTTTCTGACCCCAAGTATATAATTGGGAGAATTATACTGAGCAACAAGCAGAACTCCCACATTGCATCTCTAGTTTGTGGAGTAAGAGCTACTATGATAGTAAAAATATCCAACTGAAAGCCCATAAAATATCCTGCCTCCTTTTTCCCACTCAAGATAGTAAATTGGAAGCAAAACTACATGCCAGGAGGAATTACAGAGTCTGGCACAACCCTCAAAGAATTAATAGGAATGGTTGTCCTCATTGTATCAATGAACATTCCATCTATTTCATCTCAAAAGAAGTCAAACGGATGTGAAAAAGGATAATGGATTACCCTAAACGTAATAAAGTGCTGGCCCAATTGTAGTTGCTGTACCCTATGTAACATCCTCTCTGGATTATATTAACATAGCATTTTGCATTTGGTGTGTGACATTTGGTCTAATAAATCAGTAAAAATGATCAGAAATAGTTTACATTTATATAGTAATAGCAACAGTCACATTGTTATCTATGTCTAAAAGCTATGTTAATTGTCCTTCTGTTTGTCGCTGTGTAGTCTAGAGAACTTAACTATTTATGTTTTGCAGAAAATGATGCTGATCAACTATCTTGACGACATCAGGCTAATTTAACATGGTAGATAAGAAATTCCATGTACTCTGAGTATGCTGACAAGATAATGGCTGAGTGTTGGAGAGATAAACCCTACGGCAATCTAGGGCCTACCACATCAACCTTTTTTTTTTTTTTTAGGGATAAAATGATCTGGAGCATTCCAAGTAAATGAAAGTTATTGGATCTTGAATCTTCTACCACTAAGAAAGAGGCACAGTGCATTTTGGACCTCTTTGAATTTTAGGGAAGTATGTTCTATAATTGAAAGTGGCTCTCTGACGTATTCATTATATGACTGTGAAGACTGCCTATTTTGAGTGAAACTCTGAGTAAGAGAGGGCTCTGGGGCAGGTCCAGCCTGCAGAGTAACCTTCCCTTTCACTTGGAAATCCTAACAAAACCAAAGATATCCTTGATAGCTAAAGATAGGTAAGCAGGAATTCTACAAGAAATCACCAGCATAATGTTATATGTATGGATCCCTAGAATCTGGAAGGAGAATAGGCCTTCTGTCCCAAAGAACTACCCACCATTTGAAAATTAGCTACTTGTATGCTATTGAGGTCTGTCTAATGTCAAGTAACCATGAAAACAGAGCACTGCATTATTATCTGGGTATTTTTTTTTTGCCTCTAACTCAACTTATAGCAATGACCTTTTGGAGATGGGTCCCTTTAATCAGCTGTCGAAACGGGAAAACTCTCAGGTCTGGTTATTGTATGAATCAGCCTTATATGCTGGACTGCCACAGCACTACAACTACACACATGGGGGTCCCTAGAAGACAGTGCTGATCGCCTCCAAAGGGCAAAGCTAAAGGAAATACTGCTGTCAGCTGGCAAGAAACAGCACATATGCTCATCAACTTTGTATGAAAAGAGAATTAACCTGACATAAACGTGTATACAGACTCCTAAGCAGTATTTAATCAGTTGGCAGGTCTAATTGGAGCCTGGAAATAACAAGATGGAAAATCAGAGCCAAAGTGGTCTCAGGAAGAGGCATAAAGATAGACTTACGAAGGTGAGCAGAAAGTCTGTGGATATTTGTGTCTCATATCAGTGCACACTAGAGAGGATTGTCAGGAAAAGAGGTATTCAGCAACAAGTGAGAAATATGACTCATCTGTCAGGTGTGTGCCAGTCTCAGCCAACCCTGTGCAATGACTCCAAAGTCAGAGGCGGAAGGGGTACTAGGCACGGTCCAATAATATGGGCTTCTTCTCACCAAGTATGATCCAGCTAAAAGCTGCCAAATGGCTAAGCTGTCATTGACAGAATAAACTTACTTTTATCCAAAAATGAAACGAAGATAATATTCATGGGACAGAAATCACTTTGGAAAAATAATTGACTGAAGTGCCAACTGCAGGTGACTTTTGAAATATTTCTTCCAAATGCAGAAAATTGAAGGGTTCCTATACATGTGAATAAGTAAGTCTTGGCAGTGTTACTTGGCAGTACTACTGCTGGAGATTTTTCTAGACCAATGCTTTATGGTTGGGCTCCTCTGGACTTCGAACTTTGCCTTGATGGCTGTCAGATGATTTCTGACACAAGCAAATCCAAACTGTCGGAGAATCGTTTCACCCTGGTTCACAAAGCTGCAGACCTCTAGCTGTAATCTCATGTGAATGATGGCACTGAACTTTAAAGTTTTGTATACAAGAAGGGTAACGAGAAAATTGAAACTCCAACAAATCTTATTTGGAGAGCTGGTAGTGACAACATCCGATTTTGCATTACTACAATATATAAGCTGGATTGTAGACCTTCTGCGTTTGGTAGAGTAACTCATGCCAGTCTGAATGCACATGCGTATACTCAGACCTTTCCATTAGGAGTCAAAGTGATCCTGTAAGCTTAAACCGATGGGAAAAACTTCCATGCAGAAGGTTATGAGGTTGGGTTAAGATCTGAACTACAAGCTTAATGGATTTTGAGTAAAGCATTGAATTTGACCCTGCAGGTTAAGAGAAATTAACCCACAGTATGTTGGCCTTAAAATTCTGTAAAATGTCAAGTGGATAAAGTTTTTAGTCTGTAAAATAACTGTAGTCCTCCCCAAAATGAAGTCTTGAGATGGCAAGTCAGTTCTAGAAGACATACTCGAAAGCACACATGGCAACCATAATATTTGTGACACTTTTCACTTCAGTTCCTCAGTGTTATTTTATATGTGTTCAAATGACAGTATAGAATCATGTTGTAAAGGAAATGACCCAATTTGCCACTTTGTACTTCATGTACTTCAGTTTTCATGATCTTTAAATATATTGCTGTTTGCGCTATAGTTGAATTTAAGGTACTACAGTTGAATTTAATTTTGTATCAAAATAAAATAAAAACATCAAATTTGGGTCACAGTTGCCCATAAAAATATAATTCAGATGTGTCTTATTCTGGCCAAGATGTAGCAACAGGTATCAAAATGGCCTGTAGCCTGAAATAACTAAATACCATAAATAAATAAATAAATAAATAAATAATAAAAATGCTACTGATCAGTCCATATGTTTGAGGAAACTTAGCCAAAGCCAAGAAATGGACTACATGATGTGATTCAAGGGAATGATCTCCGGGAATTTCACAGGGCTGGGAGTATTTCTCTTCCAAGTAGCCAGAGATCAAAACCTCATAAAACCCATGGGGCATAGGATAAGTACCCAGAAGAATTTTGCCTCAGGAGCAGGGAGAATTAGCTGCATGCTAAACACTGTTGCATTTCTGATGAAAAATATAAAATAAAAACAAAACCCGAAAAGGTTAAACTGTTTTAATGTAATATAACCATGGTACAGAGCAACACTAAAAAATTAACACGGAACAATGTAAAATTTCCAATGTCTTGTATTCAATAAAAAAATTATTAGGCATTCAAGAAACCAGGGATATACAATCTATAATGAATAGAAAAATCAATTATTTGAAACTGATCCATTAAATGAAACAGATGAAAAAGTAAGTATAGAAGGATATAATGACAGATATAATTGTATTCCATGTATTCAATAATCTGGAAGATATGTTGAACCTGTTAAATAGATACATATAAGATACACGGTAGACCTAAATTCAATTTCTAGAGGTAAAATTACAATGTCTGAAATAAAAAATACACTGGACCTGCTTAATGGAATACTGGGACATATTAGACACACACAGAAAAAGTTTAGTGAACTTGAAGGCACAGCGGTAGAAACTACCCCAAATGAATCACAAAAAGAAAAGTGAATTAAAAAAATAAAACAAACAAACAAAAACAGTGGATTGGTGAACTGCCAACAATTTGAAGTAACCCAACATACATGTAATTAACATTCCCAAAGCAGAGAAGAGAGGAGGGAAGGCAGAAAAAAACATAGGAATACTCCTAAAAACATTTATTTCCAATTTTAATAAATGCTATAAACACACAGATCTAGGATGCTCAACGAATCCCAGTCACAATAAACACGAAGATCTATACCAAGTCACGTAATAACGAAATAACTTAATACCAATAATGAAGAGAAAAACTTACAAGCAACAGAGGAAAAAACACACGCATGCATACACACACACACACACACCCGCATGCCAAGGACCAAAAATTAGAATTGCACCAGATATCCTGTTGAAATCATTGCAAACCAGCGAACAGTGGAACAATATTTTTAATGTGCTGAAAGAAAATATTGCCAACTTAGAATTCTAGACTCATTTCAAAACTAAGACAAAATTAAAAGAAAATGGACATCAAAGGTAAACTAATTCATTACCAGAAAACCTAAACTAAAAGAAATGTCAAAATAAGTTTTTTGGGGCAGAAGGAAAATGATACTAGATGAAAATCTGGATCCACACAAAGGAATGAAAAATGCTGGTAATTACCTAGAAAATGAAATTGGCTGTTTTCTTAATATTTAAATATTTTTGAATTTGAATATTTTATATATTTTGAAATAAAATAGATGAAGGACAAATAATGGAGTCTAGGGTTTATAAGATAGGAAAATGTAAAATGTATGGCAACAATAGTACAAAGGTTAGATTAGGATGGAAGAAGTGAATTCACCCTTAGAGTCTTGAAAAGAGCATGGCCTTGCTTAATTTCATACCTCTAGCCTCCAGAGTGCTGAAAGAATAAATTTCTGTTTTAAGTCACTACATTTATGGTAATTTATTATGGTAGCCTCAGGAAACACAGAATGCTTGTTTCAAAGTAGTTTAATTTTTTTCCATATACATCTCTATTTTGTCAAAATTTTCTGTAATCATTTTGCTAAATTTTTTGTTTTTTATTGTTAAAAAGTTCATTTACAAACTTTTATTCCACTTACATTTATTTAATTCACTTGTTCTTCACGATTATGCTTACATTACTTAAAAAACTTAAATAGGATATTAGACAAAGGTCATCACCTCATGGTATTTCCCTGTCAATTATTTTTACAGTATCTGCATGTTAGGAAAGTATCACAAAAGAAAGAATGTAGAAAGTTGAATAATTGGGATTTTGTTTTACTGTTGTGCTTTATATACATACATTAATGGACACTGCACTTGTGCATTTATTCTTAGGTTGAACCCATTATCCTAGGATTTTAAACATCTATTGGAGAGATAAGTTGTGTTTGCATTCTATTTAATTCTGACAATTGTGAAGGCATGATTATTTTAATTGACTAACAATATTCTTATTTATCAAAGTTTACTGAAGTAACATGAACTTGAGAAACATTGAGGTTATGTGATGGTTAATATTGTGTCAACTTGATTGGACAGAAGGATGCAAAGTATTGTTTCTGGGTGTGTCTGTGAGGGCGTTGCCAGAGGAGATTAACACTGGAGTCAATAGACTGGTAGAGGAATACCCACCTTCAATGTGGGTCAGCACCATCCAATTGGCTGCCAGTGTGGCTAGAACAAAACCGGTGGAAGAAGGTGGATAAGCTTGCTTTCTGAGTCTTCTGGCTTTCATCTTTCTCCCATGCTGGTTGCTTCCTGCTCTTGAACATCAGACACCAGGTTCCTCGAGCTTTGGACTCTTGGTTTGCCTGGGGCTCTCAGGCCTTCAGCCACATACTGAAGGCTGCACTGTTGGCTTCTCTACTTTTGAAGCTTTGGGACTTGGACCAAGCCACTCCTGGCTTCCCGGTTCTTCAGCTACAGACGGCCTATTGTGAGACTTCACCTTGTGATTGTGTGAGTCACTTCTTAATAAACTCCCTTTCATATATACATGTATCCTAGTAGTTCTGTCCCTCTGGAGAACTCTGGCTAATACAGATTAGTTTGCATTTTCTTTCTTTTAAAATCTATTTGGGACTTTATTAAATGAGAAATAAATTTTTAGAATGTTTGGACCATGATACATCTGGAGTGTTTTTACAGCAGCTTAGCATCATGTTAATACAGATGCCATATCTGGCTCTATTACATTGGATACCAAGCCCTTAAGTGATGCTTCTTTTTTTTGGTGTTTTAAATTTTATCTTTTCAACTTTTTTTTTTTAGATTCAGCAGGGTACATAAGTGACATTTATGAGGATTCTATTATGATAAATGTAGCATGCTAGGGTGATTTCATTTTACCTGTGGGGTATTGTGGAACGTTGCACATTCAGAAATAGTAACAGTGCAAGCAAGGCAATCTTGAACTGTTCTGGAGATTAACACAATTCTTAGGGAATTCATGTAGCTCTCTATGTAATATCAGAGTCCAGCAATCAAATAATAGTTTACCCTGCAATAAAGAGCAGAAAGGCAGATGATTCAAGAGCAAATGAAACTTGAAGTATCTGGGGAAACAGACTAGAAACTAGATGCTCACCTGGGCTTTGATATGACAAGCTTTTTTCTTTGCTTCAAGAATGATTTCGAGTCACTTTACTCAAGCCTGAGAAGATCTCAAAAATAAACTATAGAGATTAAGAATAGTGGATAAAAGAAAAAGCAGAATCTAGTTTCAGCTAATTTGAATTACCTACCTTATACTTTGTTCTAAATTACTTATCTAATATTTAAATAAGTTGTTTACACTGGGCGTGGTGGCTCATGCCTGTAATCCCAGCACTTTGTGGGGCCAAGGCTGGTGGATAATGAGGTCAGGAGATCAAGACTATCCTGGCCAACAAGGTGAGACCCCTCCTCTACTAAAAATACAAAAAAATTAGCTGGGCGTGGTGGCGTGCCTGTAGCCTCAGCTACTCGGAAGGCTGAGGCAGGAGAATCGTTTGAACCTGGGAGGCGGAGGTTGCAGTGAGCCGAGATCGCACCATTGCATTCCAGTCTGGTGACAGAGCGAAACTCCAATTCAAAAAAAATTAATTAATTAATAAGTGATTTCATAGTTAAAATATTTTGCTTTGCTATTCTAACACAAAATTCCACTTGCATGGGAAACATCTAAATGAGATGGAAAGATTTGAAACATGAAACAAAACACAAGGTATCTCCATGAATTTGTTGACTGAAAACTAAAATCTAGATCAATACATCTACAAGGTAATAGCCTCTGGAGCACTGGTTTACACATTCAAGTCTGTTGTTGGTAAATATTACAACCAACTCCAAGTAGTTTATAAACTAAGAAATATAAAATGCAGTCATTGTCCTCTGGAAAAAAAAAAAATCTAGGAACACTGAGAATTAAGTTTTCTGCATGACTTTGATACATTGCATATTAATGTGATTTTGATAAATTTCAAGAAAGAAAAAATTATAGGCCACTTCGCTAACCTGGCATTCATTTACCTCATGAAAAATTCATGAAATTGTAATACATAAATAAATTCTAAGTAGCTCTTAGATTAATTTAAATTGATTAATCCTGGATTCACTCAGTTCTAAAATCTTTTCACATGAAATATTTCTCATGTACATTTCATGTTCTCTTCCATATTAAGCTAAATTACTTTAATTTATGTAAATCCAGATGTGTTTGAAGTGTGATTGAGGCCATATATTCTAATTCAGAGGATGATTTTTGGCACTTGGTCCTGTGTAAGACATTTTCTGATGTGCCAGGTGAAGGATACGTGATGAGAAAATTTCAATTATGTCCATTTCTCCCTATTGAATTTTATCTTCACATTCCATTTACTAGCACAGGCATTGACTGGAAATGAATTTAAGAAAATAATTAAATATTTCACATCAGCTTTTCATATCACACTTCCTCCTTTTTGACAATAGTCTTCAGATGCAAATGTGCATGTGTAATCCAGAAATTAGCTATCATCACTACCTCTAAAGGTTTAGGTCACATTATTTATATTACTTTCTCCACATTTCTGAGAAATCTCAGGAGAATTTTGTATCATCGTGATCCCTTCTGGCTCTATTTTCCTGTTCTGCTTAACTTGCTTAGGTTATAGATTATCTTGCTTTTCCCCATATGTGGTTTCTGTTTGGCCTCACATGAACCCAGATGTGGAACTGGGACCATTTTTCAAATGTTCACAAAAATAACATTTACCATTTAATGTTTGCAATTACTTTTGCACCAACCAATAATTGTGCATTGCCTTATGCAGGATTCAGCTGAGGGGAGGAGGCAGGTATCACATCTTTCAAACACTAACATCTTTGTAATGAAAGTTGAGCATCCTATACCTCAGTAAGCAGGTATTTGCTTCTTTCTGTCTGCAAAGTGCCCTTTAACCAGTTTCTGCCTCCCCTTTCTCATATCTCTCCTCCTCATTCTTCAGCCTTTCTCAGCCAGCCAAGTAAAAGGTTGCATTTTCATATTTGGACCCAGGGAATGGCTTGAGATGTTCTAAGTTTACGAGTTTTGTAAAGTCATTAGGCTGACATAAACATAAATGATGACAGAAGAAAATCCAGCATTTCAATATGTGAAAGAGTGGAGCCAGCAAAGGAGACAGAAAAAGTAAATGTGAACGTGAAATGAAACCTAGTAAAGTATAAAATCACAAAATTCAGTAGAAGGAAATAATGCAAAAAAGAAAGAAGTGATAACAGTATCAAATGGCGGCAGTGGATTGCATTAGAGGAGAACTGAGAATTGATAATTAGATATGAAAAGAAGGTCATTGATAGCCTTGTCACAACCAGTTTTAGTAAAATGTTTTAAATAAAATTTTAGGATTAGACTTACGAGAAATTTGGAAGTGAGAAACTGGAGATAAAAAGTATAGACCACCTCTAAGGAGAGGCTTGTTGTAATAGTTTTTCATTAGGAAAAGTTTAACTAAAGGATGATATAGTGTCTGGGAGACCCTGTAAGATGGTAATAATTTCAGGATGATGGTAGGCTGATGGTAATGATAGATCAGTAAAGGAAAATGTATGATGCAAATGAAAGAATTAGATGAGAGAAAGATGTGTGCTACAGCTCAGACTCAGTTGTGGGGTTGGTTTTAGATAGAAACAGAGAAAGTTTATCTGTTTTGACCAGAATGAAAGGCAAAATGTAGTGATAGATATAGACAAATCTATAGATTGTGACATGGGATATTTCCTGTTTGATCATTTACATTTTCTCAATGAAAAAACAGAAAAAATTTTCTTTTGAGATTGGAGATGGGAGATGAAATGATTCTCAAATAGCTTGCTCTGGTAGAAATTGTGAGCTGTAAAATGTGTAGTAGCAACTTACCTGGATATCACCCTCAACAGTGTTAGGCATTTAAAATGATTTTTCAAAACTGTATCTCACTGTCAATTAAATTTGCATGTTTTTGATAATCTGCAAGTGATCTCTCTCTTTTAAAAAAAAATACGTATCCTCATTGAACAAAATAAATATGTAGCACTAGAAGTAGAAAAGGACTAATTTAATCCAAGATATTCTCAGAAAATTTGTATTTGTTTTAGGTTCTTTGCATTATTGGTAACTGTGTCTGCTGTGCTTTGGAATAAGGTCCAAGATTTGAAAATGACTTTGGAGCTCTCTCAAGAAATCCCTTATCCAAGAAATACAGGATAAATAGCCATGTGGAGATGATCAACATCAGGAGTATGGTTGTACAACCAGAGCTGATGAATAAACTTTTAGGTATTCCTACTTTTCTTTTTCAATAATATAAATACATTTTAAACAATTTATATGTTCTTCCATCTCTACTCCATATACTTACAGAACTAATATAAAGATACTTAGCTACACAGCGAAATGCCAAACTCATAACTAGTTTATCCATCTAATTGTTAGTGGAAATGGAATTTATTTTCCTCTGTGTTTTTGTTGTTGTTATTGTTGCTCTATTTAAATGATGAGACAGAGATCAGTGGAAGGCGGGGGGTGGGTGTAATTAAAGCTGAATAAATATACAGGTTTCTTTCTACTCCATCACTATTTACTGGTTCAATAATGGAATTGCATGGTGTTTAAAAATCAATTCCCTGAGGACAAGGTTATAAAATTTAGATTGAATGAACACTATCAGAGGTCAAATTTCTCATAGTTGGGTGGTTAGCTGAGGTGTATGTTGGCAAAATAACATCTGAAAGTATGAAATTAAGTATGCTTTTCCAGAGATAATATTGCTGAAAGTAGCTTTGCCAAAATATTTTTGGAGTTAAAGGTGTGTTCTCATTAAAGATGTGGTTACTTAGGTTTATAAACATTGCAATTCAAGATTACAAGGTTCAACTGTGGTTTATCTACTGCATACCTACCTCTACCATAAGGGATAAGTTTAACCTGTGCACTGGGTTAAAGGGATATACATGAAATAACTCTAGGAATATTGCCAACTTTTTTAGACCTGCATTACTAATGAATCTATTCTTCTTTAATAAACCTGAACTAAGACAATTTTCTGTAACAATTTTCTCTTTAAAGCAGAATACACACATGTACATTATGTACCTGTATATGAATGTGTACATGGATAGATATAGATGTAGATAGTTATAGATATATAGATAGATTGGTCCTACTCCTCAAAGTAGTCTTAGAGCTTTTACTTGGGAGTTCATGTTATTGATTAACAAAATTTTAAATTTAATATCTAGCTAGATTTGCAACCTTCAAGTCTCAATGCACCCTTTTCCATTTTGACTCTCATATTGAGTCCATTATCAAGCTCTATCAATTAATCTTTTCTTTATCTAATCATTTACATTTATTTGTTCCTATCTATTTTCTTACCCAATCTTGGTTTAGGTCATTTCCTCCTTAATCATGGATTATTGAAAGAGTCTCCTGTAGCACTCTTTTCTCTCCTCTTTGTCACACACACAGACAAACTTATTTTCCCAAATTGGTGGTTAGGTGAGCCACGTGGCTGAGCAGCAGCTATTGAAATGTAAGCAGAAGTATTGTCCGTTACTCCAGCTCATATCCTCTATGTGCATTGTCATAATGTGTGGGTTCTCTGAGGCAGGAAAAAGTATTAGACAGACTCATCTTTTAATATAAAACTTTTAATATAAAACTTCTTCAAAAGCATGTCTTATCAACTTTTTTTTTTTCCTCCCAAATAATTCTCAAGGTAAATTATTTTTTTTCTTTATTTTTCCATAGTGGAGTTAATCTTATCCCAGATTATATCTGAGGCAGAGGGTGGGGGGTAAAAAACCAAAATGCTTTCAGAATATGATTTCCTAAATATTTAATAGCAGCTCCAAGACAAAATCAGATTGTGATGTTTGTCTACATATGGAGTAATAGAGTTTTCAGCATCACATCTTGGAAGCAGAGTATAAATAGCATCCATGACACAGATTTCGATGTTTCAAATACACTTATTATGTCAATAATTAGCTGAGTTTTTTCTCATGGGTTCATACAAAAGTGGACCAATTCTACTCTAAAGACTCTCTTGTCATATTTGTAAATAAAGCCATAAAAACCAGTCTCTCTGTTCTTTGGTAGCCATCAATACTGTATCAAAAGGAGATGGGTTTCTTTCTTTTTGGAGTGGAGTAAGTTCCTTCCATCACCTTTGGTGTCTACTCTGTCTTGACTTCCTTACAATCCCATTCTCCTTTTTAAAAGGGGGACCCTAAATCCTCGTTTGTTCCAGACAGTCTTGGAACATTTTTGTAGAGACAGGGTCTTGCTATGTTGCCCAAGCTGGTCTCGAACTCCTGGGCTCAAGTGATCCTCTGCCTCATCTCATAACTTTTGATATGTATTTCTTTGTTAAACTTTAAATATCTCTGGGAGACAATATAAAATTTATTTTCACTCTATTTTGTAAAAAGTTGAGGTCTCAGAAATTTTAAATGACTTCTCAAGTGATGGAAATGGCGTTGTATCTCTGCTATCTTCCTCCTGAAATCATATAACCCCTGTCTAATCATTGAAAAACATGAGACAAACCCCAATTGAGGGACATTCTACAATATATCTGTCCAGTACACTTCAAAACTATCAAGGTCATCAAAAACAAAGGAAGTCTGAGAAACAGTCATAGCCAAGAGGAGCCTATGGAGATATGACGAGTAAACATAATACACTGCCCTAAATGCGATCCTAAAACAGAAAAAACACAGTAGGCAAATACTAAAGAAATTATAATAAAATATAAACTTTAATAATAATGTATCAATGTTGGTCCATTACTTGTGACAATGTACCATACTAATGTAAGGTTTTAGTAATAGAGTAAACTTGGTGTGGGGTACATGGGAACTCTCTACGTTGTCTTCACAATTATTCTGGAAGTGTAAACTGTTCTAAAACTAAAAGTTTATTTTAAACAATGAAAAGATTGGTTACATTAAAATCAAAATTTAAGTCCAATGTATCTGTAAATTCCATATTTTTATGTTATATTATGTTGTTTCATTTCTTTCACTACTGAAAAGGATTTTTTTATTGTTGTTAAGTTTAATTTATTGTGAGCGGAGAAACAAGACTGAAGTGAACAATCACACAGATTAAATTCTAAAGTCAGAGTACATAAATTGCTCCTTCACTCAGTTATCATAAGTTTCTAAATTAGGCTTTATCTCCATTAAAAAATTAATATGAACATTTATGCATTTGGTTATCATGGGTTAACATTAGTTGAGGGTCAACTCTGTCAGCCACTGAACCATTTACATATATTATTTCTGGTATTCTTCATAACAAAAACATAAGTTATGCACTAATATCATTTCCCTAATACAGAGGAGGAAAATGAGACAGGAGACGTTACTTAACTTGCTTAAATCTATGCAATCAGTTAGTGTTATAGCCAGGTTTAACAGAAACAAGAATTGGTCCTCCAGTGTCACGTAATACGTCCTCGTTTAGTTACTGTGAGATTACTTTATAGATCGAGCTTTCAGTAAATAATCCTTATGCAAAAAGAATCATTAAATCAACGAGATAATAAATTCTTTTCATGGAAAAAAGAATCATCAAATCTATAATTCTAGAAAAATGCTCTTCAGGTGCAGCTGAACAGCTATGTTTGTGTAACAGTATGTGAGTATCATAACCTTACTATAAACTTATTTCTGGTTGTTAAAAACATAGTGTGTAGTATATAGCCTGTGTAACTGCTCATTAATAACATGGTTAATGTAGCGAATTAAAAAGTACCTTAAATAACTTTAAAATTAGAGCAATATATTTTCATGACTTTAATTAATGAGGAACTATATTTAATTTTATACTCTTTCTCTCTGTAAACACACACACACACACACACACAGAGTGAGTGATTTACTTCTAATTTACTTCTAATTCTGGTGTGCACAGAGAGCATATATTTTGTTTTTTACCAAATTGGTTTGAGGAATTGATATTATCATCATTTTTAGATGTGTGCACTTAAGTTTTCAAGATCAAAACATGAGAAACATACACGAAATATTCACCTACATTATACCCTGGGTATACCCATTATACCATTTTATGCAGATTCCTAAAATTTAAAAAACCTTAATACTTCCTTTAGCAACATTTCTTTTGAAAAAGAAGATAAAAGTAACAATTTGCTGTGTAGTTATTCATATTCAAATAGAAACAGCAGTGTTTAATAGCATTATGCATAAACTGATAAATAGAAGCACAAAGAAGACCCACTTCTAATTATGCTCAAAAGGTTGTATAACTTTTCTTTAAAATAGCTCTGTGCATGAGCAATTGAAAAAGCAGTGTCTCTCCAGGGGTGGTGGCTCACACCTGTAATCCCAGCACTTTGGGAGGCGGAGGTGGGTGAATCACCAGAGGTCAGGAGTTCAAGAGCAGCCTGGCCATCATGGTGAAACCCCGCCTCTACTAAATTACAACAATTAGCTGAACGTGGTGGCACGTGCCTGTAATGCCAGTTACTCAGGAGGCTGAGGCAGGATAATCTCTTGAACCTGGGAGGTGGAGGTTGCAGTGGGCTGAGATAGCACCATTGGATTCCAGTGAGACTCTGTCTCAAAAAAAAAAAAAAAAAATCGGCACAAAAATTAGAACTAGAGCTGAACAACCGTTTAAGGAGATGAGGGCGTCTCATCCTGTTTGTAAGAAATATCTGCCTCAGAATTTCTCCTACATAGGCCAAGCCTCCACTTTTGCCTTTGACGTTCTTAAAAAGATGTGGCGATAACGTTCAGCAAGAGTGTATGTTGAAAGTGAAGAAGTATTACTCTTGTTAGAATAAAATTGGTATGTGATTTAAGATGGGTGAATGTTCTCATGCACTCCAAGTTTCATACTACTGTATCAGAGGTATATGAAATTGATGACAGAGACCTGAAATATATGTACTTTTTAATCCTTTCATTTGTTAAATATCCACTTGTTTCAGTTTCTTCTGAGAAATTTGTTGGGGAATAGGGATACAAATGTGAATAAGACAGTGTTTTGCCTTCCAAAGCTGTGGTTGAGTGGGGAAAATGCAGACTGCCAAACACACCAAGATTCATCTTGTATTAAATGGTATAGAAAGAGAAACAGGATGCTATGAAAACACATAGAACTGACATTTGTCATTCAGGATATCTGATTGACATTAATCACTTGGAAGGCATTTAGAGGAAGAGCCACCTGAAATGCATCCTGTGGACTAAGGAGGAATTAGCCAGGGAGCAGGAAGAGCTTTTAGGCTAAGATAAAATATGTGTAATAGGATCAGAAAGTGGAGATATTTCATCATGGCTGAGAATTAATGGTGACACGATTGGTATGATATATTAAAGAACATTTACTTAATGTTGTATAATGTGAATACTATTTAGTGCTGTAGTATATTTATATTTGCATTTTAAAGCAATCACTATTTGATAAGAGTAGATGTTTTCTGGAAGAGATTAAGAGCAGACATAGCAATATGAATTTGTTATTTATGGTGATTAAGGTTACCAAAGGTTAGTGGCCTGAATAAGATAGCCTCTTATCAAATGGAAGAAGTGAAAATGGGGAAGGCAGTAAGAAAGAGAAATAAAATATGACTTCCAGATAAAGACTAATCAAGAAGATAAATGGTAGCACCAGGACTCTCCAGAGTCGACATGGAAACCCAGATGATGGTTTCTTTTTTAGGCATATTCAGCTTGAGTGGTAAAAATATTTAATGTGTAATTGAATTAATATCTGTGGCACTCAGGAATGAGAATGAGGCTCATATTAATTTGAGTCACCAAAATACATGAGACAGTTCAAGCCATGGAAATGGGTGGAGTCACACAGTTAGACATGCTGGAGTATTGAAATTATAAGGGGTGGCTCAAGAAGAGGAACTAATAACAGAAAACAAAATGGAGTGGCTGGAGAGATAAGAAGAAACCAGAAATAAGATACTAAAAAGTGCAAAAACAGCATGCCCAAGAATAAGTAAAACAAGACTGCAGAGGACCTTTATTTAGGAATACATCTGTTATTAGAAATATTGGCAAAAACATTTTCAGGGCAGTGCTAGAAAAAAATGGTGTAAAAATGAGTCTAGACTAATGTTATTAAGTGTAAATAGAAATAAGGAAATAGTTGAGAATATATTGAGTTGAGGAGTGTTGTTTTATTTTCTTGTGTACTTTGCATAATATTTTTATCGTAAAAGTTACTTGTACATGTTTAAAAGCTATTGTAAAGGAGTCAGTAGAAAAGGATACGATGAAGATGCAGGAGAGAGAAGATCAACAGTAAGATCTAGGAGATGAAGGCAGATACTAGTATCCAGGGGAAAAGATGCAGGATTTGTATTTCCTTATTATGAGAGAGAAACAACTAAAGAAGAATAAAACCTCAGATTCTCTGAGAGGCGGATTCATAAGGCTGTTGCTTCTCAATGTGGCTCTGACTTGCTCCAATATGACCGTATAGAGAAAGCGTAATGTTTTTGTTATGTTTTTTAACTACCATTATACTGATCTGCCTCCAGAGTCTATACACAGCTGTTATCTGAAAAATAAACTCAATACCTAATCCTGTGAAAGCTTAGCCAGAATCACACAATTCCAACAATCCCTCCAGTTTTTCTTGTATAAAATTACTCAGGCCTGGTCATTGCTGACATGCTTCTGATTGTAGATATCTAAATGAATTCCTGAAGGAGTATAAGGACTTTCTCTCCTGTGGCTGTCTCCTGCTGATCCTTGGGTCTAAGCAGTTTGTTCTTCATCGGTCCATTCCTGCAATCAGTGCTGGCCTCTAATGCACAAGTCTGTGGTGGATGAATTCATAGTGTATTCTTTTTGTGCAATCAATGGTGCTAGGAAGTACTCGGCATTTCTCGTTTGCTGATGGTGTTTCTTCTTAGTTCTTGCTGGCTGTCCATCTCCACCCTCTGCTGTGAGACTTTCCCTTAGAATCCATAAAGCAGTTCTTTAGTCTCAACTCAGAGTCCATGCCTCCTAACAACAGTGAGCGGCTTAGGTAAAGCTACAAGACTTACATCCTATTTATTTATTTATTTATTTATTCATTATTCTTTCATCTATTTATTTTTTTTCTTGGTCTGATCAAGCTTGCCAAATTGTTATGTGCCAGGTTAGTAAAGAAATTTTTTTTTTCTTTCAGAGTCCAGCAATATATTGAATTCCTTCTGATTTGCAATAAATGTTATCCTCACTTGTTTAACAAATCTTCCCACTAAGGAGCTTCAAAGACCCAAAGAAAATGAGCAGATTTATTTTTCCCTTATTCTCGCTGTTCCCTATTGTAATTATCCTCCAGGGCTAGAAAAGGAGCAAGACTAGGTTTACTAAATACTCCCCTCTGATTCTATCTAAGCCTTAATTAAGTGAGCTGAGATATCCTTTTCACCCTGTGAATAAACTCTAGGAAATGGGTCCTCTGGGCTTGTGCTGGATATGAGAAACAAGAAAAGCAAAAGGAATTGGTTAATCTTTTCTACTGCCTTACCAAGAGATCTAGTACCAGCCTTCTCCCTGACTGGATAGATGTTGCAATGACATACAGTTTAATGAAGAAATTAATACATGACAGCTTTTGAAGGAGACATTCCAAGAAAGAAGATGGTATTACCCTATTGATTGAGGTGGATATTCAAAGCCAGCCATAACCAGGAGCATGGGTAAAGTATAAGCCGCAACAGGCATCCCATCAGCCTGTCAGCAGAAAGTTCAGGGCACAGCAACACTGAAGACACACGGGCCAATAATGGCATAAGCCATATCTTCAACAGAAAATCAGGTGCAACAGGCTGATAACAGAGTGCCATGGCCTTGAGAATAACCTCTATCTAGTTCATTTCTTGAAGAGAAAGGACAGTGAGGCAGCCAACTGGAAGAGGTGGTAGGATCAGCAGCCTAGTATGATGAGTGAGCATGTCTTGAGAATTTACAAAGCATTTACAAAATGGTTCTTAGCCTTAACTACACATTAGTGTCACCTTGGAGCACTTTCAGTGATCCAGGTGCCCAGGCAGTGTCCTGTGATATCAGAATCTCTGGTTATAGGACTCATAGTTTTAAAACTCCCTAGGTGATTCCAATGTACAGTCAAGTTTGAGAACCACTGCACCAGAGGAAGAAAGCTAAACAGAGACTGGAAATCCTCCTTTTATGAAACTGAGGGCTATTATTCTATCATAATCTCTTTTCAATGTGGACACAAATTTTTTACAAACTCTAAGATATTATGCTATGGTTATTATTTCTCTAAAGTTTATGTATAAATTTTATGTGTAATGGGTATAAGGGGCTTTTGCTTGGATTCTCTAGTATTTCTCCAGACCTGTGTGTCTCTTTCATATTATTTACCAGACTACATCAGTGGGGATAGAGGAATGAGGAAATTTTGGCTAAAAGTAATAAAATGGACCTGAAAATTAAATTATAAGCTAGAGGCCACATGGATCTTAAAAGAGTTGTTGGTGTTTTATTTTGTTTTGTGAACTAAACTTTTCACCTCCTACAATAAAAGAAAAAAAAAAAAAAAAAAAAAAAAAAAAAAAAAAAAACTCTTTCCATTTGCAAACAACCAAAGCTCTAAGCTCTGAGTTTAAGAAAATTAAATTATGTGCATTACTGTTCCAGTTATCAATTAGACAAGAAGTCATCATTTAGAAGTTCTGGAAAAAAAGAATCACTCACATTTGCAAATCAACTGAGTATTTCATTGCAAACGTAAATGGAAAAATGTTTGCTCAATCAATGTTTTCTCCAAGGGAACTAGAAAACTCTCTCTATTATCTGATTTTCAACACAGGCCCAAGCATTGTTTATCATTGTATACTGTCCCTTTAAACATGGCACTTTTATAATGCTAAAATGATGTTAGCGTGTGTATTAATTCAGATATTTCACTGGTGATGTCAGCCTGACAGCATGCCTGGTGAGAAACCATTACACACTGCCTAATGGGAATGTAACCCTGGAGGAGACAGATAGACATAAATTGTGCTCTTTGGGGTCCATGACAACCATCACTAGGAAAATGGATATTATTAACAAATTTTGGAAAGGTTAGTAAGCCTCGTGTGTGTAAGAATATTTAAAAGACATGATAAAACACAGGTACTGCATACAAAATAAGAGATGCAAAGAAGAGGGAAGACCTTTGGTAGTGTATTGGCAAGCAAGCATCTGGTTTTATCATCCAAGGATAATATTTTGCAGCAGATCACAGTAAAACATATAAAACCTTTAAAGCCTCCCAACAAAATCTTTGAGACTTTTCTGCCAACTCCCACTCAGAAATACAAAGTATTTTGACCTAGATGGGATTTTTAGATATGAAGAAATATTATATTGAAATAATACCTACTCTCCTTCAATTGCACTTTTGCCAGTTACTTCCTATCAGATATTGGACAAGTTATTTAAACTATCTGACTGCACTAAGGTTGTGATGATTAAACAAATAACATGTCTGACTCATAGATGATGCTCCAGAAATGTTAGTTGAGTAATTCACAGATTAAGATCTGAGAGACTAGT
Organism: Rhinopithecus bieti; assembly: GCF_001698545.2. Lineage (NCBI taxonomy): Eukaryota > Metazoa > Chordata > Mammalia > Primates > Cercopithecidae > Rhinopithecus > Rhinopithecus bieti. Next base: position 149,999 of record NW_016813019.1, on the reverse strand, counting down.
TTTTGGCAACACAACTAGCCATTGGCAGAATTGGGACCAGAACCACAGACTTCTGGCTCCTTTAAAATATTTTCAGTTTTCCTCCTCTCTTCTAAAACTCAGAGGTGATGTTATGATTCTTAAAATTTCTTAGAATTTGTCCCAAGACTCCCAAACTCTTTGGAAGGAAAGAGACCACTAAGTGACTTTTATATAAGATGCCTGCTGATACCAATAACGATAATTCTCAAATTCTTTAAAATTAGAGCTTTGAAGTCATGATGGAATATTTTCAATCCTTAACCAGTGTGGTTTTAATTTTGAATTTTTCCCCACATAACCCTTCTCCTTGTTTCAGGGAGACATAGTATTTTAGTTTCACTGCCTCAAGAGAGGAAAGATACAGCAAAAAAGAAAAGAAATACATAAAACAATGAGAAATAAGTAAGGACTCATGTTCTGGATTTCAAAATGTACTTTTGAATTCAAGGGAGATCCAACTATCTTAAGACGAAAGACTTACATTGCATGGTAAGAGGTTTTTTTTTAGCATTAAGAGAAATTCCTGACTTAAAATAAATAACAGAGAAAAATACATATCTTTAGAATTAATTTTCCTTACCTGGTAAATCTTGATAAAGCACCAGAGAAGAGGTTACGAGATACAGTAAGAAAAGAAAGATAGCCATGGACCAGTGTCCTCTTGAATTAGAAATTTTTCTGACTGCACCTCTGGGTAGAGTGAGAGAACATCCAACTTTCTGACTGGAATACTGTAAACACTTAGAACACTCCAGAAACCATGACTCTGTGAATACATAGTGATGTTTTACATGGAGTTATTTGGCTGATGGAGACAAGGCCCAGAGGCCCTGTAAACCTCAGTAGGTTCTAGGAGTGAGCAGGCAAGTCATTTTATGTCACATGTATTACACATGAGAGGCACAGCTGGGACCTAGAGAGCCAACAGTCTGCAGAGGGAGGGATGAGGAAGCCACTGTGGAATGTGTCACATTACCTTCCAAATACAATGCAGTAGCTTCAGCTTGTGCTGATGTGGAGGGTTGATTATATGGAAGGAGTAGACAGCGGGAGAGCCTGCCGAGCACAGAGATTCCAAGTTGGAGTTCCAGAGTTCCAGTATTGTGTTCAAACTCCAGCGCCATTTCTTAAGCGCTGCATAAACCTGGCCCAGTTTTTAAACTCTGTGCCTCAGTTTTCTTATCTATAAAACGCATATTGTAATCATAGTACCTACTTCACGGGCTGTTACGAAGGCTGGGTGAATTCAGACATGTAAAGGACCTAGCATAGGGTTATATGAGTGTTTCATAAATGTTAGCTATTTTTATTTTTAGTGGTCATCTCAGCAGATGCCAGTTATATGGATAGATGTAATGCAAGGACTAGATTCTTGCAGCTTGCTTTCACCACATTCCATTAGACTGCTTTTATTCCCTTACATTTAGAATTCATGCCACAGTGGGGCAGTGGTAATAGGAACAGGAAGGAGCCCTAAGCTTACTATAATAGGAAAAAGTTGAAGGGATCCTATCTCCTAAGGTTCAGTTTTCAGCTATGAGGTACAATTATAAATTAAGTTCAGTGTACACACACACACACACACACACACACACACACACACACACACACTTTCACTTCATATAGATCTAAGTAATCTAAGTATATGGTCTATGAAATTCAGACCATCCAAAATTGAAAGTTTTTAACTGAAAATTCCTCTTAAGTATGACAGGAAGACATTTATACCAATCAGTAGCAAATGTCTTCCTGTCATACTTAAAAAGAATTTTAAGCATCCGGTTATACACACACACACACACACTCACACGTATAAAATTTGCAATTTGACTGGGTGCGGTGGCTCATGCCTGTAGTTCCCAGCACTTTGGGAGGCCGAGGCTGGCGGATCACTTGAGGTCAGGAGTTCGTGACCAGCCTGGCCAACATGGCGAAACCCCGTCCCTACTAAAAATACAAAAATTAGCTGGGCGTGTGGCTCGCGACTGCAGTCCCAGCTGCCTGGGAGGCTGAGGTAGGAGAATCACTTGAACCTGGGAGTCAGAGGTTGCAGTGAGCCGAGATTGCGTCACTGGACTCCAGCCTGGCGACAGAGCGAGACTTCGTCTCAAAAAAAAAAAAAGAAAGAAAGAAAGAAAAGAAAAAAAAAAATGCAATTTGATGTTTTTATAGCAAAGATAATTAAGTATCCTGCTAAGTAATTAAACAATAAAGCAGTAGCACAGATTTGGAACCAGGATTTTCACAATATTACTATTTATAAAATAATCTGTTTCATGACCATTTTAATGGACCAGCAATAAATAGTAAATGAAGATTGTCTATCCATTGGTAACTCAACAGAGAGTAAGGTCACGTTTGATTTATCTTGTCATGAATTTTATCATTACTTTTGATTTCTGATTAAATAAAAGCAAAAGAATACTATTGGACAAGAAATTGAAATGTGTTAATCCAGAAAGACTATACACAGAAATATCAGAAGTTAGTCATGTTTTGCTAAGAGTGCTTACCATTTTAAGAATCTAATATTTGTAACTAGAAAAGTCCTGAGACTTTCAGACTAAATAAAGGAGTATAGCAAATGTCAAGTTGCCTTTATTCTTTATGAGTGGAAAGTGTGAGTGCATCTATTCATTCATGTGTCTAATGGCAATTCTGTGAACACCTTAACTGCAAAGACAGATGTCAGTGCTTGAAAGCTTGGCTTTCAGATTGTGAAGATTATTGCCTTCTGAGGCATTCAAAGTGGAAAAGAAATTATGCTCATGAAAACTCAGAAAATGAAGTCATTTTAAAGAAAGGAGAGTGGAGAAACAAAACATATGTTTTATATGTTTAATTTAAACGTGTCATTTGTCTACCAAATAATCCTCTCTTTTCATTCCCCTTCTTTATCTCTTTCCCCCTTTTCCTTCCCTTTCCCAGCAGCCTGGCTTTAGAGTCTATCTGTGTGAACAGCTATGCTCTACTACATTAAGATGGAAGGCTTTAAAGGAAAAATCACTTCTATGTTACCTGTGAAGAATTGTACAGCTCTAGTTCATCCTACAACCAGAATTGAGAAAGGGAATATGATATAAAAAATCAAGTCATTTTTATTTTATTTATTTATTTATTTGACAGAGTCTCTCTGTCACCCAGGCTGAAGTGCAGTGGCTTGATTTCAGCTTACTGCAACCTCATTTTCCCAGGTTCAAGAGAGTCTCCTGCCTCAGCCTCTCGAGTAGCTGGGACTACAGGCGCCCACCACCATGCCCAGCCAATTTTTTTGTACTTTTAGTAGGGATGGGATCTCACCATGTTGGCCAGGCTGGTCTTGAACTCCTGACCTCAGATCATCTTCCTGACTTGGCCTCCCAAGTTGCTGGGATTACAGGCGTGAGCCACTGTGCCTGACCTGCTTTTAAATAAGAGAAAAGTATCTGGGTTTGTAACTAAGAGGTAGCAGCTCAACACCTGCAAATGACTATTGGTATTAATGTATTTATTCATTCTATAGATAAATATTGATCAATTATGCATGCCAGGCTCAATTCTATGACATGATGATGTTAAATCTTTTCAGTGAAGTTCTTACAGGCTCAGTCTTAGTACACATACATAAATGTGGAGATTATCTATCAGTTTAATTGGATGCTATAAAACCCCTGCCATTCCTATGTATTTCTTGTTTTATATTCAATACTTTGTCATAGGGAATGCGAAAAATATGGAGCAAACTGTCTGTTAGCCTCTTTGACACAAAGAAGTCAACTATTGGATGATAGCTGTAATCAAAAGAACAGGGAAAGAAAAGTCACAGGTGAACAACTGGGCATAAACAGGATAGTCGGCGCTGGATTTCAGACAGCAGTTTTGAGAGGCAGGGGACAGGTCCATTAGTTGCAGCGCTCTTCTGCTCAAGATTTTCCAGTGGGCAGGACACAGGGAGTAATAGGCCCTGGACTTCTCTTCCTACTATAAAAACTAGAAAACCCAACAAATTATATAAAATAAACATTTTTAGATGTTAGACAATAGGCAGGGCAGGGCTATTAAATTTCCTAAAGTTAGGGAAACAAATTGCAATAGCTTTATGCTTGGAGACAGTTTCTGGAGTGTAACACAGGGGTGGGGGAAACCCAAACAGAAATCAGTGTTTTTGCTCTGTTGACTACATGAGGATAGGACTTTCAGGATGCTGAGATGACTAGAATTTACAAGGTAGAAAATGCAAGATGAGAGACATATACAGAGAAATGGTTCCAATAATCTGCTTAGGGATCTCTGAATTTTTAGTGGAATTGCATTCTGCACAGAAGAGTCAAACCCCAAAAGGCAGGCAAAGAACATCTAAGGAAAGAACAATGACCAGGGAATCATACGCCAAACAAGTCCCAAGAATCACCCAAAACTGGGAATTATTCTAGCTCTAAGCATGCAGAGTAGGGACGAATCAATAGGTGGAACATTGTGTAGAGACCCCAGAAGGTAATGCCTTCATATTAGGGCTAAATTAAATACTGCTCTAGACTTGCCCTAAAGAAATATCTAAAAGGTTAAAAGAAAAAGTACCTTTGAAAAACCTTTATCTGAAGAGTGATGGACATTGTTAGGCAGTTATTTTTCAATTAGTTGTTAATTAGTTGACAAATAACTGCCTAACAATGTCCATCACTCTTTAGATGAAGACAATAAATGTCAGCACTTAACAACATAACATTCAGAAAAGCCTAATGAAAAAATTACGCATATGAAGAATCAGAAAAATGAGATTTAGAACAAAATATAGTCATCAATATAAATATTTCCAAAAACAAAATGGGGTGTTTGTGAACAAGTACTGTAAAATCTATTATAAAACATGCTCAGAGATTTAAAGAAAAGCATGAACATAATGAGAAGTGGAAAATGCATAAAATAACTAACTGTAATTACTAAAAATGAAAAATAATACACCTGAAGTAACAAACTCACCCGCAACGTTTAAAATAAGATTAGATTCGGCAGAAAAAAAAATCAGTAAACTTGAAAACATAGTATCAAAAGCTATCCAAAATGAAGTAGAGAGAATGAAAGAGAAAAGTACAGGAAAAATGACTTATGAGAGAAGATGAACAGTTTGCAGGAGTTATGGTAAGAAAAAATTAAAGAAATTATAGCCAAGATTTTTCCAAATTTGATGAATCTAAGCCCATTGGCCCAAGAAGTTCAGTGACAATCACACAGATGAAACATGTGGGTAACTACACCAAGGCACATTATAGTTAAATTAAATATATACAGAGAAAGAGAATGAGAGAAATCCTTAAAAGCAGCAAGAGAAAAAACACACACACACATAAAATAGGGGCAAACAAACTGTGGTACATGTGCCAGTTTGGCCTGTGTCCTGTTCTTACATCACTCAAAAGCTAAGAATATTTTTATATTTGTTTAAAATAGAAGAATATGTAACAGTGTCATTATGTGACCCCTGCAAAACCTGAAAATCTTTACTATCTTGACCTTTACAGAAAAATATCATCAACCTTTGGTATGAAGGAATAACAGTAACTTTTAATGTAGACTTTTCTTCATAAACTATCCAAGCTGGAATAAGATGGAAAAAAACATATTTAAAGGGCTGAAAGAATAAAACTTCCACCCTAGAATGCTTTGCAATGTGAAAATTTTTCATTGGAGTCCAAATAAAAAAAGTCTTTGGAACAACAAAGCTAAAAGAATGTGTTCTTTGCATATCTGCACTGTAAGAAATGGTAAAGGATTTTCTTCAAGCAGAGGAAAACTATTCCATATGAAAACATGGGTCTGTGCAAAGAAATGAGTGCCAAAATGGATAAACGTTGGGGCGATGGGATTTTTTTTCCTGTTATTAAATGTATTTAAAGATAATTGGGAAGAATAAGGGTCAACTCCTTCTTATAGAGGAATTTCAATTAATAAATATATAAGTAAAGGAAACATAATATCACCATTAGAGCAATGTAGTAATCATTGGAGGCAAGATCCAATAGAAAATGCTGATCAGAAGACAAATGCTGACATCAGAAAACCAAAGTCTGAGTAACAGTGCATTTAATAGCTTTAATGTATCTCACTCTGAATACATATTAATTACAAAAGGAAAAATGCTAGCAGTGAAAAAATTTGGGAGACACCACCTTAACCAAGTGGCAAATGTTGATATAACCACGAATAAGACACAAACACCATGCACCCTTGATATAATGCCTGAAAACACACAACACCTCTGTAATACTTTCTTCAAAATCCATAGCCTCTTTCTAGTAGAAAGAAAGCAGCAGACACACAAAAATTGAAACACATTTTATAACTTATCAGGTCATGCTCTTTAAAAGTGTTAAGATCATGAAAACGATAAGGAAAAGATTGGAGGAGATTAAGAAAGAGGAGAACTAAATGTAATGGGGCATCCTGGATTTCACTCCAAAATAGAAGAAGAACATTTGTGGAAAAATGAATGAAATGAGAAAACTGATGAAATGAGAAATGTGGTTTAGTTAATACTTTTGTACCGAACTTAATTTCATGACTGAGTGCAGTGGCTCATACCTGTAATCCCAACATTTTGGGAGGCTGAAGCAGGAGGACTCCTTAGGCTAGGAGTTGGACACCAGCCTGGGCATAATGAGACCCTGTCTCTACCAAAAAAAGGTTAATTTCTTAGTTTCAATAATTGTACAGTATTTATGTGAGATGCTAATATAAGAGGAAGCTGAGTAAAAGCTATAAAGGAGCTCTCCATACTGTCTTTGCAACTCTTCTGTAAGTCTAAATTGTTTTAAAATATATAGGGAACATGTTAACTGAGAGTTTAAAGCAAAATTAAACAATGTATTGTAGGATTTGCAGTCCACTTTGGATAGCTCAAAGAACAGAAATAGTGAAATGGAGTCCTTCTAGGCAGGCTGCTTCATTTTATATGCTTGTTCTCCCAATTAGTTGCTATACAAGCTAGGACAAATTATTTAACTTTGTCTCAGTTTGTCATGGATGGAATTCTCTCTGTTGGAAGAGTTAAATTCACTACTAGACATAACTATCTTAATATGTGACTTCCCAGCACTTAGTGTGTGTATATACATATATTATATATATTTATCACTTCCAATTTTTCATTTTTCATGTGCATATATATATGCATATACACCCCTGGCAAATGATAAATTACTTTATTAGGGTAAATATATGAGAAAAAAATAGCAATGTAAAAATACAAATAAGAAATGCCAGAGCCTGTTACTACTGGATCCTTCAAAAGTAAATCAAGAAAATTGCACTGCTTGTTGGATGCAAGCAAACAGACACACACACACACACTCACACTCACACACCAAGCAGTTTAGTACATTTTAATTCAGAATACCTATTTTAGATGGAATGCATATGGAGGATACATTTTCTAATAAGCAAAATAAATGACTCAAAACAACCTTACCACAAAAAGCTGATCTTCCTAGCATCATAATCACACACATAAAATAAAATCATAATTAGAGTTATACTATAAATTCAAGTGATGTTTGTCCTTACACTATATTCACAGCAAACGTGGAACCAAATTTCTTGAGACAAAAAAATATAATGGCCTGAAACTCGGGAACATTATTCTGACAAGCAGAAGAGGAATATGTTTTAATGCCTATTTGACAGGGCAGATAAACATTCCATAGACAACATTGCCATTTCATTCTAATTTGCAGGCATTCATCAATGCCTCATTGCAAGAATGTCTTTCCACCTTTTCAAGTGGGAATGACAGTATAGATTTCTATATTAGCTTTTATGGACAATCATAGTAAATGTCCTTTACTATTACTTTACTTGATATACAGGTCAGTATGCAAATTTTAAAAATTGTTATGTCTTCCACTTGTCTTATAGTTATGTCTCATTAAATCTTTCACCTTTATAATGATGTCATCATAGTATTTTCCCCAGCACCTGAGAGACAAGTCATTTGCAACAGCTATCATTCACTCTTAGTACCCACAATACTAACTACCCACTGTTAGTACCACAGAATAGATCTGAAAAATCTGTTCATACATAACTAGTAAAAATTTCAGGTTGCTTAAGGAGGTATTACTTAGGCCATATCTTCATGAAGCCAAGACAAGGAAATAGACAGTCTTTATAAGACTAAAAAGGAATATATGTTATTTCCTGAGAAATTGTGATGCCCGAAGTAATCACACAATTTCATTATTCTTATCTCTTTACATAATTTTTTATGTAAATGTGTACTACAAAAATAAAAAAAATACTATACCACATTACTCTAGGGTCAAGATTATATAATTGTTACCCCAAATACTGTGCATAGCAATTTTATGCACAATAAATGAATGAAATGCTGAGGATATGGGTTTTTATTTTTTTTTTTATTTATTTATTTATTTATTTATTTTGAGGCAGAGTTTCACTCTTGTTGCCCAGGCTGGAGTGCAGTGGCGTGAACTCAGCTCACTACAACCTCCACCTCCAGGGTTCAAGCATTTCTCCTGCCTCAGCCTCCTGAGTACCTGGGATTACAGGCATGTGCCACCACACCCAGCTAATTTTTGTATTTTTAGTGGAGACAGGCTTTCTCCATGTTGATCAGGTTGGTCTTGATCTCCCGACCTCAGGTGAACTGCCTGCCTCGACCTCCCAAAGTGCTGGGATTACAGGCGTGAGCCACTGCACCTGGCCTAATGTGGGTTTTAAAAATCAACTAATTTTGTAACACTAAAGATAAAATAAAGTTGGTAAACAACAACAACAAAAAACTAAATAGTTTTAGGTTGTGTATGGCCCCATAAAGTATTTTGAAAATACAAAACAATGAGCTAACTGAAAGGTGATGGGTTTTTGATAATATGGGGAGTGGTTATTTACTTCAAAATAATATGTGTATTTTCAAGTTGCTTAGGGAACTTGATTTGTGCATTATGTATATTTATATGAATATTTGTTATCAGATGGAGGTAACAAAATAACTACAATGTTTCATAAACAGGTTGTAAAATTTTGGCAGGGTACGGTGACTCGCGCCTGTAATCCCAGCACTTTGGGAGGCCGAGGTGGGCAGATCACGAGATCAGGAGATCGAGACCATCCTGGCTAACACGGTGAAACCCTGTCTCTACTGAAAAATACAAAAAAAATTAGCCGGGTGTGGTGGCGGGCACTTGTAGTCTCAGCTATTCGGGAGGCTGAGGCAGGAGAATGGCGTGAACCTGGGAGGTGGAACTTGCAGTGAACCAAGATTGTGCACTGCACTCCAGCCTGGGCAACAGAGCGAGAGTACATCTCAAAAAAATAAAAAAAATTAAAAAAGTTGTAAAATTTTTAATTCTTTATCAATTTTTAAATTTATAATTGACACATAATTGACATTTATGGAGTACATTGTGATGACTCAATGTGTGTATACATTGTATAATGATCAAATCAGGATAATTACCATATCTCTCACTTTGAACATTTAATTCTTTGTAGTGATAATATTTAAAATCTTTTCTTCTAGCCATCTTGAAATAATACTACATTATTTGCTATAGTCACTCTAATGTGTAACAGAACACCAAAACTTATTCTTCCTAACTGTAACGTTGAACACATTAACCGGCCTTTCCTGTTTTTTCCCCTCAACCTTCCCAAGCCTCTGATAACCACTATTCTACTCTCTCCTTCTATGAAATCAACTTGTTAAAATTTTGCATGTGAGTGAGATAATGAAGTGTTTGTCTTTCTATACCGGGCTGATTTAACTTAACATAATGTCCTCCAGGTTCACCCATGTTACCTTGCCACCAATGACAGAATTTCATTCTGTTTTATGGCTATATATATATATATATATATATATATACACACACACTCATACACAATGGAACACTATTAATGTGATATATACATATCGCATTTTATTTATCCATTCATTTGCAGACAGTCATTTAGGTAGATTCCATACCTTGACCAGTTTAAATAGTGCTGCAATAAACATAAAAGTGCAGATATTTCTTTATAATATTGATTTCATTTCCTTTGGATATATACCCAGAAATGGTATTGCTAAATCATATGATAGTTCTATTTTTAATTTTTTGAGAATCTCAGTACTGTTTTAATTTGTATTCATGATGACTGGACTAATTTACATTTCCATCAACAGTGCATAAGAGTTCCCATTTCTCCACATCCTTGCCAGCATTTGTTATTTTTTTATCTCCCTGGTAATAACCATTTTAACTAGAGTAAACTGATGTCTCATTGTGGTTTTCATTTGCATTTCCATGACGATTAATGATGTTAAGCATTTCTTTTTTCATATGTCTGTTGGTCATTTGTGTGCCTTCTTTTGAGAAACATCTATTTAGAATTTTGCCCATTTTAAAAATGGGTTATTAATTTTTTTGCTCTTGAGTTGTTTGAGTTTCTTCTATATTCTGGATATGAATCTCCTGCTGGATGAGTAGTATGCAAATACTTTCTCCTAACCTGTAAGTTGTCTCTTCACTCCATTGATTGTTTCCTTTGCTTTGCAAGAACTTCTTAGTTTGATGTAATCCAATATCCCTAATTTTTGCTTCTGTTTCCTATGCTTTTGAGGTCTTATTTAAAAAAAAAAAAAAAAAATCTTTGCCTAGTCCAATTTCATGAAGCATATCCTCTGTGTTTTCTCATAGTAGGTTAATAGTTTGGGATCTTACATTTAAGTCTTTAACTCATTTACAATTCATTTTTGTATATAGTGAGAGATAGGAATCTAGTCTTATTCTACTGCATGTGAATATCCAGTTTTCCTAGTACTATTTATTAAATAAAGTCCCTCCCACCGCCACCAATGTCTGCGCTTCATGCCTTTGTTAAAAATCTGTTGAATGTAAATGCATAGATTTATTTTTGGGTTCTGTATTCAGGTTTCATTTGTGTATGCATCTTTTTTATCCAGTACCATGTTATTTTTGTTATTATAGACTTATAGTATATTTTGAAGTTATGTAGTATGATGCCTTCAAGTTTGTTCTTTTTGCTCAAGGTTGCTTTGGCTATCTGGGATCTTTTGCATTTCCATGTAAATTTTAGATTGCTTTTCCTGTTTCTGTGAAGGATGTCATTGGTATTTTAGTAGGGTTTGCACTAAATGTGTAGGCCACTTTGAATCCTTCTGATATGGTTTGGCTGTGTCCCCACCCAAATCACATGTTGAATTCCCATGTGCTCTGGGAGGGACCCACTGAGAGGTAATTGAATCATGGAGGTGGGTCTTTCCCATGCTGGTCTCATGATAGTGAATAAGTGTCACAAGATCTGATGGTTTTAAAATGGGAATTTCTCCGCACAAGCTCTCTCTTTGCCTGCTGCCATCCATGTAATATGTGACTTGCTCCTCCTTGCTTTCTGCCAAGATTGTGATGCCTCCCCAGCCATGTGGAACTGCAAGTCCATTAATCCCTTTTTCTTGTATAAATTACTCAGTCTTGGTTATGTCTTTATCAGCAGTGTGAAAATCAAGTAATACAGTAAATTGGTACCAGTCGAGTGGGGCACTGCTGAAAAGATACCTGAAAATGTGGAAGCAACTTTGGAACTGGGTAGTAGGTAGAGGTTGGAACAGTTTGGAGGGCTCAGAAGAACACAGGAATATGTGGGGAAATTGGAACTTCCTAGAGATTTGTTGAATGGCTTTGACAAAAATGCTGGTAGTGATATGAACAATAAGGTTCAGGCTGAGGTGGTCTCAGATGGAGATGATGAACTTGTTGGGAACTGGAGCAAAGGTGATTCTTATTATGTTTTAGCAAAGAGACAGGTGGCATTTTGCTGTGCTCTAGAGTTTTGTGGAAATTTGAACTTGAGAGAGATGATTTAGGATATCTGGTGGAAGAAATTTCTAAGCAGCAAAGCATTCAAGAGGTGACTTGGTTGATGTTAAAGGCATTCCACTTTATAAGGGAAGCAGAGCATAAAAGTTTGGAAAATTTGCAGTCTGATGATGCGATAGAAAAGAAAATCTCGTTTTCAGAGGAGAAATTCAAGCTGGCTGCAGAAATGTGCATAAGTAACAGGAAGCCAAATGTTAATCTCCAAGACAATGGGGAAAATATCTCCAGGGCATGTCAGAGGTCTTCATGGCAGCCTCTCCCATCACAAGCCCAGAGGCCTAGGAGGAAGAAATGGTTTTGTGGGCCTGGCCCAGGGTCCCTGTGCTGTGTACAGTCTAGGGACTTGGTGCTCTGAATCCCAGCCACTCTAGCCATGACAAAAAGGGGCCAATGTACAGCTTAGGCCATGGCTTCAGAGGGTGCAAGCACCAAGCCTTGGCAGCTTCCACATGGTGTTGAGTCTGTGGGTACACAGAAGTCAAGAACTGAGGTCTGAGAACCTCGACTTAGATTTCAGAGGATGTATGGAAATGCCTGAATGCCCAGGCAGAAGTTTGCTGCAGGGGTGGGTCTTTCATGGAGAACCTCTCCTAGGGCAATGCAGAAGGGAAATGTGGGGTCAGAGCCCTCACACAGAGTCCTTACTGGGGCACTGCCTAGTGGAGTTGTGAGAAGGGGGCCACCATCCTCCAGACTCCAGAATGGTAGATCCACCTAAAGCTTGCACTGTGTGCCTGGAAAAGCTGCAGACACTCACTTTTCAACCCATGAAAGCAGCTGGGAGGGAGGCTGTACCCCACAAAGCCACAAGGGTGGAGCTGCTCAATACTGTGGGAACCCATCTCTTGCATCACCGTGACCTGGATGTGAGACATGGAGTCGAAGGAGATCATTTTGGAGCTTTAGGATTTGACTGCCCTGCTGGATTTTGGACTTGTATGGGCCCTGTAGCTCCTTTGTTTGGCCCATTTCTCCCATTTTAAATAGCTGTATTTATCCAATGCCTGTACCCCCATTGTATCTGGGAAGTAACTAACTTGCTTTTGATTTTACAAGCTCATAGTTGGAAGGCACTTGCCTTATCTCAGATGAGACTTTGAATTATGGACTTCTGAGTTAACGCTGAAATGAGTTAAGACTTTGGGGAACTCTTGGGAATGCATGATTGATTTTGAAATGTGAGGACATGAGATATGGGAGGGGCCGGGACAGAATGATATGGTTTGGCTGTATCCTCACCCAAATCTGACCTTGAATTCCCACATGTTGTGGGAGAGACCCACTGAGAGGTAATTGAATCATGGGGGTGGGTCTTTCCCATGCTGTTCTCAGGATAGTGAATAAGTCTCACAAGATCTGATGGTTTTAAAATGGGAGTTTCTTTGCCCAAGCTCTCTCTTTGCCTGCTGCCATCCATGTATGATGTGACTTCCTCCTCCTTGCCTTACACCATGATTGTGAGGCCTCCCGAGCCACATGCAACTGTAACCCATTAAACCCTTTCTCCTGTATAAATTACCCAGCCTCTGGGATGTCTATCAGCCACGTGAAAATGGACGAATACATCTTCCAATCCATGAACATGGAATAGCTTTCCTTTTATTTGTGTCTGCTTCAAAATCCTCAGAAAACACTAACAAACCAAGTTTGACAACATTAAAAAGATTATTCACCATGATCAAACGGGATACTCTCAGGGATGCAAGGATGGTTCGACATAGGCAAATTAATAAACATACATATTACATTAACAGAATCAAGGGCAAAATCATGTGAACATTTCAATAGATGCCAAAAAAGCATTCAATAAAATTCAACATTTCTTCATGACAAAAACTCCCAACAAATTTGTATTGGAAGGAACATACCTTAACATAATAAAGTCTGTATATGACAAACCCACAGCTAACATCGCACTGAACAGGGAAAAGTGAAAGCTTTTCCTCTAAGATATGTAACAAGAAAATAATGCTCACTTTCATCACTTTTATTCAACATAGAAGTGAAAGTTCAAGCCCAAATTAGGCAAGAGAAAGAAAGGGCATCCAAATAGGAGAAAAACAAATCAAATTATTCCAGTTTGCAGACCACATTATTATATATATATAAAAAACTATAAAGACTCCACCACAAGGCTATTAAAATTAATAAGTGAATTTAGTAAAGTTGCAGGATAAAAAGTTAACATCCAAAAATCAGTAGCATTTCTATAAGCCAGTAATGAATGATCCAAAAAAGAAATCAAGAAAACAAATGGTATTTACAATAGCTACAAAAAATACAATAGGAAGAAACTTAACCAAAGATGTGAAAGATCTCTACAATAAAAGTTATAAAACATTGCTGAAGTTTTAATTCTAAGACCCTATATGAAGGACCTTAGAATATCCAAATATTAAAATATAGTGTACCAAGACAAATACATAGAAATGAANTTTTAATTCTAAGACCCTATATGAAGGACCTTAGAATATCCAAATATTAAAATATAGTGTACCAAGACAAATACATAGAAATGAAAATTTTATTGACAATAACTTGTAACTAGTGCTGTCCTCATTTTAAACATATCATGAATCTAGTAAGAATAAATTCAAGATTACCTTAAATTTGTTAAGTTAGACTACTGAAATGTCAAAATTATATCAAAGAGGTAGATTTGAAAGTATCCATGATATCAACACCCCCATTCATTTCTATAAATTATTTTAAAATTTCCCATAAGAGTTCATGCCCATAGGATTTATTTTAATATGTTGAAGTGTGTAGTAAGAAAATTACATTTACATAAGTAGACTTTTTAATTTTCAAAAATCATAGCAGTATTTTTCAATGTAGTTGCTAAACTTTAATTAAAGCCTCTGATTGCCCTCATTTTGACCAAAATTCACATGTTGTGATACTATAAAAGAATAGCAAGTCTTGATTATTATCTTCCAAATTCAATACTCAGGAATTCAAACATTTTTAGAAAAATATACTGAAATATTTTCAAGACCTCATCAAAGTAAAGAAAGAGTAGATAAAAGAGAAAGTCATTTCTTTCTTTACCTCTACCCTAGGTAGGAAGAAGTCAGGGGAAGACAAATAAATTTGTACAATATAATGTACTCATAAAGAGGTTCTTATTTTTATGAAGAAATAAGCATACACTTAAAGAAAGATTTTTATATGATCTCTTTTCAAATAATTTATTTTTTTAAATGAAAGATTTCAAAAATCATTATCCAAAGTAAAGAAAACTAATTCCAAGAAAAATTAAGGTTATATGAAGTTGTTAAATTCCACACTCTCCAAGTTTCCACTTAAAGGAATTCTCTGTGAGCTTTTACCCACTGTAAATCTGTTGCTTTTGGTTTTAAGCCTGTACATTCTGATGTTCATTATTACGATCTACTTTTCTTTTCATTTCTCCAATTCACTGACCCTCATCATCATTCAAGTTTGTCCTTTTATTCTCTTTTTCCCAGTATCCATACATAAAGTGTCAGTTATTATTGTGTTCAAAGTAGAATTTATAAAATCATTAGAGGTCTTAGCTAAGTGGATTGAGGAAGGTATAAACAGACCTTTTAGCACTACAAAATCTTTTAGACTTCCAAGAGTCACAAATTACTATAGAAAAAACAAGATGAATGATAACCAAACATTGGTTTCTATAATATTTTTAAGTTTCCATTATGAAGTAAGGATGTCACCAGTGTATATGTATTTACGAGTGTATGTATACAAGGACATGTACACACATGTGTGATTTGTACATGTTGTCATTTCTGTGTATGCATATATTTGTGCAAATGTACATATACTTATGTGTGTGCATGTTACATTTTCATGTCTATACACATATGTGGGCCCATATGTGTGCAAGTGTGTTTTCTTATATATATACATGTATATGTATATAAACATGCATGTATGCACATGTCTTTTCAAACGCAATGCACAAATAACATTGAGTAGGAGAAACTAACTTTTATAGACGTATGCAACATGATCAGTTGTAGTTATTGAACACTTAAGCGACACTATGAAACAAAAACATAAAATAATATTTTCCACATGGTATGATTCATAATATAGCTTTTATTCATTGGTACAATGTTTTCTTGAATCTTCAAGATATTTGCATAGTTTCTTATGGAAATAAAGAGCAATTCCATCATTTTTTGTTGTATCTTGAAATTATTGCAAAAAAACTTATTTACCTAGTGGAAAAATCTTATGTATAGTCTATAGTAAGCATTTCTAAGCCAAGATTTCTCAGGCTTATGTATATTGAAAAATAATCTGCAAGGGTAGAAATGTTGATTCTTGTAATCTACCCCTGGAGATTCAGTAAGTGGTGAGTAGATTCCAGAAATCTAAATTTTTATGATATACTCTGCATTATTTTAATGCAGCTGGCCCATGGATCACACTTTGAGATAAATAATACAGCACTGCAAATTGAATTTTACATTTTTCTTCAGTACAAGGGACTAGAGCACAAAAATCTAAGTTTTGATATAGACTCTGCCAAGTATACAGATCATACAAAGTTATTTTTTCCATCACAAATATTAACATGTGTGGGCATGCATGTAACTACTTAATTTTGTCTACTGAGGGGAGTCGAGTACTAAGTAAGAAAGTAGAATACATCAGACTCAAGCATACACTTCATATAAGCCTATGGAGATTCAGGACTCTTTTGATGAATATTAATTATAATCCCGTGAGGTGCGTGGGCCAAAGGTAAGAGACAAATTTATTTGAAACACATATTTAAAGTCTTTTGGGAACCCAATTGTTAGCCATTCATCTCTTGATGGATATTATGGTAACAGTCAAGTGGAGCACACCTGCTTTGCTGCACCTGAGACAGCTCATCCTGAGGTTGCTCTGGCTCCCATGGAATGTTGACAACAAGACCAGCTAAAAAGATGAGACAGGAGCATGGCACCAATTGTAGCAGTCAGAGGAATCTAGGGCTACAAATTCCAAATGCACATTAAATAATATATTAGACCAAGTGAGGTGTTTTGGAGCATTCAGTCTTTGAAATGCACATATTATTTATTATTCCTCAAGGATAATATGTGATAGTAGGGATATGGATGTTCCTTGCTGTCATTTCTTTGTTTCATTTGCTGAAAACACTAATTCAGGCAAGCTATTATTCGCCTAAGTCGTGTTTCAGCAAGATTAGCAGTTTCATTGTTATGTTTACTTGCCTTTTATGGGACAGAATAAAAAGCAGGATTTGTATGAGTGAAACATATTGGACTCTTTTGGCCCCATCACAAAGATTGGTGGAATTGGTAGATACACAGCAGGTCCAAGGCGAGAAGATGAACTCCATATGTTGATTAGCAGGAAGAAAAGAAAGCAGACCAGACTACTCTGCGAACACCACTAACAGACACGTTATAATAATGTCAAATCATATACATGATAGTCAAAGGCATGAATAATAGCCCATTTACTGGAAGTAATTTGATGACATTCAGATAAATGGAACATTTTGATGCAGTATTTGCATATATTATTTCTTTTGCATATATTTAAAATTATTTTAATAAAATATCTTTAATTAGAGGAAATTATGTATCAGTAAGCCAGATTTTCAAAGTAAAGGCAGCAATACCATGAAAAATTCTCAGATACTGATACTCAATCTATTTCAACATGGATTTTAGGAAACAAAATAAATAAAAGCATCTCTTGAACCCCCAGTGTGAATAATAGAAAATAGACATAAAATACAATCTCATGAAAGTAAGACAATAAATAGTAGAAACCAAAACACTGTGGTGATAATTCCAGATATAGAATAAATAGCACTAATTTATTAAATAGTAGATATTATTAAATGCATTAAAGTACACAGCTATATATACAGGTGTATAGGTTAAAACTATTCTGTAATTACGTATTTAAAGTTTTACTAACTTGTTGCTTATTTTGATTAGCATTATTTTAGGGTTCTCCAGAGGAACGGGGAAGAGAAACAACAGGAAATGTGCACACACGCACACACGTGAGCCAATTTCTTATAAATTGCAAATCTTATAATATATAATATATATATTTTAGGTATGTATGTATGTAGAACACATAAAATTATCTAAAATAAAAATAAAATTATCTTACATATATGTATGTGTATATATTTATTATAAGAAATTGGCTCATGCTATTCAGGAGGCTGAAAAGTCCCAAGGTCTGCATTTGGGAAGCTATAGACCCAGGAGAACTGGTGGTATATTTTGTCTGAGAGCTGGCAGGCTTGATACCCAAGAAGAGCCAGTGTTTCAGTTCAAGTCTAATGGCAGGAAAGACTGCTATTTTACCTTAGCAGTCAGACAAGAAAAGTTTTCTCTTTCTCATGAGAGGGACCACCTTTTTGTTGTATTCACACCTTCATTTGATTGAGGGAGCCCCACCTACATTAGAGAAAACAATCTGCTTTATTCAGTCTACAGATTCAAATGTTAATCTCATCCAAAACAAACAAACAAACAAAAAAAACCACTCTCAGAATCACAACCAGAATACTATTTGAACAAATACCTCACACCTTATGATTCACTCAAGCTGACAAATACAATTAACCACCACAAGCATATTTATTTATTTTTAACTGATTTATTTAAAAAGGGCAAGCATGCTCTTCGCTGGGGATAGAGCGGTGAACAACAATAGATCAAAGCCACGGCTCTTATGGAGCATACATTATAAAGGGATGGGAGGAGACACAAAATAAACAAGAGAAACAAGCAAAATACAATAAATCAGAGATGTATAATTGTTGGTGAGGAAAATAAATCAGGGACACTAACTGTATTTGTTTGGGGTTTGGTGGGAATGAGTTGCAACTTTAAATAGTGAGCCAAGGAAAACCTCGTTGAGATGCTGAGATTTAAGTAGAGTCTTTAAGTTGTGGAAGAGAAAATTATGTGGACATCTGTAGGACAGCATTTCAGTCAGGGGAACAGCAACAGCAATGGCTATCATAAAGGCAACACATGGTGTATTTAACAAAGGCAAAAGCTGCTCTGTTGGAACAAGCAAAAGAAATAATCATAGGAAAATAAAAAATAGGTAAAGAATGGGAGGATCATGTAGAGCTTTGTAGGATAATGTAATTTGAAGCCTTTGGCTTTTTTTGTTTGTTTGTTTTATTAGTAAGAAGTAAAGACTTTGGAAATCTCTTTTGCGAGTTTTCATATAGATCTTAATTAGGGAGGTATATCAATTCCTCCATTTATTGAAAAAAATGTTAACTTTGTTAACACGTCTGTAGAATCCATAATTGTGCTAAAAACCAGAAACCCAACAGTGAAAAAAATGAGACATTGTACCTTTCCTCACTGAGTTGACATTCTGGTTGGCAGACACTCATTTATAAGAAGCCACAATTATTTATGTAAATTCTATGAAAGGAGACATTACTGGGTGCTTGTTAGCACACAGGAATGTGCTTGTGAAGTGAGAAGTGAGAGCTGGGGAGAGGGTACATCATGTTGCAAGGTTTATACTCGAGAGTGTACATATCTATGAAAGCAAGAGAGAGTGTTAATGACATTTGGAGGAGGGTTGAAAGTGCTAAGTTGAAATTGGACAGGTGTGCAGGATCTTGACGGGCCTTTATTTCTCTGATTAAGTACTATATCCTGAAGTCACCAGAAAATGCACACAGTTTTAAACTGAGTAGTGATTGCTTCCATTTTCATATAGAAAGATCAACTTGACTAGAGAATGGGCTTGACAGGAAAGCAATCATAAAAAGTTTGGATTATTTCAGGCAAAATGGGATAGAGCCCTTGGGTTTGGCAGTGAACAGAGTTAAGGAAAGGGAGGGAGATAGATTTTAGGCATTGCAGAAGTAAAATTTGTAAGATGTGGTAATTTATTAGTGGGCAGGACAGGAAAGAGGAAGGAAATTAGCTGGTGTCTGCTTTGAGCAACTAGCACATGGTGCTATTATGAGGTAAGAAATGCTGGAGGAAAAGCAGTTTTTTGAAGACAGGTGAAGTTCTGTATAAGATCCTTAATTTAAATATTTAAGTGGTGATAACCAAAATATAGCTGGATATATGCATTTGCAGTTATGCGGAAATGTCTGAGAGAAGATACACATTTGCAAAGTGATGATAATTTAAGACAAGGAAATGAATGAGATTACTCAGACCATGTATAATATTGGAATCTAAGAGACCCCTTAGTAGAACTAGTAAGAAGCCAAAATGTAAGGGATAAAATAGAAAAAAAAAAGTGCCTTTAAAGTATATCAGAGGTACAGGAAATAAGATAGGAAATTATGATGTCTCCAAAAAAAAAAAAAAAAAAGCTTTAAAAAAAGGATAAAATGGCCAGTGTTTGTAAATGTTCTCAAGAATTCAAGTGATGTAAAAACTACAAACTTATCCATTATATTTTCTAAGAAGTCATTGTTAGTAGCCTTGTGGATAGCACTTTCACTGAAGCAGTATGGACTGCAGAACTGAAGGGCGACTATGGAGAAAAGAAGAAGAAAGAGATGTAGAAGTTCTTCTAAACTGGTGCAGTTCTCATATTTTAAAGTTTTTTAAAAGTTCCGTTTTGTCTGTCAGTCAGCATATAAATACTGAATTAAGTTCATACACACACACCCACACACACACACACACGACATAAAGTTTTTCTTTATATCTTCTAGATAGCAGGCGTCTGATCACATCCGGACGAGTTGGGGCCAGAAATGAAGACAATGTCAGCTGGAGAGGAGCGCACACAACTCTAGAAGGCAGCTCAACTGCTGTGTGGTTTGCCAGTAGCATATCTTACTCTTAAGGGCAAACTCTTCAGATAATTACAAACACAAAGTCTGCAATTCTAGCCAGGGTCGTATTTCAGAAAAGCCATCTATGGAGAGCAGGAAACTAAAGTTTGCCAAGCAAAGGGGCCAAGAGTAAAGTCAAGTTTTGTTCCAAATGAGACCCTGCCAAGGAAGGCAGGCTATAGGAGGACTGGAATAATTTAAGGATCTAAAATGTCAGGGCAATAGATTACATCCAAATGGGTGAACCAGGGAGCAAGACTGGGTAATATCAAACATGATGCTGAAGAATAGGCCAGCAGGAAACCAGGAGACAAATTATGTCTGACAGGAGAGGCGCAGAAGCCCCATCTGGGTTCGGATTCATGGAACAGTGCATTAGCTCTGCCATTCTAAAATGTTAAAGGCAACACACCAGACAATGAGCTCTGAAAAATGAATGTCCAAACACTAGCTTTCCTGAGTTCCTGTACCCTAATCTACCCTATAATGCTTAATCTTCAGATATGCCAGGCCAGAGAATTTCTTGCTTAAAAAAAAAAAAAGGAGGTAGCAGATTTCAGAGAGGTAGGGGATTTATTGCATTTTCTATAAGTGAGTGACATATGATTTGCTGAAGAATACAAATTGTCCCTGACATATAGAAAAATAAGAGAAAGAATGACACAGGATTTTTTCGGTGCTGCCTCACCAGCCAGAAACCTCTGTGACTGGTAGTGCTTCTGCTTAAGTTTTGCTCATGGCTGCCAGGCTCATTCTGCCTGTGTGGCCTGGTAAGCTGCACTCAGCTCATGCTCCTGGCCCAGATCCCGCACCTGCCAAGGGTGAGCCAGGTGCAGAGTGGCAAGGGGTGTGTGAGAGAACAAGCACAGGGTCTGGCCACTGTGCATAGCCAGGCATGCCAGCTGGTACGGCAGGGCAGGCAGCTCCAGGCACTAGCACAGGCGCTGGCTCTGTGTGAGGCTGCAGCTGGAACAGACAAACTGCAAATGACTTCTGCCATGGGCAGCAGCATTTGGATGAGGGGAACACTGTGGATCCCCAAAGCTCGGAGATGCCAGGAACTACAGAGCCCCACAGCATGTCACAGCCCTGGCTTGCAGAGCCCCAAGGTTCGGGATGCTAGAAGGACCACAGCTCATTTCTCCTCCTTGTCACCTGCAGCAGGGCAAGCGGGGATGGGGGAGCTTGAGGGGTGATGTTTCAGCCTATTTGTATTACAGCTCTTTCAGTCCATCCCACTCCAACTGTGGCTCCTGGGCTGGCCTGGCCCTGAAACTACTTCCCATTGCATGGGGTGGCTGCCCAGCACCAGCGGAGGGCAGGAGGGTTACCATGTTATAGCCCCTTTTGTTCCTGCCAGCAACTTGGTGAGCTGGCCAGAGAAGTTACAGCTCTTTTCACTCCTGCTGTTCAGTAGATCCCAAGTTCTTGTCCCACATCCAGGAAGAACAAGGTTACTTGGACAACTAGAGGGTAAGCAAGGTGGAGAAGAGCTTTCCTGGGTGACTGAACAGTTCTCATCAGAGAGGAAACCTGAAGTGGAGAGCTCCTAACTACAGGCAGTTAGTCCCAACAAGTGTCTGACTCTGGCAGAGTCTGGGGTTTTTACGGACTCAGAATAGAGGAAATGCATGCTGATTGATCCATGGGCAGGATGAGGTATGTGCTAATTGGTCTATGGAGGACATGGAAAAAGCATCACTCGATTGGCTAAAAGGCATCAAGGAAGTTCTCACTTTGGGTGGCAGACTTTACCTGGAACTTGATAAAGTTCCCCAGGCTTCAGGATGTCCTTGGCTTGAAGGTGGGGTTTCACCAGGGAACCCACCCCTTCCTGCCTGGGAACCTGTCTGCCTCCTGCTGCCATCAACATGCTGTCCATGGCATTCAGGCTGTTCATGCCAAGGGGCACCCACAGGCCTGAGCCGAGCCACCCTTAACCCCCTGGCCTCCCTCCTGTGCTCATCAGTGACCAAAGTTTCAGTCTCAGAAGCAGTTTCCAGAGGGGACTGAGGCAGCTGCGGGTTGGCGTGTCAGCACCACCCCAAGCATGCACACACCCAGCCAGGTCACGCCAGCACCCAGGCTCAGCTAATGGGACGTGACTACAATATCGCTTTGCTGCGGAGTGGGCAGAGGCCAGGGAGTGGGAGCAGACACTTCTGAGCCTGTGGGGCCAGGGGACTTCTCAGGTCCCCAAGATGACAGGGATGCCCGGATCTGGAGCCACACCTTGATAGCTGCCATGGTGGCTGGGGTGCATTTGCACCCAGGAACACAGGCTCCACCCCGCCAACTTGTTGGGGCATGGGGCTCCTGCTGGATCACCCGTTCCCAGCCCACAGCCTCCATGGAGTCTGGCTGTGCCTCCCCTGCAGCAGCTGGAGTTCTCCCAGCAGCTGTTCCAGATGGGTTGCTGCTACCATCAATGAGTTCATAACTTAATGATTACGCAAGTAGAAGAAAATGCCAAAGCCAACCTTTATATGCTTTCAGAGACAAAATTTGCTTCCTAAAGGAATGAATCAAATCCAAGAATTCTCATAATTCTGTACTCTTAGTAGACACTGTTGTCATCTTGTCATCAAGGATATGATGCTGAACAAAGCGATGAAGATGATCATCACATAATATTCTCCTGAAGATGACTGGTTGCATCTGCCTTATAGTTGTCCATAACTGATATGAAATCAATTTTAAAATCTCATGTTAGAAGTCAGTGCAATTAATAGCATTGTTCCTCCAATTAGGGGAGAAAGGCATATTTTAAATTTGATTATATCACTCAGTGAATATGAGACTATACTCAACTTAAAACTATTTTGTTACTTATTAAAAATAGTAAAATATTCTAAAGTGAAGAATGAGGGAAATGCATGTCAAAATCCAGCATAAAAAGTAGTTGCTTTCTGGAATTTAGAACAGCAGCTCATAGAGGATGCATACATATTTTTCCCAAGCTGTATAAAGAGAAAGTACAAATGACAAATATTCTTAGTAACAAATGGCCTAAATTGAAATAAGTAATCCCCTCATCCTTGAGTAAGAAATTAGAAGCATCTATTGGTATATATCTATGCTTAAGATAAATTGATAAAAAAAATAAATGGTATGACAGGTAATGAAATGAGTACTTAATCATTTTACTTAGTACAATATTAAAATGTTTCTGTTCTGACAGAGGTGTGTACCCATCAGGATTATTGAGCCTTGTAAAATGTTTTAGGTAGTAAATATATATGTGCATATCTATACATAAGAATTTTGATAAGCTATAAAAAATTAGAGTAGAAATTCTGCCTCATCTCATTTATTTACATCAATTAATAACTAAAGATCTCATTTGCTCTATTAAGAAAGTGTGGACTGGACGAGATGGCTGACAGCTGTAATCCCAGCACTTTGGGAGGCCAAAGTGGGCAGATCACTTGAGGCCAGGAGTTTGAGACCAGCCTGGTCAACATGTCAAAATATCGTCTCTACTAAAAATACAAAAATTATCTGGGCATGGTGGCACATGCCTGTAATTCCAGCTATTCAGGAGGCTGAGGCATGAGAATCACTTGAACCAGGGAGGCAGAGGTTGCAGTGAGCCAAGATTGCAACACTGCTCTCAAGTCTGGATGATAAAGCCAGACCTTGTAAAAAAGAAAAAAAGAAAGGAAGTGTGTTTCTGTTGTGGTTTCCTTTCACCCCAAATAGTTCCACAGCTTTACCCATCCACAGGTGGCCTATCACAAATTTAATTCACATTGTCATGCTTATTAACTGTTGAAACTTGATGTTAGAAGTTACTGGAGACTCAGTTCCATTTACGAGCAATGCCCCTGCCATTCCAGATCTCTGACTAGGATTGCAGAGGTGCTCCCACCTGCCCGCCAGGACTGCAACTGTTTGACACTGCCGTGTTCTGGATTTTGTTTCTCTAAGATCAACACTTGACCTCTGAGCTAGTAGGAGTCTTTCATAACAATAACATTACATATTCTCCATCTTAAAACATTCCCATCAGATTGTTGTTGATATGTTACCCTCTTAAGCTCTCAACCTTCCTATTTATGTCACCTACCAATTCTCATTCTTATTTCACTCAGTAAGCTTTTGTATTATAAACATATTGTCTTCCTCTAAGCATGTCATTATTTTTGGTAATATCAGCCTCTATGTGACTGTCCCATTCAACACGTGGTCTTTGATTTTCGTTACTTTCTCACTGCAGATGGCATTTTCTTCTGCTCTGTCTCACTCCCCTGGTTGTTAGCTTCTGGAACTTGTGATTACCAGAAGCTACATAGTAACTTAATTTTCCAAAACTGACATCACACTTTCTGATCAGTTTTTAACTTTCATCCTGATTTCTGGTCCATGAAATTCAAACTCCTTATCCTGCTCTACAAAGTCTCATTTGATCAAAGGTTAAATCTGCTCTTTCTATGCTAAGGTTAAACCCAAACCTTCCACTTTCCCCGTTGGAACCTGTGCTGTCTCATGTAATCAAGGACTTTTTCCCACTTAACCACTCTGTCTTATGTCAGTGTTCTCCATCTACACGATCATTTCCATTAACATGTTGTCGTATTTCCATCTGAACAAGCAAAATCAAAAACAACAAGAAACTTCCTTGATCCCACATATCCTTTGTTCCTCTTGAAAGAAAAACTCTTCAAAAGATGTCTGTAATCATTGACTCTACCTCCTTTTCTCCCCCCATTCCTTTTGATCCTTTTCCAATTAAGCTTTTGTTTGCACTGCTCTAAGGAAACTTCTCTTGGCAAATTCCCTAATGTAGAAAAGAGTTGTATAACTTCTGCAATACTAATTCATCCTTGACTAAAATTGGACTTGAAGCCACAGACAAGAGACTTCAATTAACATTTATCAGAAACCTTGAATAGAATTTGAAGGCTATTAACTGAGATGCTTGGAGAAGACAATGCTGTTACTTAGCCTATATAACTGGTATGATTATATAAGGAAAAGTGTTTTCAAGTCATCACAAACATGTATTTTTCATAAAATTTAATTTAAATTTATATTTTTTCTGTGCCTATTTTCATAGAGTTGTTTGTGTCTAAGTGTATTTGCTAATAACTCTCAAGTAATGCTAAAAGGGTTACTTTATTATTTCCAAAGACTGTGAATGTAAACTTTAAAACTGCTAAGGTTTGTAGAGGTTTGTGCCAGGAAATGACTTTTGTTAAAATATGTCCTATAAAAGTATTTAACTCATTTAGAGTGCAAATATGTTTTGTTATAGAAAGTTATGATAGTTAACTAGCAATCTATACCACGGACTTTCTCTAATCTTATTCATAGTTAAGTGACTTGACTTTGCTTAAGAGTCAGCAAAGATTTGATACCCTTTTTTTTTTCACTTTCTCCCTAAGAGACCATTCGTAATAAAACTCGTGATTTAGAAAAAGCAATACATACTGAGATTTTTTTTCCTATCACTGACTTCTACTTTGCCAAATCTAATGGATAATTCACTCCTAACTTATGTGACTTCTTAGCTAATCATTTCTACTTTCCCAAAGCCTTTCTTCATGTTCTGATTTTCTACTATATTGACTATATTGGCTGCTCCTTCTCACGCTTCTTCATTGAAGCCTCTTCATCCTCCCCAACCTCCCCACTTTTATCACACCTAATTAGTCTTCTCTTCATTAACTTTTGTCAATTCAGTCCTATCTACGCGATTCAAATGTAATAGCTCCAGGATTCACCTCTTCTCTGAACTCCTGAACCATGTTCCAATCACTGCTCAGCTTTTCCCCTTGGCATCTTAGGCGGAGTCTTGCTCTGTCACTCAGGCTGGACAGCAGTGGTGTGATTGCGACTCACTGCAACCTCTGTCTCCCAGGTTCAAGCGATTCTCATGCCTCAGCTTCCCGAGTAGCGGGGATCACAGGCATGCGACACCATGCCCAGCTAAGTTTTTTGTATTTTCTAATAGAGATGGGGTTTCACCATGTTGGCTAGTCTGGTCTGGAACTCCTGACCTCAGGTGATCCGTTCACCTTGGCCTCCCAAAGTGCTGGGATTTTGGTGAGGCGTGAGCTACTGCGCCCAGCACAAACCTCCCATTTCTCTAACCTAAACAGCACTTTCCTTCCCTTCCTTCCTTCCTTCCTTCCTTCTTTCTTTCTTTCTTTCTTTCTTTCTTTCTTTCTTTCTTTCTTTCTTTCTTTCTTTCTTTCTTTCTTTCTTTCTTTCTCTCTCTCTCTCTTTCTTTTCTTTTTTTCTCTCTCTCTTTCTTTCTTTCT
This sequence comes from Rhinopithecus bieti, assembly GCF_001698545.2. Lineage (NCBI taxonomy): Eukaryota > Metazoa > Chordata > Mammalia > Primates > Cercopithecidae > Rhinopithecus > Rhinopithecus bieti. The sequence goes on along the minus strand of NW_016813019.1, from coordinate 123,027 downwards.
TTCTTTCTTCTTTCTTTCTTTGTAATTTATCAGCATGGTATCAGCTGCTTTACCTCACATACTCATTGTCATTATCAATATACTACAAAATTTTATTCCCTCTACATCTAAAATCCATGCCCAATCTGACTACTCATTCTAATCTTCATGCTATCACCATGGTCTAAACTGCCATCATTTCTTGGCTGGATCATGTGTTCACTTTCATTCCATTGTCAAGCATGCATCTCAAGTGATCGTTTTAGAATATAGATCATATTACTATCTCATTAAAAACCATCCCTTGGAACTTCAACGTGCTGAAAATATAATCCAAATAACTGCTATGGCCTATAAGACTATGACTGACTTGGCAATGGCTATCTCTTAAATTCCAGCCACACTAGCCTTCTTGTTGCCTCTCAAGAGAGGCTGTTCTTACCTTATTTCCTTTGCACATACTATATCTTCAATCCTGAACTCTTCATAGCCATTTACATGAATATTCTCTCAGTTGAATTCTCTTTAAACATTACCTCCTCAAAGTGGACTATCCCAAACAATGTTTATTTTTTTCTTTTTTTTTGAGACAAGGGTCCATGTAACTCAGGCTGAAGTTCAGTGGCATAATCACAGCTCACTGCAGACTTGCCACAGGTACATACCACCACACCCAGTTAATTTTTTAAGAAGTTTTGTAGAGATGAGGTCTGTTGCCCAGGCTGGTCTTGAATTCCTGGGCTCAAGCAATCCAACTCAGCCTCCCAAAGTGTTGGGATTACAGGCATAAGCCACTTTGCCCAGCCTCCAAACAATGTTTCTTAAGTAAAATCCTGTCATTCTCTGTCTTCAGAACCTGCGTTACTTCCTTAAATGCAAATCTTGCTCTCTGACGTTACAATTCAAATTTAATATTGTTTACTTTATATTCATCTCCATCACAATAACCTAAAGGACTTGATCTTTTGGCTCACTGCTATATCCCTACACTTAGAATAATGCCTGGCATTAAGTAAGAAGTTAATAAATACTTAATTGAATGCACGGCCTGGCCACCGTCAACTTCCATGGCTTTTTTCCTCTTGCACTAAGTTCTAGCCATGTATGTCTCATTTTAATTCTCTCATGTTATTAGTCTTGTCGTTTCAAACCCGTTGCTAATATATTCACCTCTACCTGAAGCAATGTCCCTTTTACCAAACATTTTTTTTTCTTCTTATGGTTGATTTAATATATTTCAAATATTTGGCTTAAAAATTACTTCTGCATTACAGTCAGGCATGATTTCCAGTATCACATTCAATATCTTCTGTTGTGATGTGAATGTCCCCTCCAAAACACATGTTGAAGTTTAACTGACATTGTGATAGTATCAAGAAGTGAGACCTTTAAGAGATGATTCATGAGAATCAGGAGAGCTCCATCTTAACGAATGGATTAATGTCATTACCTCAAGAGTGAGCTCCAGGTAAAAGGATAAGTTTGGCCCCCATTTTTTCTCTCCGTCTCACCACATGATACCTTATGCCATGGGATAGCCCTTGCCAAATGCTGGTACCATGCTCATGAACCTCCCAGCCTCCAGAATGGTGAGCCGAATAACCTTCTGTTCTTTATAAATTACCCAGTCTTTGGTATTCAGTTATACCATCACAAAATGAACAAAGAAAACCTCTATATAAACAGTGATTATATCTGCATTACTCAGCAATGTAAAGCATTGTAAATATATACCCGGGCAGAAATTGTGCACTAAATAAATGTCTATTGAAAAAAAAAAAACCCAAATATGCGAAAGAATGGTGGGGCCAAAAGGACTACTAACATCAGTCACCTGTGATGTCAAGACAAACTTATCGTGTAAACTCTAAGGTCCTTTTCTTTTTTCTTTTCTTTTTGAACTCAGTCTACCAGGCTCCAGTCTATATTCTTCTTTCTTCAATTATTTTTAGTTTTTGTCCTTTATTATACTTCGTTATTCTTCCTTATCACTGGGCATGAACTCACCCCAAATTTAGGAAACAGAATTTAGAGTTTTTGCCACATCCTTTACAGAAGAATGACAATGTGCAACATGGCAGTGGGCCTACCTCCTTTTTTAGGACTCTGCATGTAAGAACAGAGACAGAAGTAAAGAGGTTCTGTTACTCATTCTAGAGTAATAAATGCCTTTTCCTATTTAAGCACACATAAAAAGATTACTAAAGTGGTCCCTGAGAACAGTGTTTTAAAGTATTTTGAGGGATGTCCCACATCCTTTAATAAATGTTATGTCACAACCCAGTTCATACCCAAATATGCAATTGTTTGTATGTGCACACGCAAACACAATTTGAAGAACTTTTATGAAAATATTTTTTTACTACATGTCCATGTATTCTTATATTTTTACTTCTCTCTTTTTTCCTCACTTCTTTTCTAGGTTGTTTAAAATATGTAGTTAGGACTTATTAAATTAGGTTTATGACCCACCAATGGATTCCCAACTTTCTCTACACTTACATTTGAAAACTATTGCTTTTGAAGATACAGAAGATCCATTCCTAGACTGCAAAGTACTCAGGTCTCTGTCACTATAGGTAGCAGCTGGCTGACTCTGATTTGAACATATACACACATATTTAGCTACATAGACACAAACACAAATATTTCTCTTAATAATAATCCTTGGAGGTCATCTTTAAAAAGGGAAGGTGATGGTGATTCCAGCATAGAAGCCTGTGAAGGTGCTTTCAATATCATTTAAACAAGACCACCTTTATGCCAAAGAAGAATTACACAGTAGCAGTAAGAATTTGGGGAATGGTCTGGGCGCGGTGGCTCATGCCTATAATCCCAGCACTTTGGGAGGCTGAAGCTGGCGGATCATGAGGTCAGGAGTTTGAGATCACCCTGGCCAATATGGTGAAACCCCATCTCTACTAAAAATACAAAAATTAGCCAGGCGCGGTGGCACGTGCTTGTAGTCCCAGCTACATGGGAGGCTGAGGCAGGAGATCGGAGAATCGCTTGATCCTTGAGGTGCAGGTTGCAGTGAGCTGAGATCGCACCAATGCACTCCAGCCTGGGTGACAGAGGGAGACTCCGTCTCAAAAATAAAATAATAATAATAAATTGGGGAATGAGCCATGAGGTCTGCCAAGCAAGCTCTGGTGGAAGACACTCACCATTAAATTGTATAAACTTAATTTACCCAAAACTACTATGAAGTAGGCCTATAAAATTCAGGTAAATCAATTGTAGTTGATGACCTGTCCAGTAGGCAAAAGAATAGTGAAATGTTTTGGTTGTCTTCTGCAATTCTCCCAGCTACTCAAACTACATTCTTCTTAAAATGTAATGTTGTTGGGGCTTAGAAAACTATACCCCAAAATGAAGGCCTCTAAAACAATCTCAGAAGCAAAAGTTTCTGTCTGATCTTCTCCTGTGCTCCTGTCTCCCACCCCTCATTCTCCCCTGAGGCTAGTGAGAGCAACTAGATTCCCTCTTCCCCAGGGTGAGTCACAGGAACCAGAACTCCTTTTCCCCCAAGCCAGCCACGAAACCCAAAAATATTATTCGAATGTTTCCCTCAGCTTTCTGTGTAAAACTGGCCATAAAGAAATGATCTGACCTATGTTGTTTGACTGTAGCTCATAAGACTCCCCAGATCCAGAGAGGGTCCTGCCCCACACCCAAAATGCTGCCCAGACACGAAAAGAAGAACCTAAATACGCAGGTCTTGCTGTGTCTCCTAACTCCGTCTGTTAGCATTAGATCATAAACTTTTGCCCAATCATATTTTGCGTGACTGTACATATGTGTTAAGCACAGTATGAATCTCAGGACAAAAGTGTACAGTTTCCTGTGTATCTTTATTTATTTATTTATTTATTTTATTTTATTTTTTTTGAGACGGAGTCTCGCTCTGTCACCCAGGCTGGAGTGCAGTGGCCGGATCTCAGCTCACTGCAAGCTCTGCCTCCTGGGTTTACGCCATTCTCCTGCCTCAGCCTCCCGAGTAGCTGGGACTACAGGCGCCACCACCTCGCCCGGCTAGTTTTGTATTTTTTAGTAGAGACGGGGTTTCACCGTGTTCGCCAGGATGGTCTCGAACTCCTGACCTCGTGATCCGCTCGTCTCGGCCTCCCAAAGTGCTGGGATTACAGGCTTGAGCCACCGCGCCCGGCCACCTGTGTATCTTTAGATCTTCATTCTGAACGCTCCTGTGTCATGTAAAATTATGATTAAATAAATTTACATATTTTTTTACCTATTAATCTTTTTTTTTGTCAGTGGCTTTTCGGGGAACCTTCAGAAGGCAAAGGGGAAGTTTTCCCTTGGGCCCTGCAGTAAGAATCAACTCTATAAAAATTAAAGAAACAAAACAGAATTTGTTTTAAAAGTTCATTTTAAAAATTATACTTGTTTAGGACGGGCGCGGTGGCTCAAGCCTGTAATCCCAGCACTTTG
>NW_016813019.1:80953-118378 GCF_001698545.2 Rhinopithecus bieti | reverse complement strand
AAAAAAAAAAAAAAAAAAAAAAAAAAAAAAAATTATACTTGTTTACTCAAGAAAAAGGTAAAGCACATTGTAAAAATTTTACTAGAAAAACATCATTAAAAGGTGAAGTATATTTATTAGCCAGATTTAATTTCATACTTAAGAGTTCATCTTTAAAGCTTTGCCACTAAAAATATTGTTTGATTTCTTTCCTCGTGCTCTTTCCCAATTTTGAAAAGTTCTGTTGTTTTAGGATCTACCATTCTTAGGGCAGGCTATTATCTGATTGTTTAAATATAGTGACATGGAGTTTCAGGGTACAAAATCCAAAACCTGTTAAAGAGTTTTCCCTTGACTTTTGTGCCCCTATATTCCAACCCCAAGAATATATGAGGATCTTTTCCACACTACAGTCAGCCACCTGTCTTAAGACTGAAAACATCTCTTGTCTAAAATGTCAATGGTCTGAGCTGGCATTGGTTTCGTGTGCTGGAAAGAGAGTTTCAAAGGGGAGAACCTACCATTTGTGGCCAAAATTCTTTAGAGAACTCTGAGCTCCTACTCCAGCTAATGGAAATGAGTGAAATGACCTGTCTTTTTAAAAGTAATCTTTTATAAACAAAAGCTTGCTAAATCCAAGATAAAGCTTACTCATAAATAGCCTCATGACAAAGTTGCACTTGGCATCCTAATGTGGCAAACTGTTATTAAATCTTTTGAGTTTTCTTTTGCAAGTTTTGGAAAACAAAAGAACACAACTTTCCCAAAATATATAAGGACAACACACATACCAAAGGGTCCAGTTGGTAGGGTTCCTAAATTAATGATCTTCAAGTAGGAGATTTGTTTATGCTGCTAAGTTTCTCTCAACGTTTAGAGAGAAACAAAATTGTTAAGCAAATCTCCCTTGAAATAAGGTATTCATGTTATCAACATTTTATTTTTTAAGAAGAAAAAATCATTAAAGGTTCAGGCAATTTAGAACTGGGTTTTTTTTTGTTGTTGTTGTTTTCTTTCTAGAATCTCATACCAATTTTCTCAAAATGTGTTTTCTGAAAAACTTTGGTATGCTTATAGGGGAATTAATAAAAGATTTGATCAATCTAGTACAGTGATATTCATTCGCTGTGTGCTCCATAGACCCCTAAAGTTCCATGGCTACACAGGAGATCTTTTAGATTAAAAATGTTTTCATCAGCCTGGAGTGGTGGCTCACGCCTGTAATCCCAGCACTTTGAGAGGCCGAGGTGGGCAGATCACGAGGTCAGGAGATCGAGACCATCCTGGTTACCATGGTAAAACTCCGTGTCTACTAAAAATACAAAAAATTAGCCGGGCGTGGTGGTGGGTGTCTGTAATCCCAGCTCCTAGGGAGACTGAGGAAGGAGAATCATTTGAACCCAGGAGGCAGAGGTTGCAGTGAGCCGAGATCACACCACTGCACTCCATCCTGGGTGACAGAGTGAGACTCCATCTCAAAAAAAAAAAAAACAAGTTTTCATAATTATTCTAATCTATTATTTGTCAATTTTTGTGTGCTAATATCTGTAGTGATGATGTTCTAACTGTGATGAGGTTCTAACTGTAGTGATTGTATTCATCAGTGCCACGCATTCACGGTAGATAAGAATAATTTTACTTAAGAATATTCGTGGTGAAGGGTAAAGCAGTTAAAAATATCCATTGTATTAAATCTTGCCCTGTAAGCACACAGAACCCTTCTTCTGTATAATAAAGTACAATGTTTATATTGAAGAAAGACAATTTTGTGACTGACTTGCCACCTAAACTAGCCACTTTAAAAGCGAGCACAATTTTTACTTCAAAAAAATGACTAATAGGTATACTTGAGTATTTGGCAGACAAATCTACAAAATTCAAAAACGAACAAAGTAGACCTGTCTTTTCAGGGAAAACAACTGACATTGTGGCCAATGTTATAACATTTACAATTTCAGATGAAAATAGATTTTGGAAAACATGTATCTGTTCCTGTGTGTTCAAGAGTTTCCCAGCAATAAAAGTCTTTTCTATTGGTGCTGATTTAAGAGTGTAATTATTATTTTCATTAATTTTGATATTGTATTATGAAATACTTTGACATTGGAAAGATTACTATAATTCAGTGAATTAATATTCTCCAACTGTTCAGAATCATGCATGGATTCAGATTCATTTAAGATAGAGCAGTGGATTTTAATGTGTACAACAAGGAAACGCTTCAGAAATCCCAAATGCATTGAAGATTATGATAAGATCATTCATAGAAGAGAAATGCTGAAAGATAATTAACATGAAAGATGCCCAATAAAGTGTTTCACACTCATTAGACATTCAAATATTAAGTCAGACAGAGCAAGGAAGGGGAAACAAGATGTTCTTGTATTGCAGATGGCGGCATTGTAGGCAGAAGTTTGGCAATACCTAAAGATGCTGAAAATGCACATACTACATGACCCAGCAGTCTCACTTCTTCGCTTATGTCCAAGAGAAATTCTGGCATAAACATATATGAAGACTTCTTATTGTAAGCTTGTGGCACATAATACTGAAAAAAGAGAAACATTGCCCATGTTGCCAATAGAGAAATGAATGTACACTTTATAGTAGATTTGGGTGGTGGAACACTTTGCAGAGATTAAAATAAATAAATAAGATTTATGTTTAGCAACATGGCTAGAACTAAAATAATGTTGAGTGACAAAAACGGAATGAAAAATGTTACATAGTATACAATGCCCACAAAACGTAATGCCAAATATTATTTATGAATACACTTAAATAAAGTAAAAGGTAAGATAAAATTGGTCTGGATATATATCAAATTTAATGACCATAGCTGTTTTGATGGTAGAGGATAGGGACTGGACCTATAATGCACATATTAGGGATTCCAAATTTACCTGTGTTATTTACTCCTCAGTAAATAGAGGAAACTGATGTTACAATTCTGTAAGACTTGGGTATTTTGATGTCGGTTGCATAAAGATTGTTATAGTATTTTAGTAATACAATGTTTTGTAAAAACATGTAAGTAAATAGTAATGAAGTGAATGTGAGTTTATAAGTTGTACATAAACATTCTTGAACTACAAGTGAAAACTAATTGCAAGGATAAACAGATTGCAAGGAAAAGATAATAAATAACAAGAAACAAAAACTACCAAACTCTCAGCAATAACTAATAGGGGTCTGGGAGTGAGGGTATAAAGGAAGGAGGAGAAGGAAGAAGAGAGAAGTCGGAACAAATTTATAGCATTCTATGGGTATCTTCTTGTTTCAATCTTATTAAAATCATCAAACAACTAGCAAGATCGTAATCTTCACAAAGTCAAAATATCAGGATAAACAGAATTCCGGAAAGTTAAAACAAGCCCCAGTGTACAAAATGTTCTTTTACCTTTGGAGCATTTAAACATGGATAGAAGTAGGGAAGACAGAAATGTAGGCTTAGAATGCAACAAATAGGAGATCCTCCGCAGAATAAGCTGATACTACATAAGGTAAGAGTGAACCCCGGGCTGCTATGGCACTACTGCTGGGGCACTGTTCTTGCAGTTTTCCATTTCAATGGTGCCTGCTAGGTTGTGCAATGTGTCAGTGTTGGGAGAAAGAAGTAAAAATGCCCCCACCACCCACCTCTTAAGGGAAGTTGTGGAGAGGCAGAAAAGAATAAAGATTCAAGACAGCAGTGAACACGTGTACAATAAATGAGCAATAGCTGTGCAAAAGAACAGTAATAGCATGTAGTGGGAATAAGTAGAGAAGGATGTAAATGAAGTTAAGGTGTTCAAATTTCTTTGTGCTATTTGGGAGGAGAGTAAAAGAACTGGACAATAAGTGTTCTCTAGGTGGGAAGGGAAGTGGGAGCAATGTTCTGGGAGGCAAAAAGTAACCTAGGCAAAGTTCTAAATTAAATTTAAAATTTAAGCATCTGTTATGTATGTATATGTGTGTATTGAGGAATATACAAAAGAATGATCACTAAAATTAATGTTACTTTTTCCTCTGACGGATTTCATTGGATACCATGTTCCAGGCACTGTTCTAGGAATTGATTTAGAAATGACGTAAGAAAAATACATGCTTTCTAAGACAACACTTTCCAGAGAGTTATCGTAGAAAATTAGTTAGAGATAACTTTTTTGCTTCTTTCTGCTATTTTTAATTTACAATTTAATGAGAACAATGTAAATAATAATTTAAAATAAAGCCACTTTTATTACAAGTAAATTATTTGCTTTACAAATGGCATTTAAATTTGAAATAAAAAATCACATTTATTGATTTTCATATGTTGAACCAACCTCGCATCCCGGGAATGAAGCCTACTTGATTATGATGGATTAGCTTTTTGATGTGCTGTTGGATTTGGTTTGCAAGTATTTTGCTGAAGAGTTTTGCATTGATGTTCATCAAGAACGTTGGTCTGAAGTTTTCTTTTTTATTGTGTCTTTGCCAGCTTTTGGTATCAAGATGATGCTGGCCTCATATACTGAGTTGCAAAAAAGTCCCTCCTCCTCAATTTTTTGTAATAGTTTCTGTAGGAATGGTACCAGTTCTTCTTTGTACGTATGGTAGAATTCAGCTGTGAATCCATCACGTCCTGGGCTTTTTTTGGTTGGTAGGCTATTTGTTACTGATTCGATTTGGGGGCTCATTATTGATCTCTTTAGGCATATTCAGAAGATTGAAGTTGGACTCCTTCCTTACACCATATACAGAAATCAACTCAAGATGGATTAAAGACTTAAATGTAAAACCCAAAACTATAAAACCCTATGAGACAACCTAGGCAATACCATCTTGGATGTAGGAATGGGCGAAGATTTCATGACAAAGACACCAAAAGCAACCATGACGAAACCAAATATTGACAAATGGGATATAATTAAACTAAAGGGCTTCTTCACAGCAAAAGAAATAAACTATCAACAGAGTAAATAGACAACCTACAGAATGGGACAAAATATTTGCTAACTATGCATCTGACAAAGGTCTAATGTCCAGCATCTATAATAACTTAAACAAAGGTACAATACAAAAGCAAACAACCCCATAAAAAGTGGGCAAAGGACACGAACAAACACTTCTCAAAAGAAGACATACATGTGGCCAACAAGCATATAAAAAAAAAAAAAGCTCAATATCACTGATCATTAGAGAAATGCAAATCAAAACCACAGTGAGATATCATTTCAAACTAGTCAGAATGGCTATTACTAAAAGGTCAAAAAATAATAGCTGCTCGTAAGGTTGCAGAAAAAAGATAATCCTTTTACGCTGTTGTTGCGAGTGTAAATTAGTTTAACCATTGTGGAAAGCAGTATGGCAACTCCTCAAAGAGCTAAAAGCAGAACTGCCATTTGACCCAGCAGTCCCATTATTGGGTATATACAGAGGAATATAAAGCATTCTACCATAGACACATGTATGTTTATTGCAGCACTATTTACGATAGCAAAAATGTGGAATCAACCTAAATGCTCATCAATGACAGGATAAAGACAATTTGGTACATATACACCATGGAGTATTATGCAGCCATAAAAAAGAACAAGATCATATCATTTGTGGGAACATGGATGGAGCTGCTGGTTATCATCCTTAGCGAACTAACGCAGTAACAGAAAACCAAAAGCAACATATTCTCACTTTAACTGGGAGCTAAATGATAAGAACTTACGAACACAAAAAAGGAAACATCAGACACTGTGGTCTACTTGAGGAAGGAGGGTGGGAGAAGGTAGAGGAGCAGAAAAGATAACTATTGGTAGCTTAATACTTGGATGATGTAACCATATGTACAACCACCCCCCTCTGATGACATGTTTATTTATGTAACAAACTTTCACATGTACCCTCAAACCTAAAATAAAAATTAAAAAAAAAAATATCAACACTGTCAGCCCTCCATATCTACACGTTCTTCATCCATGGATTCAATCAACTGTGAATAAAAAAATTTTTTTAAATAAATAAAAGCAACACTGTAACAAAAGTAATAAAAAATTGCAGTATAAGATCTATTTACTCAGCATTTACATTCTATTAAGTATTATAAGTAATCTAGAGATGATTTAAAGTATATGGGAAGATGTGTACAGGTTATGTGCAAATACTTCAGGCCCAAGACTTGGATGTTAGCTAAATACATTACAAACACTGCAATTTTAAACAGGAAAATGTCACGTTCTGGATCGGAAATCAGCACATTACAACATGTGGATCAAATCTGACCCATTGCCGGTGTTTACAAATAAAGTTTTATTGAAAAATACCATGCCAATACATTTAAGTGTTATTAATGTCTCTTTTTGTGTTACAATGACAGAGTTGAGTAGCTGTAATACAGACCAGGTGGCACTTAAAGTCTGAAATATTTACTATCTGGCTTTTTACAGAAAACATTGCTAATGCTTTGTCTTGATGAATATAAAAGTAAAAATATGTTTTCAGTTTAATGTAAAAAAAAATATTTTTAGTTTATGCAGATAATATGATCCCCTCACCTTTTTCTGTGTGCTATGTATCCATACAAAACTTGCATTCATAAACACACAGCTAACATCCATTGAGTAGTACGTGTCAAGTATTTGTTTAAGAAATTTATGTGTATGATTTACTTGATTCTCACAGCAATCTCATGCATTGTTATTTTGCTTTACAAATAAACAAACTGAGGCTTTGGGAAATCATATAATTCGCACAGGATGACACAACTAGTTCGGTGACATAGGTGGGATCTTAAAATGCTTATTCTTCTTTTTTATTCTTCTATATGCTTATTCTTATTTTTAACGGGAAGGCTCTACCTGACAAATATTAAAAGTGTTCTCTGGATGCTTAAATTGTGAGTGTTTTTTTCCTACTCTTTTCATCTATATATTTTCTTTTCCTGTAATGAACCTTTGCTATTTTGTTATTTATTGAATGTGTTATTTAAAAATGGCAAATATTCAGCATTTGTATAATTGCAAATTGGTCAAACTTAACTACTATCATTTGCTGACTATTTTTGCATCATATCTTACAGGAAAGCACAATTAGACGTTTTACAGCATCTTCAGTACTGAAGAAATTATGTAATAATTGTCAAACCAAAGTACAACTTGTTTTTCTTTGTCATCAATTAACCTCTGGTAGGACTAAAAGATATAACTTAGTATTATTTTTTATAAGTCACTGGTATTCTTAATAACAGTCCAAGAACAAAATAATAAGAAATGAGGAAACTTAAGGTTTAGCCTTTCTTTTCCAGATTTCTTGCAAGAGTCCTTCATATTCTCTATTGACAGTTTCTCGCTCTATTACCCTCTGCATTAAAAATTCCACCATCATTATTCTGTAAGAGAGCATTGACATTATAAGCCAGTGACCTTTTTTCAGACATCAGTAGTGTCAATTTATTTTTTTCATCATTCAATGTTGTTTATCACCCTTCCCTTCAAATAATCCTCTCCCTTGACATCTTTTATCTTGCACTATCCTGGCAATTCTCTTCACCTGTATTTTTGTCCACCTCTGCCATGCCAGTTCCTCAGCACCGCATGCAGGGCACGTGACTGGTCCTCTGTACCATTACATGTTCTACAGGTTCCCTAGTTTCATTTCATGTCTTAGCAACTCTGAGCAAATTTTGGTTTGTTGAACAAGCATGATCTTACCATTTTTGTGCCCCTGCTCATGGTTCACACCCTTCTAGTACAAATTTTCTCCCTTCCTCTCATGACTAGTGTCTACTTATTTTTTAAGCCTCTACTGAAATGTTACAGTCTTCAGAAACATTTCATTAATTTACTAAAGAGATACTATTTCTTACTCTATCAGATCTCCATTTTGGATTTTTGTAGCATTCTATTTATATTTTGACAGTTGTGTTCTACTACTTTTATGCCATTTATCTGCGTTTATCTGCATTGGGCAACGTAAGGGCTTATAATGACTGTATCTTACTTATTTTTTCGAAGTTTGTGTGGCACATACTACATTGAACACCACATGTGTGCAGTAACAATTAGTCAATATAGATACTCGTTTAAACAAAAATTATGAGAATGGGATGGCATGTGTTTTTCATCATGTTACAATGAATAAATATGTGTATCATAAAATCACTGGTAAGCATGTCTGAAGGAGTCCTTGATTTCCATTTTCAGCCGATATAATAGGGTAAACGTATATAAGAAAATGTGAAATTCTTAAGGAAGTTATGCTTTTTACAAATGACTCACAATTTTAGGCATTTTCTTACCATTACAAAACCTGTGTGTGATTATAACATATATAAATGTGCTTTACAATCTGTATCCCATTACTGTATAAAAGTTCAAGTGTTTTAAATTAGGTATCACTCCTGTATTCCATTAATTGGAGATACTGATTGCAATATATGTCAGAGATTAACTACACTTTCGGCATTTAAAATGGTGTGAATAATAAGTTATTGCAGCTGGCTTTAATATTTTTATGTTAACAGAAATGTTATAAGCAAAGAGTAATTTGAATGGATAATTTTTTGAGATATTGAATTTATTATGAAGTGTTACCTCGACCTTTGTCTTGAAAAAAAAACTTGTTCATTTCATTTATCATAATTAATCAAATCTAAGCTATCACCTGTCTTAATTTGGGATACTCCCAATTGCAGAGATGTTAAAATGTGAAAGAATCTGCATATTAGAACTGATGAAACATGGTATTTAGGCTACATTAAGTAATTACTGAAAACATTCATCAATTAGCTAACCACTTGTTGATTATTACTACTGCTTCAATACTTTTGTGATAAACAGTTGGGCCTCCATATCTGTGGGTTCAATCAACCATGGATCAAAAATATTTAACAAATGCATTGCATCTGTATCAAACATGCACAGAGCTTTTTCTTGTTATTATTTTCCTTTTTGTTTTTTTATTTTTTTTATTTTCCAAACAATGCAGTGTAACAACTATGTAGATAACACTTACATTGCACTTGGTATTATAAGTAATCTAGAGATGATGTAAAGCACACAAGAGAATGTGCATATGTTATATACAAATACTACCTAATTTTACACAAGGGACTTGAGCATCCATGAATTTTTGTATCCACTTGATACAAAATATCCTGGAAAAAAAATCCCCCATGTATATCAAGAGATTACTGTGTAATTTTTTATATATTAGTACATGTATATTTTGTTAAGATAAGCACATTCAGATTAACTTGAATGAAGATTAATTTATTGAATATTCTCATATAATAATTGAAAAAATGGTATGATGTGTTGCATAAATGTAAGATGTTACTTTTTAAGCTATTTTATTTAAACATTCTTTTAAAGACATCATGTAATTTTAAAGTTGGGCAATTAAGATAAATTAGTCAATAAGAAAGTAATTTGCTCTGTATTGTTCCAAAATCGTTATTAAGCAATAAAATCTAATTAATATTAGAGGAATATCTTCTCATGCCTTTGATCTCCAGTTCCTACATACACACACATTTCCAAAGCTTAGAAGTCTTTGTGAAACTGGGGAATAAAAGAGAAAACAGATGCCATTTATTAAAACTGTATGTTCAATGTTGAATCCTTAGGAAGAAAAAGGTTTAGCTACATGAAATGGTGACAGAGCTAACATATAGTCAAGATTGAAGAACTGATAATAAAAGCTGGAAGAACCTCATTGCTTTTGCATTCTTGCATTAATATTTTCTGTTTACATTTTTATATGCAACCAGATTTAGAAACATGAATTGCCGAGATTAAAATTTAATATATTTGTAATTTTAAAAATACATACCATCCTGCTGTATCAATCTATGGATAATAAAATCTCTCTTTAAATAGGGTTGGATTCTATATATTTTCTTCATAGCTTTGGTGAAAGCAATAAATCTAAAATAATAAAAGAAAGGAAAATCAGTCTTAGAAATATGATCATTAAATAGCTTTGCAGAAATATTTTGAGGCTTTAAAAGTTTGGTTTTCAAATGTTTGTATACATTTTGACACTTCATTTTGAAAAGTTTTAAAAAATTGTGCTAAGACCATTTAAGCTTTTCTCTGAAAATAGTCTTGAATAGTTCCATTATAATGATTCCTGCTGGGTGGGAATTAACCCACATTTAGATTATTGAAGAGTGCATTTAAAGATGTTCTCCTCACTTTTCATTAGTTGTATTATCTCTTGATTCTTCTGCTTAAATGGAATTGGATTTTGCACCTTTTCTTTATAGCTTCAGTGGGAACAGTAAATTACCTCTTCAAGATGTTTTGGTGAGGGCCAAATGTTTCATTATATCCTGGGAGATTAATAAGAAACTCTGCATTCACAGCTGCCTGTCTTATAAGTCATTGGATCTAAAAAATTGCTGTACTGTATATCCATTAAAAAGGTGATTTTTCAGCTAAGCTGTCATAATATTATAATATGATTATCCTACATTCAATGATTAAATTATCAGTTTGATTTTTTTGAAATTACAAATTGGGCTAATTGTTGAAGTAACATAGCTTTTAAAATGTATTTAAATAATAAATCTATCCAAACTTTCATGTACATAATTTATTTTGGAAATTACAACTAATGTTACTGTATTTTTACTGGTTTGTGTGTATGGGTATATATACTTATATCATTAATGTATATCACTGATGTATTAAGAGAGCAAAAATTGTGTAGGTTATTTGGTTCAATTTAGTCTTTAATCTCTTTGCTTTAATCCATATTTAGCTCACTTAATCCATTTGATTAGTATATTTGGCAAGTGAAAACATAAGAAAAGTTTTACATCTCATCTCTTACTTCATTCTGTAATCTGCCATCCATTTCAGACTATTATCCAACAGACAGCGGCAGGGACAAATCTCAATCAAAGCTTCAGGAATGTAGAGTCAGGAGAGTTATGCTGTGACTTCCAGTGTGTGTTTTTTTTTTTTTTTTTTTTTTTTTTTTTTTTTTTTTTTTTTTTTATCACTGTGTAACTTTGGAAGTGCTACATCTCGACAGACTGCAGTCTTCTCAACCTTGAAATTAGAACAACAAACCAGTGATCACTACTATTGCTTAAGTATAAAATATTTTTATAACTCAATGCAGGTCCTTTATTATCACTGAAAAAAACAAAGGTGTATCCTTTTAGAAAATAAACGTTACCTTATCTTTCTTTATTGAGGTCAGTATATTTGCACTTCATTTTCAAACATAATCTACGCAATTCCCAAAATTTCCAATATTCTGGAAAGTTATATACATCTTATGAAATTAACAGTGGGAGTAATTGAAACTATATAACCAGGAAATTCTAAATATAGGCATGTATAGTCCCAAGATTTGAAATCACCCAAAAATAATTTTCTGATAATATAATCCCCAATGATGCCAATAGAAAATGAGAGACTATCCACCATTATCTTGAGTTCAAGATCAGTACAACCATATTTTGAAATAATATTTATGAAAGATGAGAGAGCAAAATTGAAAGATAAGTAAAACCTTGAAAAAGTATTTAGTAATCAAATTAGATAAATTTTTGAAAAGATTTGGACATTTTTGAAGTTCAGTTAGAGAACTAATTTGGTGTGTGCAGAAGTCCACTGGTAGACTAGATTAACAGATAACAAAGAGATAAGGCTTTAAAGACCTTCTAGCCCTCAAAAAAGTGTATTCAAAATTCTTAGGTCCAGAGTGGTGGCTCACACCTGTAATCCCAGCACTTTGGGAGGCTGAGGTGAGCAGATCACAAGGTCAAGAGATTGAGACCATCCTGGCCAACATGGTGAAACTCTGTCTCTACTAAAAAATACAAAAATTAGCTGGGTGTGGTGGCGGGCACCTGTAGTCCCAGCTACTTGGGAGGCTGAGGTAGGAAAATGGCTTGAACCTGGGAGGCAGAGGTTGCAGTGAGCAGAGATTGTGCCATTGCACTTCAGCCTGATAACAGAGTGAGACTCTGTCTCAAAATAAATAAATAAATATATAAAATTTTTTTTCTTTGACACTCTTACTATTGCTATCACTAACCTTTAAGTTCTTATGTAAGTCAAACTAATTTTTCTTTTCAAATAATTAACTTTTGATCTGTCTGCCATGAATACTTTATTCTCTTCTCTTGGCTAATCTTACTCTTCCTTCAAAACTCTATGTACTCCACCATTATAATCTTTCAATATACAATTTAGTCCATAACATAATTTATTTGCATTTTTATTTGAGTATTTGTTTCACTGACAAGATAGACATAATATCTATTTGGGAATAAAAATGTATTTTGTTGATCCCTATTTTTTCAACCACTTGGCACTATACTAGGCACAAAAATAAATAATAAATATTTGATAAATTTAAACAAATGAAGTAAAGATACATGGTTACCATACTAGGAATTGTTTATTATCTTCCAATATCCACTTCATTTAATCCTTTAGTGTAGAATAACTTGAATATTTGTTATGCAAATAATTACCAAGCTAAAGTCATTCCCAGACTCATAGTAACTAAGTTTGTCCACATGACTAAGTTCTGTCCAAGGACATATGAGCAGTAAAGCTATAACTTCTGGATTCA
The DNA here is from genome assembly GCF_001698545.2 of Rhinopithecus bieti. Lineage (NCBI taxonomy): Eukaryota > Metazoa > Chordata > Mammalia > Primates > Cercopithecidae > Rhinopithecus > Rhinopithecus bieti. The sequence goes on along the minus strand of NW_016813019.1, from coordinate 105,844 downwards.
GCCCTTACAATAAAAGAACATGTCCTCCCCTTGCCCATTTTATCTTCCCAGTGGCTGAGATCTCTATATGTTAGTGAGAGCTGTCAACGCCTTTTTGGAACAGAACATTTTGAGGATGGTAGAGCAAAAAGGGGAAGGACCTGAGCTTGTTGATAACGTGCAGTTGATATCAGGTGTGGGCTACTTCCCTCAGATTTTGAAAGGAAAAAAAAAGTATTTTCCTTAAGCTATTGTCTTAGTCTATTTTGTACTGCTACAACAGAATATCTAAGACTGGCTAATTTGTAGTGAACAGAAATGTATTTGGCTCATGGTTCTGGAGACTGGGAAGTCCAAGATTGAAGGGTCACCTTGAGTGAGTGCCTTCTTGCTGCATTATCCCATGGTGGAAGGGCAGCAGGGCAAGAAAGATGAGAGAAGGTGAGAGGGAGAAAGAGAGAGAGAGAGAGCGAGAGAGAGAGAGGCAAACTCATTATTTTATCAGAAACCCACCCCTGATATAACAAAACTACTCCTACAATGATGGTATTAATTCATCTCATGGCCTAATCGCCACTTAAAGTTCTCACCTCTTAACACAATTGCATTCAGGATTAAGTTATCAACACATAAGCTTTGGAAGACACATTTAAACCATAGCCACTATCATAATATTTGCAATGTTTTTATGGTAGCTGAAACCTATATCCTAATGAATACAACCTCAGATAGTGTCATCTTCAATGTATTTTCGGGACATTGCAGTTATTTAGGGATAATCAAGTACTGATACTTGAGAACAAAAAACCCAGATTCTTCCTCTTCATTCACTGAAGAATAGTTAGAGATTTTGGTTAGCTGTAAAAAAAGAAAAAACTTGAATCAGGAATTGGACTGAAATTAAGCCTATGTTCCTTTTGAGCTCTCTTTTATTTTATTATGGGCAATATTTCAAACCTTGTTATAAACAATTACTGTATACAAAGAAATGTGATATGGGTGATTGAATTGTTAAGGGAAAATGTGGCAATAGAAAAAGAACTTTCTAAAACATAAAGCAAAATATGTTTCAAAGGAAGTGTGGCAGACTTTTAGAAAATTTTGAGGATAGTCCAAATATTCCTGGGTTTTGGCTCTTTTTTGTTAATGATCTGCATAAGTGATCTGGACATGGAGACCAGCTGCAAAGATGTTTAATTTGATGATATGCAAAGATGAAGGCTGTAGTAGTAAATTCAAAGGCAAAGTGAATGAGAGGTTAGAGTCTTGGTGGTAGAAAAGTTACTTCATGCATGTGGGAATAGACTAAACAAAAGAGGACAAGATTTAAAATAAACCCGGATTTAAAATACAAATGAAACAAATTTTAAAAATTATTAAACTATCATCTTACATTTAAATAATCAATATATTAAAATTATATTAGCTCATATATCACAAAATAAAGCTACTGTGGTATAATTAATAAATTATTATTTTTGCATGTGCATATCTCTTTGAGAATATGATCATTTGACTGGCAGATATTACAATGGTATGTAAGATAATTTCACTAATGGATATAAAATTTTGACCATGTTTAGAAAAGGGAATGTTTCATGAAAAACTTGACACAAGACACCAAACACAATGGGAAAATCTAAATGAGTTGTACCTATCAGGTAGCATTATTTTTCAGTGTTTGTTTTAAATGATAAGATGTTTGAGGGAAGAAGATTTGCGTTCCTGTAATTGATTGCTTTGATAATTCTGCTAAAGTCCTTTTAATGTTGTTTACTTCTAAATATGGTTCAATATTATTTTTCCAGAAATAACATGGAATGTTTTTCATTATTTGAGCATTAACAAATGTCAATGCTTTCATAATATCTCTACTTTTGTCTCTACCCAGGAGCTCCCACTTATCTAGTTCTTAAGTGGTATGTTTATAACAATAAATAGTTTGTATTAATTTATTTTCTAAGTTCTTATGCTGAGATTCTATGATTCTGTTTGAAGCAAACATTACTGAGGTGCCTAAACATATGCTTAAATGCATCTCACTCTAATTGCTCTAACAAGTTTAAAGTGTTTAACTTCTAGAGTTGCTAGAAACACCCTTCTCACTGGAGCAAACTTTTTTCCTGCCAGCCACCACTAAGGTTGTCAGGGTTAGCAAATAAAGGATACACATCTAGACTTGATTTTCACATAAACAATGGATAACTTAAAAGCATATCCCATGCAATATTTGCCCCATATATTTTTAAAATATTTGATTGTATCTAAAATTTAAAATTTAGCTAGATATCCTGTACTGTATCTGGCAACAGTATCACTCATCCCACAAAGGCATGATCATGAAGGAGTTTTCCCATAGGAACTTTCAGGTGAAGGAGGACCAAGGGCTGATTCCAAATGGCAGTTCATAGTGTGTCAATCTGAAATAAGAGATTAAATACTCATTGGAAGAACAACTCTTATTAGACTTTTGGCTTCTGGGTTCAGACTAAGTGTTTGCTCCAACCCTTCTGAAAATAGTTTTAAGAGGTTTTTAAAAGGGATCAAAAGGTGTATCAGAAAGCAAGGAACTACTGAATCTCTAAGATCAGATAGAGAGTTCAATGTCACCAGAGGTTGACACCCAACCATTTTACTGCCCTGCTATTCCTCCACCCTTGCCCCAACCCACATCTCCATTCCTCTGCTTACTCTTAGGTTAGAAGGACATGAATGAGAGTCAGTTGCTAGCAAGTCGAGGACTCCTGGTGAAACAGGCTTTATACTCTGAAGAGTGTGAATTGGGAAGTCAGAGTATGGTAATAACCAGTTCAGCCCTGGTCCTAGGCCGCTAGCCCCCTCTGGTGCCTCACAAAAGAAAACAAAAATCCTCTAAAGAAACATTTATTTTCATCCTCGAACTGTGTCTCAAAGTAATTTTTGAAACACCAGCTAGCAAACATTCAGAGATAATGACCACCGTAAAGAAGACACAAGCCAGGATCAGTAAATACAGCAGGTGACAGAAATACACCTCCAAAAATTCCAGATATTGAAATTATTTTATTAGATACAGATTGTAAAAAACAACAACAACAAAAACCTATGTTTTCCATGTATTGAATATTGTAAATAGTGCTGCAATATACACACTGGAATACTATTTCATCATGAAAGAGAACAAAGTCCTGTCACTTGCAACAACATGGATGTACCCGGAAGACCTTGTGGTAGGTGAAATAAGCCTGTCACAAAAAGACAAATGCAGCATGATCTGGCTCATAAATGAAGTCTAAAAAAAGTTGATCTCCTAGAATTAGAAAATAGAATGGTGGTTACCAGAGGCTAGAATAATTAGTGGGGAGGAAGGAATGGGGAGATAATGGTCAAAAGATTGACCAACATCTAATTGTTTTACTTTGCAATCTCCTAATGTAAAGTGATGTTGAGAACCTTTTCATCATACTTATTCGTCACCTCTGTATTACTTTTGGTGACATGTCTGCTCAGATTTTTTTTTAAATTTAAATTAATAAATTTTATGTATTCTTGAATTGGGTTGTTTTCTTATTGTTGAGTTTTAAGTATGATTTGTATATTTTGAATAGAAGCACTTTATCCAACATGTATTTTCTCCCACTCTGTGGCCTATTCTTTCCTTTCTTTAACAATGTCTTTATAGGTATATTTTTATTTTAATCCAGTCCAGTTTGTAAATTTATTTTCATAGACCATGATTTTGGTATTGTGCCTATAAACATATCAACATACTTAAGGTCATCTAGATTTTCTCTTGTATTTCTTTTAGAATTTACACTTTTGTGGGATTTTTTTTTTTCATTTTGTCTGTTTTTTTTTTTTTCTTTTGTATACGAATGTCAACTTATTCCAGCACTATTTGTTGACAAAAAGTATCTTTTTAAAAAAAATTTCCTTTTTTCCTTGGTCCAAAATGAATTGACTATACTTACGCAGGTCTATTTTGAGGTTCTTTATTCTTTTCCTTTGAACTATGGGGCTATTTTCTCACCATCAGTACTGCGCTGCCTTGTTGTACCTTTAGAGTAAGTATTGAAGTCGGATGGTGTGAGCCCTTCAGTTTTGTTCTTCTGCAGCATTTTGTTGGCTATTCAGGCTCTTTCATCTACCAAGTAAACTCTACAATCAGTTTGTCAATATTTATAAAATAGCCATCAATGTCAAATAGATCCAGTTGACTGATAGTGCTGATTAGGTTAGCTGTGTCTTTACTGCCTGCTTGAACTATCAATTATTTAAAAGGAATGTTGGGTACTCTATAATAGTAATTTTTCCTATGTCTCCTTTTAGTTCTAAAACTTTTGCCTGACATATTTTGGCGCTCTTTCATCAGCTATATACATGATAAAGACAACTATGCCATCTTGTAGAATTGATGCATCATTACATGATGCCCCTCCTTATCCATGATAATATTTCTTCTTCTGAAGTAAACTCTGCCTAAAATTAATATAGCTACTCAAGCTTCCTTTAGATTAGTGTTAGCATATCATGTCTTTCTCCACACATCTATTATTAAAATAGCAGAGAGTCTTTATAGTTAAAGTGGGTTTTTTGTAGACAACATACAACTGGGTCTTCTTTTTTATCCACTCTGATAATCATTGTCTTTAACTGGTAGATTTATACCTTTCATATTTAAAGTGATTATTATTTATTTAGATTTATATCAATCATGTTAGTAACTGTTTTCTATTGACTGCATTTGTTTTTTGTTCATTTTTCCTGCCTCCTCTGCCTTTAATTGAGCACTTCATAAAATTCAATTTTATCTCCTCTCTTAGAATATTAGTTGTCTTAGTCTGTTTGTGTTGCTAAAAAGGAATACCTGAAGCTGGGTAATTTATAAAGAAAATAGGTTTATCTGACTCATGGCCCTGCAGACTGTACAAGAAGCATGGCACCCGCATCTGCTTCTGATGAAGCCCTCAGACTGCTTGCACTCATGACAAAAGGGGAGGGAAACCAGCATGTGCAGAGATCACACAGTAAGAGAGAAGAAACCAGGGGAGGGGATTTCCAGGCCTTTTAAAACAACCAGCTCTTATGGGAATTAACAGAATGAGAACTCTCTCACACCCCCCACAATAAAGAGCATTGATATATTCATGAGAAATTCACCCCTATGACCCAAATACCTCCCACTAGATCCCACCTCCAATACTGGGTATCAAATTTCAACTTGAGGTTTGGAGGTGCAAATATCTGAACTATAGCATCAGTTATACTTCTTTTAAAAATATCTTTATGATTGCCCTAGAGCTTGCAGTACACATTTTTAACTCATCTAAGTTCACCTTCAAATGACACTATACTGCTTCACATATAGTGCATGTACCTTATATTAGAGCATTTTGAATTCCCTTTTCTTATTCCTTATGACATTGCTGAATTCATTTCACTTATCTATGTGCTGTAATCACACTATATATAATTACTATAACACTGTAAACAGTTCTAATTTTTTTCTTTCCAACTTTTGTTTTGGGTTCAGGGATACATGTGCAGAGTTGTTACACAGGAAAATTGGGTATTACAGGTGTTTGGTGTAGAGATTATTTCATCACCCATGTAATTAGCATACTTACTAGGAATAAAAAGTTATATTTTAAAGTAAGAATAAGAAAAATGAAGCATTTTATCTTCATTTATTCTTTCTCTGAAAATCTTCCTTTCTTTATTTAGATGCAAATTTATGCCTATATCACTTTCCTTCTCTTTGAAGTACTTCTTTCAACATTTCTTGCAAGGGATATGCTGTTGACAAATTCCCAGTTTTTATTTTTTCTAAGAATATCTTCATTTTTCTTCACTTTTAAAAGATAATTTTATTTCATATATAATTCTAGGTTGATGGGTTTCATTTTTTAATCCTTTAAACATTTCCTTCCACTTTCTTCTAGCTTGTGTGCTTTTTGGTGAAAAGTCTGCTGTTATTCTTATCTTTGTTCTTATATAGATAACTTGTTTTTTTCCATCTGGCTTCTTGTTGGATTATCTCTTTGTCTTTCATTTTCTGCAATTAAAACATAATATGCCCAGATATAGTGTTTTTGTTTGTTTGTTTGTTTTTTGTTGTTGTTGCTTTTTTTTAGTGTATTTATGCTTATAGATCTTCTCCGAGCTTCTTGGATCTCTGGTTGTGTGCTTTTCATTATTTTTAGAAAAGTTTTGGCCATTATTACTTTACATATTTATTTTATTTATTTGTTCTCTCTTTCTTCTCCTTAGGGATTTTCAATTACATAAATATTTATCTTTTGAAATTGTACCACAGTTCTGGTTCTTTACTGTGTTTTTATTCTTTTTTCCATTTTAACTTGGGGGCTTTTTATTGATATATCTTCAAACTTACTGATTCCTTCCTTGATCATGTTCAGTCTGCTGATAAATTCACTGAAGACACTCTTAGCTTCTGTTACAGCTTTTTTGTTTCTAGCATTTCCTTTGATTCTAAGAGTCTCCATCTCTCTACTTACATTACTTTTCTACGCTTGCATTTGTTGCATTTGGCCTCCTTTTTCTATTAGGTCCTTTAAATATTAATCAAAGTTTAAAAAAAAAAAGTTTTATTTTCAGAGCTGTTTTAGGTTCACATCAATACAGAGAAAAAGATACAGAGATTTCCCTATCCCCTTGTCCCCATATACACATAGCATCCTTCACTATTAAACTCCCACACATGAGTGGTACAACTGTTACAATCAGTGAACCTACTTTGACATATCACCACTCAAATTCCATAGTTTACGTTAGTGCTTTCTTGGTGTTGTGCATTCTATAGGTTTGGACAAATTTATAATGACAGGTATCCAGCAATATAATATCATATAGAATAGTTTCAGTGCTCTAAACATCTTCTATGTCCTGCCTGTATCCTACTGCCTAATATCTGGTAGCCATTGATCCTTTCACTGTTTTTATGGTTTTGCCTTTTCCAGAATATCATATAGTTGGAATTATCCAGTATGTAGAGTTTTCAGATTGGCTTTTTTATTTTTACTTAGTAATATGAGTTTAGGTTTCTTCATGTCTCTTGGCTTAATAGCTTATTTCTTTTTAGTGCTGAATAGCATTTCATTATCTGGATGTGCCTTATTTATTTATTCATTCATCTACTAAAGGAAATCTTGATTACTTCCAAGTTATAATTGGCAGTTATAAATAAGCTACTATAAAATTCATGTGCAGGTTTTTGTGTGGACATAAGTTTTCAACTCATTTTTACAAATATCAAGGAGTACAATTGCTGGACCTTATGGTAAGAGTGCATTTGGTTTTGCAGGAAACTACTAAACTTTCTTCCAAAGTACCTGTACTATTTTGCATTTCTACCATCAGACAATGAGAATCCCTTTTGTTCCACATTCTCACTAGCATTTGATGTTGTTAGTGTTTTTGATTTTGGCCATACTAATAGGTGTGCTGGGGTATCCTGATTTAATTTGCAGTTCCCTGAGGATATATCATGTTGAGCATCTTTTCATATGCTTATATGCCATCTGTATATCTACTTTGGTGACAGGCCTATTCAAGTCTTTTATCCATTTTCAATTAGATTATTTGTTGTCTTATTTTTGAGTTTTAAAAGTTCTTTATATTTTGGATAGAACTCCTTTATCAGATAAGTCTTTTGCAATGTTTTCTTCCATTTTGTGGCTCGTCTTCTCATTCTTTGGGCAACAGTTTTGTACAGCAGAAATCTTGAATTTTAAGAAAGTCTCACTAATTAATTTTTTCTTTAATGATACCTTTGGTGTCAAACCTAAAAGGTCATTGCAATACTCAAAGTCATCAAGGTTTTCTTCAATATTATCTTCTAGGAGTAACAGGTTTGTATTTTACATTTAGGGCTATGATTCATTTTGAGTAAACTTTTTAGAGGATTACCATACACGGTATGTAAATGTTGCAGGGCCTGGATGGTGTGCTGTTGGTGGGCCACCCTGCAAGGGTTGGCAAACAACAGGTCTATGGCCATGTCCACAGCTGTTAGCACATGCATATACCCTTGTGACTTCGGCAGCAGCTTGAGGTAGTCTACTTGACACCTTGTCAAGGGCACTTGCCCTATCATCACTTGTTGTGTAACACTGGACAGCTGCCTCCATTTAGGGTATGTATGAGCATATGCTGGACATTTCTGACAAGCCTCCCAAATGTCTTGCATGGACAAGGACAGACCCCAATGCTTATTGACCTGTTACATCAGTTCACCCCCACACGTCCCAGTTTCCAGTGTAGCCACAAGGTGACATCTTGTGTAGGTGCCGACTCTAACCATCAGATTTTAGTCAAGGCATCTGCCTCATCATTACCAGCCAAAAGCATATGGCCTGACATAAGACAAATAGTTACATCTTTCTGATGGCCCATTTCCCAGAGGTCCTGATTTGCTCACAAATGGGTTGGTGGCTGACTAGCCAATTCTGTATTTTCCAAGTAGTTGACCACAAGGGTAAGCCTCGGTAGATCACCCAGCTATTGGTACAGATTACTATGGGTGTCTCCTCCTTGGTGATCACCATCCGCACTGCTCTAAGTTCAGCCCATTGGCTACTTTGTCCACACCCGGTTTCAAACCATATGGTGGCAGTATTAGGTTAGACTGCAACAGCTGTCCAGGCAGCAGTAGCACCTCGGGTACACCCATCTGTGTAACATGCCCCATCAGGAATGAGGGGATGCCCTTCCTTAGATGGTGAAGACTCAGAGTCCAAGGGTGCTTCAGGCCCCATGGCCTTATCTTGCATTATGACTACAGGTCCCCAAACCTCTTGCAACTCTGCTGCTAATGGGCTTGTACTCACCATACTTTGCTGTTTCAAGTAGTTGCCCCACTTTGCCAAAGTGGATGTCTGTGCTATCCCAGTCCGGGGTGTTGTTACCCATGAATGCATCCATCCCGCTATCAGTAAGTTGTCCACAAGATGAGTGTAGCTGGTCCTGTCATGTTCTCACAAGACTGAAGAGTGGCAGATACAGCTGCTAGCTGTTTTTCTATCAAGGAATACCAGAGCTCAGCTCCCTTCCATAGTTGGGACCAAAGGCCTACTTGCATTCTCAGGCACTCCATGTGCTGCCACAAGTCCCAACCAGAAACATCTGTGGTCACATGCACATACAGCTCAAACGGGCACCCCTGGTCAACTACCCATAGGGCTTGTGCCTGCTGAATAGCCTGCTTGACTGCCAGGAAGATGGTCTCAGCTGCATCATCCCAATCCCAAGGGGCTCCCTTTTTTGTTAACTGATACAACAGCTTTTTTATATGAGCCAAATGAGGCACATATGCCTGCCAATGTCCCAGGAGGCCCACAAGTGTGCAGCTGCCTCACTGTGGTGGGCTGGGGATATGCCTAAATTTTTTCAGTGATGGCCTCTTGTATGGCCTTCATCTTACCCGACCAAATAGCTCCCAAGAATTTGGCAGATAATCCAGGCCCTTAGACCTTGGATTTGTTGACGGTACAATGGCATGCTGCCAAATGTTGCTGCAAGAGGGGCGCCGCTATTCCTAAATCTGCAAGAGAATCAGAGGTTAACATAATATCATCAATATAATGGAATAGGCAGACCCCTTCTGGACATTGCCAGGTGTTTAAATGCATGGCAACGAGATCATGACATATGGTGGAGCTAGGCACATAGCCCTACGGTAACACTGTAAAAGTCCATTGTCACCCTTCCCACATGAAGGCGAGCTGTTTCTGGCTCTCTGGAGCAATGTCAATGGAGAAAAATGCATTGACAAAGTCCACTACATAGTGGTACTGTCCCAGCTCCACCATCAGATGGTCCATCAAATTTATGCTTGACAGTACAGATGCATGCAAAGGGGGTGTTACTTTATTCAGCTTCTGATAGTTCACTGTCATCTGCCAAGTTCCATCAGGCTTGCTACGTGGCCTCACTGGAGAACTGTAGGGGCTGTGGGTGCCAGGTACTATCTGCACCTCCTCCAGTTTTTTAATTGTCTCAGTTATCTCTGTGTGCCCTCCTGGCAAATGATATTGATGGGTGGGACTAACCTGTTGGGGTTGTGGCAGAACCTGAGACAGGTGATGCATATGTCCATGTAGCACCCACCTGCTACACCACACACACTCTGAATCTGAATTCCCCGGCTGTGGTTTGTTAACTCCAGGCCATGTAAATTTTCCACTCCCAGAATGTATTCCGGTACAGGAAACACATAGGCATTATACAAATGGGGAGCCAAATGGCCAATGCTGAGGTGCAGAGATACAGGTTTCACTTTCACTGACCAGCCTCCATAGCCATCAATGCATGCAGCCTCACTCAGAGACTTATCCAGGTTCCCATATAAAAGGCTACAACCTGTGCCAATATCTACCAGCACCAGCACCTGCTGTACATTGGTGGGAGACCAGTGGATTGCTAATTCACATGTGGCCTCCTGTCGTCTGGTGTACCCCAAGCCGGGCACCTTGGTCAGTTTCCTAATCAAACAGAAAAGGCTCTACATCGCCACCTGACTGCAGTGAGTAGTCCTTGAACTGGAGCGCCTGGGCAGGACTGTGTCATGCAGCAATGTCTTTCTCCCCCTTGGGCATTTTCTGGAATTGCTGCTCTGGGGACAATAGCTTCCACAAAGTTAAGAGTATTTCATTGGGCTGCTCATCAGTTTTCTCTCAGTCAACCCCAGCCAAAATCAAATCTATCCATATCTGTGAGTGTGTCACTTACTGGGGCCTCCTTTTCTCTCACAGGGGAGGTCCCCTGCAGATGAGGGACCTTCCCCTTTTTTATGGAGCAGATCCCTCAGTCCTGCTGATGGCCTTCTGCTTCCCCAAGAGCCACCATGGCAGTGGTCACTTCATGTATGTGGCGCCCTATGTACAGGGTGAGGACAGCAGCTAGGGAGCCAACAGTATTCAGAGGCACAGAACCCAACATGAGATCCCTCATGTAAGAGGTAAAACGTTCATCATCTGGCCTGTGGGTATTCGGGTCAAAGATAGCCTGCTGTGCATTCATCTCCTGGATGACTTGCACCAACTCGGCATACGACTGCCATTTACTTCAGTTTTGAGTATGTCACTGGCATTGTTCCATATAGTTCATATGGCTGCCCATAGCCATTCTGTCAGGGTGTGGTCATCTTGCCCTGCCACTAACCGCCTGCTCAGTTGCAACCACTGAGGGAAGGAGGGATGAGTCATGATGGAGGCCAGCTTTTCCATTTCAGAGATGGAACAGAAGGTACAATCTCCTCCCTCATCCCACAGACGAAACGCCCAGGCCGACAGGGGTTCCCTTGATGTGCTGGCGGCACTGCTTGCCTAATTCCTGCAACTCATTTGGGGTATAGGCAATATATGAAGTATGTTGCATTATGGTAGGGGGTCCCTAAGCCCGCCCTTTGGGCCCCAATGGCTGTTCGTGATCTACCTTCTGACAGACCACTGCACGAACCTGCAATGAGGGTTCTTCCTCCTCAGTATTGGACTGAGTAGGGGTCTCCAGCCAAGATGATGGGCTCAGGTCTGCTTTCAGAGTGGCCTCTAATTCTTTTTCCAAGCTCTGAAGCTGAGCCTCTGGGTGCCCCCTGAGCCAGGAGGTCCTTTACCTGTGCTTAATCACTCAGGAACCGTGTGTGTACTTCTTACAGCACAGTCAAAAATGCCCATCCAACTCTGCCGGCAGTCTCACTCTCAGTGCTCTGTGCTTCCAGCTGCTTCAGTGCCTTCTCCATGCTCATGGGGGGTCCATCTATCACTGCCCAGATTTTCACCAGAGCCCATCTGACCAGTGCAGCTGCCACTGGGTACAACAACCCATGTTGCGGCTACATGGCTGACCAGGAATCAGCAGGAACTGAAGGCTCACTCACTTTGGGATCCTGCCAGCAAGGCCAGTTGTGAGGTTCGAGCCCAAGTTGAAGTCTGAGGGGAGTTTGTGGGCAGGTGGTGGGTAGCTGGAAAAACTCTTGAGGAAATGTAGGTAGTTGCAACACGGCTTTATTCTGTCTTTCAGTGCAAGCTGTATGTACAGCATTAGTAGGGTAATTATACCTTTTACAGACAATAGGGGCTCAGAGCCAAGCATGAGCTCACATGAGTGGTTATGTAATGTGCCTCATGTGGAGTGATTACATAATGTGTGGGGTTGTGCACCTGTACTCCAAACCCACTGAGTCATGCTGTGCTGGAAGGCCACCTCAGCCTACTCTGACTAAAGCACAGCCATCTATCTCCCTTACATGTGCTGTAAGTTAAGCTGGGTTTAATATTTGCTGTAGCTGTATGTTCCAGAGGCTTCCATGTCCTCTATTGTCCTTATTTTTATCTCCCTTGTTGATGTGGGGATTTCATAGGTACTTTTCCTGAAAGAAAACTTGTGCTTTACAAAATTTCAACTGTAATTTCTATTATTATACTGTACCCCATTGGTGTGGTGTCAAGGTGTGAGAAGAGAAAGCATTCTATAATTTTACCATTAAATCTCAGTCTTCTTTTAGCAAACCTGGGTCCGTGGGATGTGACCTACACAGCAGATTTTAAGCATTTTCCTTCTTAAGGTGATATAGGAAGAATCGAAGGGGCCGGTGTAGGAGAAATGTAGTTCCCCTCAGATGGAATAATAATCTGGCAAGGCTAGGCATGGTGGCTCACGCCTTTAATCCCAGCACTTTGGGAGGCCGAGGCGGGCAGAACACAAGATCAAGAGATTGAGACGATCCTGTCCAATGTGGAGAAACCCTGTCTCTACTAAAAATATAAAAATTACCTGGCCATGGTGGTGCGCGTCAATAGTCCCAGCTACTTGGGGGCTGAGGGGGGTGAATCGCTTGAACCCGGGAAATGGAGGTTGCAGTGAGCTGAGATTGTGCCACTACACTCCAGTCTGGTGACAGAACGAGACTGCATCTCAAACAATCATCATCATCATCATCATCATCATCTGGCAAAATATTTTCCCTTTAAGAGAAAAACTAATCAGGTTCCTGAAGGCAAAACTCAAAAGTGTGGGAACACCCTTACAATTACATTCTCTCAGGAGTTTCTTTTTCTCATTTTCATTGTAGTCAGCTTCCAGCAATTCATCAAAATTATCATCAGGTGTTCCTACTAGTATACCATTCCCATGGCTTCTGCCCCAGATAAGCAAACGCTGGCTGTGACTTTCTGGATTTGCCTGTCTCTTTAGATTGTGGGGATGTGGTTTTTTCTTGCAACATCAATTCTCTTATGGGTCCAAGAAAAGTCATTGACTTTCATTTTGTTTATTTATTTTTATTGTAAGAATGAGAGTGATGTCTCTTAGGCTCCTTGCAAGTCTGAGCTGAAACCAGAAGTCTCCATAAGATTTATATTTCTCTTTAACATGGAAGATTCTGGAGAATATAAAAAACCATTACCACCAATAACAACCAAAAAAAAAGCAGTTATTAATTATCTACTATGCCTCAAGCTATTCTAGGTTTTGGCTGTGTAGTATTCTTGAGCACAACTAGATTAAAATCAGGTATTGCTTCATTACAGCTTTTACTCCTTGGTTCTGTTTACCTGAATAGGGCTCTAAAAAATCATAACAGCAGTAACCTTTTATTGCATATAATTTAGCAGTAATTTTTAAACAGAGCCTTCTTAGAGTTGGAAGGTAGGGCACAGTGGGGATATTGTGGAGTACCTTCATTTTTTACCAAGAGTATTTGGATTTTAAGCCCACACTTTCTTTAGTTAGCACACTGCTTATGCCTGTTTCCATTTCCTCTCCTACTTTTAACTGAGTCATTCCTAAAGGAGATACAGACCTACTAGTGTTAAAAAGTGAATTATACTAAGAGATAAGAAATAAAACCTCTGCCAAAGTTTCACAGATAATTAAATCTGTGACACCAATCATTTATGCCAGCAGATACTTTTTTCCATTAAATTACTCATTTATTCAGCAAGCATTCCTTAGTAGCAACTTTACTCTAAGTTCTGTTTTAGTTATGATAATAATTAAAACATATTTCTTACTGTTGAAGATATCAAAATCTATTATTGAAAATGTACATATTAACAAATTAATCTAATACATAATGGTAAACTGTATGTTAGTTACAAATATGTACCAATAGAGCAAATATTTATAAGAACCATATACGATAAACATTAATACCTTTTATTTAAACCATATTGTCCACTTGTCTTGTTATAAGTGTTATAAATGTGTATCACTCATAGATACGTTTTCCAAGTCTTAAAAATTTGTTTTTATTCGCTCAATTATTTCCAATTTTACTTAAATGTGTACTAAAACATAACCTCAGTGAGCACAGGTGAATGTTATTTCTGGGGGTCACACTGGTCCATAGGGGATGAATAGGAGACAGGAACCTTTATCTAATTTTGCTCATGGATGGTATCCCACATTGTAATTTATTATACTTTACCTTGTTAATTCTAATGTTAGAGAGAGCTGATACTCTTGGGTCTTACAATCAGAACTATTTTTTCCAGATGGCAACAATGTATATATAAGTGATGTGTACATATGAGCTTGCATATGGATATGTTGGAAGGAATCAAAATTGGAAGATGATGAGAAGAAAGTGGAAGACATTTCTATGAATCAATTTTAACATCCTTGTTGATTTTGTGTTTTCAAACATTGGGTCTTGTCATTTGATACTATTAATGAGAAGATAAAAGAATAACTTGTAGCTAAATATAGTTGCATATATTTCAAAACCATCTGGTTTTAATCTCAATAGACATCTGGAAATCTTAATTATATTTTAATAACTTGTTCTTAAAAGAAATTATTGTTTTACTCTGATTTTCAAAGCATGAAAGTATATATTTTGTAAAAACCTATTATTCTTGTGTTTGGTGACTCTATAATGTGAAAATTATACGCATAAATATTATAATATAGGTAGAACATTTGCAATCAGGTTCAGATTTCTGATGTTAAGTATATGATCTTACTATTGTATAAAAAATGTGAGCAAGGGAGTTCCAGGGTTAGATTTTTTTTAAGGAAAATGTAAAACATAATGAAAATACGTCATTGGAGTGGTAGAAATCATTATGACAAAAAAAGTTTGGAAGCTTATTGTAATAAGTTCAGGAGATATAATGGGGATCAGGATTATAGTTGTGATAGTGGAAGTAGAGTGAATGACACATTGTACTTCAGGTCACGTAAAGGATGCAGTGGAGTTGAGGTGATCTTAATAATCCTATCATTTATTGAACATGTAAGTGTAGGGCATTGTACCAAAATATTTTCAAGCATCGTTTTACTTAATGATAACAACAAAAATGATATAAATACTATTCTTTTATTTTAGTAGATGTGACTATTGATTATAAACATGAAATTATTTGTTCATTATTGAACAGTGGAATTGCCAGGAGTGGACCACAGTCAAACCTCAGACACTCTCAAATAGTGATTGCCACTGTTGCTACGGCACCATTTCAAGCCTAGATAACAGCACTGCCATTAACCCAAGTATATGGTAAATGATAAATAGTATGTTTGGAAGGGATAATAATAAGTTTCACTCTGTGCTCCTTTATGTTTGAGAAGCCTATGAAATATCTAGTTGGATTTTTTTCATAAAAAGTTAGAAATCCTATCTGCTCTATTACAATGACTGTCTGTAATGCATATTAGTGTGCACTCAATTGCTTAAGTAGGATATATGCCATTATAACGCAGACTTGCTTTGACTTATAAGCAAATTTCCCCAGCATAGTAATGTTTTCCATCACAAAGAAAGCACAACTAAATACAACGTGCACTAACACAACTAAATACTGTACATGATGTCCATTCACTCTATTCTCCTTTGGCCCACAACATCTTTCTTAGAGTGTTTATAGTAAACTTTCTCTACTATGTAAGTTTTTTTGTCTCCATAATTCAGAAAAGCCAACCTTTTCTTATACTACCATAAAATTGCCTCGACCATTTTTAAGGCCAAATGTTACATTTTCTGGAATCATTCTTTATTTATTGGGAATTTTACATCTCTTTTAAGCTGCTAGCTATTTTTATTGTTTTGTTAGTGCCCTGGTACAAAGTAACATAGCTTTTTAGTAGTCCACTTCGGTCACAGTTTTACCTTAAGTCCTGTTAGTTTTAATGCATGATTTTATGAATTATGAAGTGTGTTCAGTAACCTGTATATTGTGTTATAGAAGAAACACCTGAGTGAGTTTGACACATAAGAGAAATGCCAAGATGGATGCATAAATTTGGGAGAAATCATCATATAAGAGGAAGTTGAAGCAATGGAAGTAAATCCTTCTTGAAGACAAAAGAGAAAATATCTGATGGTAGAACTCTGGAGACATTTGCTGAGAGATCGAAGGAAGTAGGAATCAATGGAGAATTAGCTCTTGTTGGCTGCTTTGTTCCTTGTATTATATATTCATTTATTCAAATAAATATTTACTGGGCGAAGTCCTCGAGAGAGAAGATTGCAAAAATAATGTAGTCATTTCTTTAATCCTGTTTTAAATTTTAAAATAAGCACATATTACATAAATGCTATCATTAAATCAGATTGCCATGAATTTTCCATTAGCTTCTTGTGAAAGTCATTTCCCACTCAAACGGGATCAGAAGTCCTACCTTAGGCTTCCTATAGAAACTGAAAGAATGGTTTGAATTCCAAGTTGGATTGAATTTCATTGGATCCAAGGGCAGAAACTGGGATGTTCTTCTTGCCTGATTCATTTTCCAGTCTGCATTTACTAGGTATAAACACCTTAAAGCGAATCATCATTCCTCTGTGCATTAGCCAAGGGACACAACAAAGCAGTAGGAACTAATATATTCTGTCCCCCTCTTGATTTTCTTTTGGGAGGCACCAAGTCATTAAAGCAAATATGTAAGTATTTGTATGCATTGATTGAGCTTGATAGGATGGTACTGTTTGGCAACCAGTGTATTTATTTGCATTTATTTTTAGTAAGTTTTTTGCAGCTCTTGCCAGTGTTTCCAACCATGATCAATGTGCTATAATAGATAATCTATCTGTCTCAGTCAGGTTGGTCTCTTTTCATAAATATTTCAGGATATGTGGCTTCCATTTTCAGCCAACAGGATATGTCCTTTAAATTTAACCTGAGAAATATTAGAGAATTTAGGGTGATAGATTCAAATTTATAAAGCGAATTGGTGATAAGTATAGTACATTTGAATTTTATTGATTTTAAATTTATAGCATCAATTTGGTCATTAAAATTTTTTTATCTTCAAAAGCACCTGCTCTCAACACCTATATGTTATGAATATGATATAATTCAATTATCAGCTATGACATTGAACATGATTTTAGGGTCTTAATAATAAGATAATTAACTATTAATAGCGTAGGAAACATAGCTTAGTCAAACTAAATATATATGTACACACACATGAATACACACACACACACACACAGAGAAATTTACCTGTTTGATATATTTACTTATTAGCTGTACCTTACCAAATAGTACTAGTCTGAACTTGGGCTGAAAAATTACATTGATTATATACTGCCCAAAGTAGTTAGTATTTTTCCATTCCTGACACATTAAGAATACTATGCACTTGATTTGTTTTATCTACAATGTCAACTTTTATACTGATTATTATTGACAATAGTTTTTGTTTTAGAACCATCCCTACCAATATATTGATAAGAAGCAAGTTAAATCTATGGCATTTTATTTAGTTTGAATTGGTCTACTTGGTGAGTGATTTTGTGTACATACACACATCAGTTAATGCAATTTAAGATTACTAGCCTTATTCAACTAGATAATTCTACAAGAAACACTTGTCAATATGGTCAAGTGGCATCTATAAGAAATGTCATTTAAAAAAGTGAAATGAGGAAAATATTGATATTTTTGAGAAACAACCAAATGTGTTTTCCTTTATATTATGCCCAATTATAATACACTGTGGCCCCCACCACGAGCCTATGGGAAGTACTGCCAGGTTACTGCTGATGTTCTCTTAAAGCCCAAGGGTTCTCCAGTCAGCTTGTGGTGAATGATGACTGACTTAGGACTCACCCTTTGGGGAAGTGGGCTCACATCTGGCTCAAGTCAGGTCCAGAAATGCCATCCAAGACTGAAGCCCTGAAATTAGGGACCCAAAGAGCTTGCTTGGTGCTCTACCCCACTGTGGCTGTGCTGATACCTAAGGTACCTGCTTTTCCAAAGCAGAAGGGGTCTCTTGACATAACCACCACAGCTGAGAATGTGCTGAGCCTCATTTGTAATCAGCAAGTCTCACCCAAGTCCCACAGCAATACTACCAGGTTAACATTGCTGGTTATAACTGTGGTTATACAGAGACCAAAGGCTCTTTAGTCAGCAAGTGATGGGTGCTTCCAGGATTGGGCCTTTCCCTTAAGATAGTAGGTTTCCTTCTGTCCCAGGGTGTGTCTAGAAATTTCATCTGGGAACTAGGGCCTGGAAAGGGTGTTTTAAGACTCTGACTGTTGCCCTATGCTACTGTTGCTGAGGTGGTATCCACAATGCAAGACAAAGACCTCTTTACTCTTTTCTCTCTTCTCCTCAAATAGAAGTAAGGAGTCTCTTTTGGAGCCACAAGATGTGCAGCCTGGAGTTGGGGGAGGGGTGGCAAAGCACTCCTTCAGCTGCCCCAGCTGGTGTCTCGGTAGGTTGTATGGCCCCCTCACTATCCACTGGCTCTGAGCCAAGTTCAGCACTAAGAACCACCTAGGAATTGCAGTCTTTGTGGCCTAGACTGCCTTTAAGTGTGTTTAGAACCCCAGAGACCTTTAACTCATGGTGCTGAGGCTTGCCAGAACTCAAGTTCCAACCACTGTGATGGGCACTTGCCCCCTCGCTAGGGCTGGTTTAAATATTCCCTCCGTGGGTGAGCACCAGCTGAGTTCAGCCCAATTTGGCTTTCTACCATGACAGGGCACTGCTGAGTTCAATGTAATGTCTCTCCTTTGCTGCATTCTCCCCCTCCCAAGCATAGAGAATCTCTCTTCAGGCCACAGGCCACTGCTGGGGGATGAGGGAGTAGTGGCATTGGTGATCCAAGACTGTCTGCTGCTCTCCTTGCTGCCTCTTCCAGCTATATGAAGATAAAACTAGACACTGTGAGTGCTCACCTGATTTTTGTTTTTTTATAAAGAGGTGTGTGTGTGTATGTGTGTAGATAGTTGTTAAATTGGTGTCCTTGCAGAGGAAGCAATCAGTGGAACTTGTATTTGTCCATCTTGCTCCACCCCTCCTCCATCGCTCCAGATTGTTTTTTATCACTGACTTGTGGGAATTCTATATGTATTTTGGATATGTTATTTATTGGAATATATGTGTGTGTGTGTGCGTGTGCACATAAGTAAATTACCATATATATACATATATAATAAATACTCTCTCCCAGTCCCAGGGATGCTTTTCTGCTCTCTTAATGATGTCTTTTGATGAACATAAATTCCAAATATTAATAAAGTAATATTTATTAATCATTTGATGATTAATTCTTCACTTTTTTCTGCTTAAGAAATGTTTTATGATTATAAAATAACTTCTTAAGGTTTTAAACTAATTTTTATTGTTTTAAACACAGTGTTGACCTAGAAGGCTATTGTAACATCTTGTGCAGGTGTATGTAAAGTCATCTGACCTCATCTATACAATTCCACTGGACAAATTTTAATTAGAAGCCCTGTTGTGCAAGATGTAGGATTTTAATTTTAAAAATTAAAAATTTACTCAGACTCTTGTATAATTTAAGGCAAAATAAAGTAACTTCTTAATTCAAATAATTTCCTGTGCAAATATAGAAAAAGGATAAATAAATGTTGACTCTGAGATCAATGACAACTTCAAAGGTGTGCTGATATTTGAGTTGGAGAAAGAAAGATGATAAATAATGACAAGAAGAGCATAATAATACTTAAGTACATTAAAAGCCAGGAAGTAATTAGGGCACTTTAGGAAATGTAAGTTAATAGGGGGATATTGAGAGATTAAGATCAAAAGACAATTTGAACAACCACAAAGAACATGTCAAAGAATCTGGTGTTTATTCTTTTGGCAATAAGTGGAATGGAAGTTATCATGTTTGGGAATGAAATTATTTCAGTCATATTTTTAAAAAGTAACACAGGAGAGAATAAGATGTAAAAATTGAAGACATCTTTTAAACAGTCTGAGTGACCTGTACTATGACAGAAACAGTGGGAATGGAAAGCAGCGAGAGAAGTGGTATTAATTTAACCAATAAATATTGGTTAAGTAAAAATTACATTTAACTGACTTTGGAGACTTTGGAGACATACATGAGCTGTGGCAAAAGAGATGTTTAGAGACAGTGTTAATTAGAGATGAAGGATGTGGCTTAAATAAAAGAAGTTAGGATGGTTTGCTCTGACAAACTAAAGAAAAAAAAGATGTGATGGATAATATTAGTGTAAGCTTGATTGGAAGTGGAGAAGGGTTTCTTGTGAACAGAAGTTGAACATGGGTCAGTTGGTCCTGGGAAACGGGCAAACACCTGTATCCTTGAAGAGCTCTGCGACTGCCCTTCTCTGTATACCAGATCTTACAGTCACTCAAATGAAAAACTTAAATGGAATGAGAATAATTGGATCCTGAGGTGGCAGGGGCCAAGTGGCAGCACTCAGTCGTCAAAGCAAGGTGGTTGTAGTTGCCATAATGGACAGCAGAGGCAAAGCAGCAATCAGAATAGTCTGAATCCTGTAGAGCTCTGGCGAGGGCTAATTAATCAGAGTGTTCCTAGAAGTGAAATTGATAGTAAGCCTACTGCATTCTTACTTAATTTGTATAAGCAGAAAACTTCCAGGTCAAGTGGACTAAAGAATAATTTGAATGATAGAAATAGAAACTCATGGCCCCTCAATCAACTTCCAGACTTGAACCAGTTTACAGACCCAAAACTCCATAAATGAAGGGGAGGCCCCAATTCCCTTGAGGAAGGACCCCACTACACTACTGACAATTTATACTGTTAACCTTTCTCTCATCCTTCCCCAAGGACACCTCTGGCCTTTTACCAGGGTAACTGTGTTTTGGGAAAGGAGAATTATCAGAACTTTCAGGGACTGTTGTACATTGGCTCTGAGCAGACATTTATTCCAGGGAACCCAAAATGTCACTGTCGTCCTTCAGTTAAAGTAGGGGGTTCATGGAGATCAGGTAATTAATTGAGTTATAGCTCAGGTTTGACTTACAGTGTGTCCAGTTGGTCCCCAGACCCATCCTGTGGTCATTTCCCCAGTGCCAGAGTGCATAGTTGGCACAGACATGCTTAGCAGCTGGCAGGATCCCCACATTGGCTCCCTGACTGGTAGGGTAAGGGCTATTAGGTGGAAAGTCCAAATGGAAGCCATTAGAGATGCCTCTACCTAGAGAAATAGTAAATCAAAACAATGTCTCATTCCTGGAGGGATTGCAGAGATTAGTGCCACTATCAAGGACTTGAAAGATGCAGGGGTGGTGATTCCCACCACATCCCTGTTCAACTTTCCTATTTGGCCTGTGAAGAGGACAGATGGATCTTGAAGAACGACAGTGGATTATCATAAGCTTAACCAAATGGTGACTCCAATTGCAGCTATTAATTTACACATCTCCTGGTACCTGGGATGAAGCCATTGATTTGGCGTATGCCTTCTTCTCCATTTCTGTCCATAAGGCCTGCCAGAAGCAATTTGCATTTAGCTGACAAGGCCAGCAACACACCTTCACTGTCTACCTCAGGGGTATATCAACTCTCCAGCTTTGTGTCATAATCCTTTTTGCAGAGATCTTGATCACTTTTCCCTTCCACAAGATATCACACTGGTCCATTACATTGATGACATTATGCTGATTGGACTCAGTGAGCAAGAAGTAGCAAATACACTGGACTAATTGGTGAGACATTTGCATGTCAGGGGATGAGAAATGAATCCAACTAAAATTCAGGAGGCTTCTAGCTCAGTGAAATTTTTAGGAGTCCAGTGGTGTGAGGCCTGTTGAGATATTTCTTCTAAGGTGAAGAATAAGTTGTTGTTTTTGGTCCTTCCTGCAACTAAGAAAGAGGCACAACCCCTAGTGGGCCTATTTGGATTTTGGAGGCAACACATTCTTCATTTGTGTGTGTTACTCCAGCCCATTTATCAAGTGACCCAAAGGGCTGCCAGTTTTGAGTGGGCTCCAGAACAAGAGAAGACTCTACAACAGGTCCAGGCCACTTGGGCCATATGATCCAGCAGATCCAATGGTGCTTGAGATGTCAGTGGCAGATAGGGATGCTGTCTGGAGCCTTTGGCAGGCCCCCATAGGTGAATCACAGCAAAGGCCTCTAGGATTTTGGAGCAAGGCCCTGCCATTTTCTGCAGATAACTACCCTCCTTTTGAGAGACAGCTCTTGGCCTGTTACTCGGCTTTGGCAGAAACTGAATGTTTGACTATGGGTCACCAAGTTACCGTGCGACCTGAACTGCCTATCATGTACTGGGTACCTTCTGACCCATCTAGCCATAAAGCTGGTCATGCACAGCAGCATTTCACCATCAAATGAAAGTGGTGTGTATGTGATCAGGTTTGAGTAGTTCCTAAAGGCACAAGTAAGTTACATATGGAAGTGAATCAAATACCCATGGCCCTCACTCCTGCCACCCTGCCTTCTCTCCCCCAGCCTGCACCGATGGTCTCATTGGGAGTTGCCTATGATCAGTTGATAGAGGAAGAGAAGACTAGGGCCTCGTTCACAGATGGTTCTGTACGATACGCAGGCACCACCTGACAGTGGACTGCTGCCACACTACAGTCCCTTTCTAGGATATCCCTGAAGGACAGCAGTGAAGGGAAATCTTCCCATTGGGCAGACCTTTGAGCAGTGCCCTTGGTTGTGTACTTTGCTTGGAAAGAGTAATGGCTAGATGTGTGATTATATACTGATTCATGGGCTATAGTCAATCATTTGGCTGGATGGTCAGGGACTTGGAAGAAGCATGATTGGAAAATTGGTGACAAAGAAATTTGGGGAAGAGGTATGTGGATGGACCTCTCTGAGTGGTCAAAAACTTAAGACATTTTTATCCCATGTGAATACTCACCAAAGGTTGACCTCAGCTGAGGAGGATTTTAATAATCAAGTGGATAGGATGATTCATTCTGTGGACGCCACTCAGCCTCTTTTTCTAGTCATCCTGTCATTGCCCAATGGGCCCATGAGAAAAGTGGCCATGGTGGCAGGGATGAAGGTTATGCATGGGCTCAGCAATATGTACTTTCACTCACCAAGGCTAACCTGGGTATGGCCACCACTGAGTGCCCAATCTGCCAGCAGCGGAGACCAACACCAAGCCCTTAATGTGGCATCATTCCTCAGGGTGATCAGCTAGCTACTTGGTGGCATATTGATTATATTGAACCTCTTCTGTCACGGAAAGGGCAGTGGTTTGTCCTCACCAGAATAGACATTTACTCTGAATATGGGTTTACCTATCTTGCATGCAATGCTTTTGCCAAGACTACCATTTGTGGACTCACAAAATGCCTTATTCACCATCATGGTATTCCACATAGCATTGCCTCTGTCCAAGGCATTCACTTTACAGCTAAATAAATGTAGCAGTGGGCTCATGCTTATGGAATTCTCTAGTCTTACCATGTTATCACTGAAGCAGCTGGATAGGTAGAACAGTGGAATGGCCTCTGAAGTCACAATTACAATGCCAACTAGGTGGCAATACTTTGCAAGTCTGGGGCAAAGTTCTCCAGAAGGTTGTGTATGCTCTGAATTGGTGTGCAATGTATGGTACTGTTTCTCCCACAGCCAGGATTCACAGGTCCAGGAATCAAGGGGTGAAACTGGAAGTGGCACAACTTACCATCACCCTTAGTGACCCATTAGCAAAATTTTTGCTTCCTTTCCCCATGACATTATGTTCTGTTGGCCTAGAGGTTTTAGTTCCATAGGGAGGAATGGTGCCACCAGGAGAAATAACAAAGATTCCATTAAACTGGAAGTTGAGGTTGTCACCTGGCCACTTTGGGCTCCTCCTTCCTTTAAGTCAACAGGCTAAGAAGAAAGTTGCAGTGTTGGCTGGGGTGATTGACCTGGACTATCAAGATGGAATCAGTCTGCTACCCCACAGTGGAGGTAAGGAAGAGTATGTCGATTACACAAATACACAATTTTGTCTCATATCAGATTATGAGAAAGAAAACTACATTTCATTAAAAACCATTATTTCTATGCTAGTCTGAAATTTTATAGTTCTTACATATCCTAATAATAAATATAAATTTGATTCCCTTGAATTCTTAAATCTGGGATTACCTGAAAACGCTGACAGGCTCAGCACCATCATTTTCCCTACTTTCTGGGTAACAAAGGGGGTCTGATTAAATACCTCATGGGACCTGTAATGAAACTCGCCAAGCTTTGAGTCCAACTCTGAGCTTAGGCTTCATGTCTAATAACTGCATTTGGGGATTGGTTTTCTCGTGCTCCAGTCCCTTTCTACAAGTATCTGGGTCTCAGTGCTTTAGTTTCTGTCTTATAAATGATACTTTACCTTGGTCCCTCCAATACTGAGGCCTTGTCTTCACTTTTCCCAGAGCTCCGAAGACTGAAATCACAATACTCCTATGCCACCTGTTCTTCATAATACATATTGACTACTTTTCTGTGTCGCCACATGTTGTTACTAGTCACAGCTCACCTGCAAAGGTATCCAAATCTCACTATATTCTGAATAAGTTGGCTACCTCACCAGACCACGGCAAATCACAGATCCCACTCTTCTGTTTGTTTTGAATTTAGTTCCACCATTGAGGGCAGGGACTATATGTTTTCTGTATTTCTTTACTTTCCCATATTGCCTATATAATGCTATTTATATTTTGTAAAATATATAAATATTTATATAAA
>NW_016813019.1:76823-80028 GCF_001698545.2 Rhinopithecus bieti | reverse complement strand
GAAAACATACATCAAAGCCTCATAAAAGTTCAATAAAGGAATAAATGCATTTGTATTTTACATATCAGTATAAAATTGGGAAGAAATGCACAACAATCTCTTACATTTTCTCCTCAAAGGATTTGTTCATACCTTAAACATTTGATTTTAAAACATTTTTCTCCTTAACTTAAGTAGTCTAAAACTTGAAATGGATCTATAACAATAATGGTGGCATCTGGAAGACATTTTTAGCAACAGACAAAGCCAAAAGTCAATGGAATGCAACATGTGGATAAAATATTATAACTTTAGCTATGTGGTTAGGTATTTAAATGCCCTTTGGCAGCTGATGCCTTTCTTTTGATATGCAATCTTAGAAAGCTAATGCTATTACTGCACTGATATATCCAAAATATTTACATCTTGAAATCTATCATCGAATATCATTACTTTCCAAGACTTCAACTAGATGGTATTGTAAGTGATGAGAGTATTCTTTCATTTACTTAAATTTTATTATATTTGTGAATTAAACCCCTTGAATGTCCACAAATTATGTGGTATTTGTTAAACATATTTGTGTAAATAATTCAGGAAATAGATTTATTCTATATTATGAAAGTCAAATGCAGGGTATCAGAGTAAATTTAAACCACTAGACCATAACGAAATAAAATGCAAATATGCTGTCCGAGTCTGCCTTTTTAATATGTGGAAAACTGCCCTAGAAAGGGAGGGAGAGAGAAGAGACAGATGCCTTTTAATATTAAGGATGAAATTTGCTCTATCCCTTTGAAGGCCTCAGCCCTAAGTTTTTTACTTCATTTCCTTTTGAGATTTTAAAGTATTTTTATAGAGTCTTCTTTTGTATCTTTTAAGCTTTCCATTTTCTAATCTCTCTCTGTACAAATATGTGGGCATATGTATAATTTATCCATGTATTTATCCATGTTTCTATCTATCTATCTGCCCATCTAATTTACGAGTCCCTTTATCTGTTATCTACTTAGGATATACACACAAAAGAAATTAAGTGGAATATGGAAATTACCCAAATCTAAATAATTACAAGGGTAGTTCCGTAGTTAGGAGGAGAAAATAAAACTCTCATTTTAAACTGTGACTTTCTAACTAAAAACAATTTGAAGTGACTGTAATTCTTTATTTTACTTTTCCTATCTCGAGAAGGATTTTTCTCTTCTCTTTTTTTCTTTTCCTTTCTCTGACTTCACCTCAGCAGAGGAGTCACAAAGGCAGTCTTAGAACTCTCTTCCTGTCTTAAGATTCTATCCACAGAAGCTGAGCTATTCCAGAAAGGGCCTACTAGACAACCCTGCATCTTAAGAATATCATGCACAATATTGAAGCCGGACCCCTACCTTTTACCATATATGAAAATTTACTCAACTTGGATCCAAGATTTTAAATGTAAGACCTCAAACTATAAAAATATATAAGGCAACCTAGGAAATACTCTTCTAGACATCAGCCTTGGCAAAGAATTTTTGGCTAAGTCCCCAAAATCCATTGCAACAAAACAAAATAGACAAGCGGGACCTAATTAAACTAAAGAGTTTCTGCACAGCAAAAGAAACTATCAACAGAGCAGACAGACAAACTACAGAATGGGAGAAGATATTTACAAACTATGCATCCAACAAAAGCCTAATATCTAGAGTCCACAAGAAACTTAAATAAATAAACAAGCAAAAAAAAAAACCCCATTAAAAAATGGACAAAGGACACGAACAGACACTTCTCAAAACAAGATGTAAAATCAGCCAACACACATGAAAAAATGCTCAGCATTATGAATCACTGGAGAGATGCAAATCAAAACCACAATGAGATACCATCTCACAGCAGATAGAATGACTATTATCAAAAAGTCAAAAAACAACAGAGGTTGGTGGGGCTGTGGAGAAAAAGGAATGTTTATTCACTGCTGGTAGGAATGTAAATTAGTCCAATCACTGTGGAAAGTAGTCTGGAGATTTCTCAAATAAATTAAAACAAAGCTACCATTTGACCCAGCAATTTTATTTCTGAGTATACACCCAAAGGAAAATAAATTATTTCACTAAAAGGACACATACATGAGTATGTTTATAGTTACACTATTCACATTAGCAAAGACATGGAATGAACCCAGGTTCCCATCAATGGCAGATTGGTGGTACATATATACCATGGAATACTATGCAGCCCTAAAAAATAATGACATAATATCCTTTGCAGCAACATGGATGCAGCTGGAAGCCATGATCCTAAGTGAATTAATGCAGGGAGGAATAGAAAACCAAATAATATATATTCTCACTGAAAAGTAAAAGCTAAACAATAAGCACATGTGGACATAAATATGAGAGCAATAGACACTGTGGACTACTAGTGGGGAAAAGGTTGTAGGGAGGGCCTGGGATGAAAAACTACCTAGTGGGTACTATGCTCACTGTCTGGGTGGTGGGATCCATACTCTAAACCTCAGCATCAGGCAATATTTCTATGTAACGAACTTGCACATGTACTCCAGGTTTCTAAAATAAAAGTTGACATTAAAAGAAGATATCATGAAGACAAAGAGCAGCAGCTGGACTCTTGATTATTCTTAGTTTCTAAAATTCTGAATAATACTCTTAACCCCATGGTAGATTATTGTAGCTCTTCTCTTTGGGTTACTCTACAGAACCTCCAGAATATAAGGCAATACTTAGTTCTTGGACGGTTACCAATCCTTTGGTTCTTATTTCTCATTGAACAAGAAAGGAACTATATCAAGACCATGACTATATTCTTGTTGCAGATTTTCTCTCAATTAACTGCCATGCTCTTGCAAACTTAGAGGCCGACATTTTGACGGATCTAATCAAGGATTAGACAAATTTATTCATTCTTTTTTTTTTTTTTTTTTTTTTTTTTTTTTTTTTTTTTTTTTTTTTCTGAGATGGAGTCCCACTCTGTCACCCAAACTGGAGTATAATGGCACAATCTTGGCTCACTGCAACCTCTGTCTTCCAGGTTCAAGCAATTCTCCTGCCTCAGCCTCCTAAGTAGCTGGGATTACAGGTGCGTGCCACCATGCTTGGCTAATTTTTTGTATTTTGAGTAGAGATGGGGTTTCACCATGTTGGTCAGGCTGGTCTCAAACTCCTGACCTCATGATCCACCCACCTCAGCCTCCCAAAGTGCTGGGATTACAGGCATAAGCCACTGTGTCCAGTTG
>NW_016813019.1:42392-74402 GCF_001698545.2 Rhinopithecus bieti | reverse complement strand
TTTTTTTTTTTTTTTTTTTTTTTTTTTTCTGAGATGGAGTCCCACTCTGTCACCCAAACTGGAGTATAATGGCACAATCTTGGCTCACTGCAACCTCTGTCTTACAGGTTCAAGCAATTCTCCTGCCTCAGCCTCCTAAGTAGCTGGGATTACAGGTGCGTGCCACCATGCTTGGCTAATTTTTTGTATTTTGAGTAGAGATGGGGTTTCACCATGTTGGTCAGGCTGGTCTCAAACTCCTGACCTCATGATCCACCCACCTCAGCCTCCCAAAGTGCTGGGATTACAGGCATAAGCCACTGTGTCCAGTTGACGAATTTATTGTTTTCTTCAACCATTTCTTTTTCAGAATTAGGTCAATTTCACCAAAGTTAATTTCTCTTTCTAAAGTCAACGGTGTCATATAACCTAATCATAAGGGTGATTATCCCATGAGATTATATAGGGGGTATATAATCTCTGTGGACAAGGATCTCAGAGCTGTTATAGAATTCTGTCTGCCATAGATAATACAGAAGAGGAATTAAGCTACATAGAGAATAAAAAAATTTAATATCTAATCACTGGAAAGGTGAAATATTGAGGAGGCAATATTTAAATAGTTATTGGTTGATAATTTTCAAGGAATTAATGAAAAATTTCTAATATTGTGACATAGGAAATCAAATAATACCCAAGCAGCATAATTATACAGACATACACAACCAACCATAGAAAAACACTATATTTGTGCCAAATCTCAAGGAAAAGGTATTTCGAAATCTTAAACCAACAAAGAAAAAATTTACTACCTAAAAGGAAATAAATGACAATTATTGACTACTTAAAAACAACGGAAGGTAGAAGGAGAGTGAAAATACCCCCCAAGTAACAAGATAAAATATCCATTCTCTAGCATTAAACACACTGTAAAATTTACTTCTCAGAACAAGAAAAAAACATTTTAATTTCAAGAAAAAATTTTTTAATTAAACTCTAAAAAACAAAGAGGATTGCCACCAACAGACCCTGAATAATGGAAATACCAGAGCTATAATTAAGGGGGGAAAAATGGATCCCAGTAGGAGACTTGAGGTACAAGGAACAATGCTAAACAAGGAGCATGGAAATTGGTATACATAGGGACACATACTAATACACATTTTTATGTATAAAGCAGTTAAAATTCTATAATATTGTAATGAAAGAAATAGCTAAAAATAAGACGTGATTTAGAATAGAATGAACACAGCTTAAAGTGTTTTAATGTTCTCAGAGTGATGTGATTAACGATAAAATTGTTGGTTATTTTTGAATATTGATGACCAGAGTATGCATGTTAAATTTTTTAGAATAACCAAGAAAAGAATAGAAATATAACATGTACCACAAATACTAGAAAAGGCAACTGCACCATGAGAAAGCAACATTTAGTCATAAAAAAGTAAAGAACAATTTAAAAGGAATAAAAGGATGACAAATTAAATATTTTATAAATGAATATTTATAAATACAGTATTTTATGAATAGATCCAAATAAATGTACAATAACATCAGTTAACTGACTCCTATAACAAATATTATAGACTATAGCTAAAAAGAACCAAAGAATAATACTATATGTTTATTATGTTCTCTTCAAACTTAGTTTATTTTCTCTTCAAACTTAGCTTGCCCTTATAGATATGTTTCTTATAAGGAACATATCTATAAGGGTAAGCTAAGTTTGAAGAGAAAATAATTACACAAACACACACATATGTACATTAATATCTATTATCTTATATATTTACTACTTAAATCCTAAACCAAAAGAAAGATGGCATAGCTATATTAATTTCATACAATTTTAGACTTCATGTCAAGAAATAATGATAATCAGTATATAAAAGTTTCAGTCCACCAGAGAAAGATAAAAGTTTTAAAGATTCATATGACTATTAAAGTGAATTCAAAATAAAGCAAAAGTATGTCAGACCTATAAAGAGTAATATGCAAATACATCAACGCAATGGCAGATTTGAACATATTTCTTTAAAAATTAATAGGTGAATTATTTTAAAGCAGTATAGGAGGTTAAAGCAGGTGATGACGTTTGAGCTGACACATGTATATAATGCAGTTCCTTTTGTTTCAATGCATGTCTGTATGAATTTGTTCATATGTGATAAACAGTGTGATAAAAATCAGTGAGCATAATTTTATGCTACATAATATATTTTGAGGTAAGTATGCTTTGCCCTACCAACTAATATTGATTTTGCCCTGTCAAATAACAATCACAATCTATGACAAGTCTGAGATTTTCACCCTACTTGAAAGCTAATAATTTAGCCAGCCACAGTTTTAATTTGTAGAAGACACAAGGTGATGAATCAGAAATAAAGTACAGTTTATTACTCAGAGCAACAGCAGTAAGCAGAATATTAGCATTCACTTGGACTAGTTTCTCCAGTCCCAGTTCCCATAGACAATACAAAGACAGCCAGATGTCACCTGAACACACAGGGTTCACATTACAGGGGAGAAATCTTGAGCTTAAGAAACATTTTTTTTTAAGTCATTATGATGATCATTTATTTATCCCGTTATAATGCTTCCGTTACTTTATGAAGAAAACTATTTAGAAAGACAGAAAAGTGTAAATAGTTAATTCTTTAGCAGTTTTCAAATGTATCTCCTCATCAAAATATTTAATTTTCTTCTTATGTGACTTGACCATTAGTATTCCACAAAGAATTTATCCTAGAACTCCATTTATTTATGTTGATGGTAAATATTTGTAGCCATCCCGAATTTACTGCATCAATATTTTACTTTCCTTTCTAATCAATTTTAGGCTTTTAAAGAATTTAAAACAATTTTAAAAGTTAAAAAAAGAAACATGGTTCTTTTATGCTCAAAAGAAGTTACTGCCTTTTCTCCCAAAGTCTTTCACTATAAAACATACTTCACAAGATAGTCTGAAGCAAAGGGACATTAATATCTCACATTCAAAAAATGTGAAGAAAGATAGGAGACCCATGGATAATTGCTCCCAATAGTTGCTCTCCTTATTTCTATGTAACACATTGTTTCTGTGTTTTTGGTGAATTTCCCCATGAGACTGCTACTCTGTTGACCATAATAATTAATCTGATTAACAGTGAGTTGGGACAAAATCTCTGTAATCTGTTTTATGCAGCATTTAACTAAAGTTTCCACCAACATAACTCCAAGCAGCAGTACGAGACCAAACTTCAGTGCTGACCTCAATCATGGTCCCCAGAGACAATGTCTGACCCAATCAGCTGAACAAAGGCCATAAACGCTCAATGTCTATCGTAGAAAGCCAGATGGCTTTCTGCTTAATTTTCTGTACTGACCTTTCTACTTGGCCTAAGACGTTAATCCAGGTGTAGCAGGATGTGTTAATAATTGATCAAATACTACCTTGGCCCACAAAGAAGTCTAGCCAGTTCTGTCATCAAAAACAGCCCTGTCCAATGAGTTGAGACTGATTTGAATGTCTTCCGTGTTGGAGTTGATACCATTAATCACATCAGCTAAAATCAGGGACAAAGTTTATACCACATCTTCTAACTGGACAATGTCCATGATAGGGATCATCCCCACAGGGCATGTAGTAACGCCAAATCAACTATATCAAGGGCAAGCTCCCACTGGTCACCAAGGGTAACTTCAGTCACTTGAGTACTGCATGTATCTATGGACGGTATTGCCGTGAAGACTTTTGGTCTTTAATGTCTGTTATGACCATCCTTAATTTGCAAATCATTGTGTTTTCAATAGGGAGGCAAATTAATGCCTGACTTTAACAGTCCTACCTTCAGCATACCTGACATACAATGGTGAAACAGCGACAGGGAAATACAACAAATACTCCGACTGGCAACTGAAAGAATCAGAGCAACACAGTAGACACTGGTCCTTCAAACTTCTGAGATCTTGGGCAGATACTTAAATAGCTTGCCATTCTGGGAATGGGATATATCTCATGTTCAGCTCTGATTGTGCTCCTTGGGAGTAGCCATTTTTATCCTCATTCTCTTTTGGCGATTCTGTCTTTTCCATTATCATCTTTAGCTACCTATGAAATGACTATGCAGTTTCATACGCTCTTTGGAGACTGATGAATTTTTTTCAACCTGCTTCCTACTCTTGGAAGGTTGGCAGCCCAAAGGTTGGTTATTTTGATTCTTATATATTTTTAGTCACAGATTCTTATAGCTCAGCTGGTGGTTTTATTGGCATTACAGATGTCTACAATTTTTAGTAGATGTATCTAATTCTTCCTAGCTCCATGTGCCATAACTGTACCGTATCCTTTTTATGATATAATTCTCTAATCTTCTGTATTTTGTCTCCTTCCTCAGATTCTCCGTCTTTCCATTTAGGATTGTATCTATCAGGCTTCAGAAAAAATACAGTTAAGTTTCAGGAACCACCTCACCCCAACCCCTCCCCGCCCATTTTGGCCAATTGAAATCACATATTAGGGGCCACGTTAATTGATTCAGAGTTTTAACAATGAGTGAGGTCTTTTTGACCACTGAGGAAGTTGAAAGGTTAAGTAATTTACACAAATCACGAAGCTAATAGGTGACAAATCTAGACATTGAACCTGGACAATGCCTATAGATGCTGCACAGTTCAACATTGTGCTCCACTGCTTTTGAATGATGATGGTTATCATTTACTTTCCATAAAGCAGGACAGATGTGAGCTATGTGGACATCTTCACACTGCCTACAGCTGAGCACAGTCTATCAATTAAGTTATTCAAAAGCTTTTACTTGAGATCATTATATTGTCACAGGCTCCTTTGGGTTTTGTTTTTCCAGCTGGAAACCTCTGTGGCTGGTGACCCCTTTGCCCAAGTTTATCTGGGCTCATTCTGCCCACATGGCATGGCAGGTGGCTCTTGGCTCATGCTACTGGCCCAGATCCCATGCCTACCAAGGGCAAGCCAAGCATGGAGTGGCAAGGGGTACGTGAACGAGCAAGCACCGGGTCCAGCAACTGGGTACAGTCAGGCACGCTGACTGCTGCAGTAAGATGGGCAGCTCCACACACTGGCACAGGCACAGCCTGTGACTGGATCAGATGCACCACAAACAGCTTCCTCTGTGGGCACCCACATCTGGACAAAGGGAACGTCGTGGCACCTGGAAGCTTGGAGATGACAGAAACTGTGGAGTCCTAAAGTAGGTGTCATAGCCGTGGCTCTGGGAGTCCCTAAGTCTGGGCTTCCTAAAGGGCATTAGCTCTTCTGTCCTCCTTGTTGTCTGTAACGTGGCAAGTTGAAAGGTGTGTTTCAGCCCTGTTTGTCTTACAGCTCTCTTTCAGTCTTGCCTTTCAGAAGGTCCCAAGTTCTTGTGCCATGTCCAGAAAGGGACAACTGGAGGGTGAGCAAGGTGCAGAGGAGCTTTGCTGAGTAACAGAACAGCTCTCAGGAAACCCGAAGTGGGTAGCTTCCTCCACAGGCAGGTCATCCTGATGAGTGTCCAGCTCTCATCAGAGAGGAGGCCTGGAGTGGGTAGCTCCTCTCCACAGGCAGGCAGTCCTGATGGGTGCAGCCCTAAGCAGAGAGAAGACCCAGAGAGGTTATCGTCTTTCCATAGGCAGGTCATCCCAATGAATCGAGGAGACCCAAAGTGGGTGGCTCCTTCCCACAGCTGGTAGTCCCAAGATCTCTGTGAGCCTGGCTGAGTCCAGGTGTTTATGGGCTCAGAAAGGATGGAGTGCATGCTGATCCATCCAGGTGCAGCTATGGGTGGGCCCAGAAAAAGCACCTAAGTTCTCATTCCAGGCTGCAGACTCCACCTAGAACTGGCAGCCCAGCTCCAGGCTTCAAGCCGTTTCTGGATTGAAGGAGGGTTTTCAGCAGGGACCTGCTCCTTTGTGTCCAGGTACCTTTCTACCTCCTGCTGTCATCAGCATGTCATCCATGGTGCCATGGCTGTCCATGCCATGGGCTGTCTAGAGGCCTGCGCTGAACTGTTCTCAGCAACCCCTTGACTCTCCCCTGTGCTTGTTGGTGCTCCAAGTCGGAAGGGGGCTGAGGCGACAGGGGGCTGGTATGTCAGCGCTGCCATGAGTGTGCACACATCTGGCAGCGATGTGACAGCACCCAGGCTCAGCCACAACTTTGCAGAGCGGGCACTGGGATTGGTGAGAGGCCAGGGAGTGGGAGCAGGCAGTTCTGAGTCTGTGGGGTCGGGGGAGACTTCTTGGACAGGGAGATCACAGTGACGCCTGGGTCTGGAGCTGCTGCTGGGTTGCTGCTGCTGGGTTGCTGCAGCTGTGTACAGGTGTGTGAGTCTCCTGCCCCACTGACTCAGTAGGGAGCGGTCCCACGTGTTCCTGGTCCCCACCAGCTTTGTGGAGTGCACAGCCCTGGCCATGCTTCCCCTGTTGCAGCCAGCATCTTTGCAGAGGCCACTCCAGATGGGCTGCCGCTGCCATCAATATGTGAGTTACCTTAAATATGCTTCTGCTGGAATGTAACTGTACTTTTTCTTTTCAATTTCTTCAGCTCCAAGGAATATAAACCTATTTTTAAAATGTTAATCCTGAGCACTCTAGAGTTCTAAAAAATTTAATCCTGACAGAGAAATGATTTCCCTCCCCTAGATTTCCATAAAGATAAAAAAATGTGCGGAATAGTTAAGAAAAAGTGGAGGTTGTATGCGCATTTACAAGGTGGAGTGAAGATGCGTTGGAGTATTAAATTATGTTTGAGGCGACCTCAACCCTCACATGTGAACTTTCCTATATAAGCACTCAAAACTGTATTTCTGTTTTCCCACCTATACATAAATGAATCTAATATTACAGAAGAACGAATTAGGGAAAGTTATTAACAAAGCTTAAATACAGGTATAACATACCATAAAAACAGCTTGTATCTTGATATTGATATTCTTTACTGTTCTTCCCTTAGGATCTACCATCCGCACCAGTTCCCAGGCTATTCCTGATGCTTTTCATCTAATCCTCAAGCAAACAAGCCACATATACTTCAATATTTCTTCTCCTTGGAAAAATGCACTTGTCTTATTTTCCAGCTTTGTTCTCTTCTAGGGTACAAATAATAAATATATGATTAATTTATCCATACTAGTGGGTGAATGAATCTAAATGGCTAAATATGTACTCTCCTCCAAGTAATCAAATTGAAATTTTAACACGATTTTAAAAGTTTCTCTAGGGTTTCTAACACAACAACCCAAGGTATTGTGATAAAAGTAGTAGTAATTACAAACAACCTTCAGGTTAATTGGATAAATAACTTCAGAAAATTGGTCTGAGTACTATCCAAATTATCCGATGCAGGGAGACATCAACTCCACGTTTATGATCATTATTAGGTTAGTTAATTGCTGTCCTAGAAATTCTTCAGCTTTAGTATGTGTAATAATGTACACTGCTTTTTAGAAAAAAAAAACATATATATAGAGATTACAACAAATTCAAAGACATTAATTTGTGATTTACTTTATATTTTCTTTAAACACATGTAAGTATATAACACAATCATTGAATGATTAACATTAGTGTTCTACCCTTTTTAAGAATACATATGCAATATTGGTACCATGCAAAAAAGAAGTATGTGCAATTAAAAGTAGGCAATTGGAGTGTGGGGGAAGGAAGGGAGAGGGAGAGGGAGATTGTGTGTTAAAGGATAATGATCCCGAAGAAGTGACTTAGTCTTTACTACAAGTTTTACTGTAGAAGATGCCATTCCCTGTAAAATACTGAATGTTCTGAGATCTATTTCTTTTCTTTATTCCTTCCTGATATGGTTCAGCCGTGTCCCCACCCAAATCTCATCTTGAATTGTAACTCCCACAATTCCCATGTATTGTGGGAGAAACCTGGTGGAAGGTAATTGAATCATGGGGGCAGGTCTTTCCTGTGCTGTTCTCACGATAGTGAATAAGTCTCACGAGATCTGATGTGGGAGTTTCCCTGTACAAGCTCTCTTCTCTTGTTTGCTGTCATATGAGACTTGCCTTTCACCTTCCGCCATGATTGTGAGGACTCACAGTCTTGGGTATGTCTTTACCAGCAGCATGAAGATGGACTAATACACTCCCTTACATGTGGAAATTGTTACAGTAAGACTGACCAGTGATGACAATTCTGGTGAAAACTGACCTTTACTCACTTGATTTATGACATCTTAGCAAGGCTTTGTCATCGTTAACAGCAAAATATTCAGACAGATCCTCTAAAATAGGGCCCATAAGTGTTATTTTATTGAAATGAAGTAACCGATTTCTCACATTATTAATTTCATGCAGAGAAAGAGAAGAAAACAAGAAAAAATTATAGCTTCCTTTTCTTGAGTCTCAGTTTTACATTAGAAATATTTATTTTGGAAAATTTACTTGGAATATTCACTTACATAACCAATAGTAAGCCCCTGTTATGTTCGAAAACAAAATAAACAGTAAAATAATTTCATAGTCAATATGTAAAGTGACTAACTGTTCTGGCTTTCCCAAACCACTGTTATGGTTTTGAAACTGTAAGTCTCACATCTTGGAAGTCCCCATAGTCCAAAGCAAACATTACATATAACTATTTGCACACCTACCTAAAATGAAACATTAATGCAGTGAAAAATTAACTTCAAGTAATCTGCTTTATAGCATTAAGTAGTTTTCAGTTATCCAAAACTAGCAACTTGCTGGCTAATGGGGCTTCTGAAATGTTTTGCTTGATGTATTATGTATTGCTACATCACAAATTGCCCCAACACTTGCCATCTCAAAACAACACAGTTTCTAAGGGACAGGAATCTGGGCATGACTTAAGGTTGTTTGACTGAAGGTCTCAGTTCCTTCCTTGCAAATGGTTGAAGGTTGCTCTCAGTTCCTTGTCAAACAGGTGTCTCCAGCATGGCAGTTTGCTTTATCAAAATCGACAAGAGAGTGAGTTTATTAATAAGACAGAAGTCACAACCTTATGTGACATAATCTTAAAAGGAATTTACTGTACTTTATTCATTAAAAATAACTCACTGTGTTCAATCCTCACTCAAGGAAGGAAATACACAAAGACATACATAGCAGGAGGTGATAACCAAAGAAGGCCATCTTCAAGTCTGCCTGCCATGTCTGGCACTCAGAGACTTTAAGATAAATTAGTTGTTTAGATATAGATATAAATATAGGTATAGATAGATATAGAATGTTACCAGCATGCTCCCTTTCAGTCATAATTTTGCATCCAAAGTTTAATCAGAAGTTTCTGAAATCTGCTACTTTACACCTCTGTTTCAATTCTGTTACCTTCACCTCTTTTTGGTCTTTATATGAATAGAATCATCGAGTAAGTACTCTTTTGTTTCTAGCTTCTTTTATTCAACATTTTGTCTTTGAGATTCATATATACTGCTTATGATTTTTGATTACTATAGAGTATTTACTATATTAATACATCATGACTTATTAGTATATCCTACTATGTCTTAATCAAAGAATAAATGTCATAGTGAATCATCTTGAATTACAAGATTTTATATCTCAATTTCCTTTGTTAAACATTTTCTCTACTTCAGTCCTTTTTCACTTCCAGTTCTTCCATATGCTCATGGCATTTTAGTCTTGACTCAAAGGGAGATATTTATACAAACTCATTTCCACAAGGTGTTCCTGATATAATATTAGAAGATATTTAATATCCTGTAATACCACCTTTAGGGATTTTCCAATCTAAAATTACAAAGAATTATCTCTAAAATACAGATCTCTGTATTTTAAGAAAAGGCACCTCCTAGGTGAGAGAGCAATTTGGTGATGAGGTGGGCGTGCTAGCTGATAAAACACATTGAACACAACATACTCACTTCATTTAATAGAAATATAGATTAGACTTTCAAAATTTTATCATTTAGAGTTGCAAAATAATATGTATTATAGAATACCAAATGGAACTTTGATTTGAGATGATAATATGATATCAAATCTTTAACCAAACACTCCAAGGTCAGGTGCTTATTCTCTCAGTACACTATTGAAATGATATTGAAATAAAAGAGCAGAGATGCACATATGCACTCTTAGAAACAAGATACTGAATGTGAACCATGGAGAGAACTAAAGAGGAAACACAAATGAACTACAAATTCAAGAGAGTGATTGGAAAGTTTTTGCAAAAATTTTAAACTCTTTATTAAATTCCTTCAAAGCTTGTTAGTCGGTTAAAAGTATCACAGGTACTTCAAAATTATTTCTCCAAAAAATGCTGAACATGTGTTCTAAGTTCTCCCACTTAGAATCCATAATTCTGAATAAGCCTGTTGTAACCAAATTTAGCATTTTGCATTCATGCTTGGGGAGGCATAATCACTTTTATCTTAAACCATGTGTGCACATGTGCACGGATTTTCTAGAAAACAAACTGAATATTCAGTTATAGGTGTGGTAATTTTCCTCTTTATGCATTTGGAATTTCCCATGCGTTGAAATCCTTGCTTTACTTTTAGTTTTGGACAGCAGTCATATCTTCCAAATAATCTCAATCAACACGATGTGCTGAGGAGGAGAGGAGGGCACTCGCCTAAAGTTATGTGCCACGAGGAAATTTCAACACTTTCACAATCTGGCTTATTTTAAATAAACAAAAAATGGAAGTGGTTCATGCATAATAAATCCCTACTGGGCTGTACTGTGTTTTCATGACTAATTTCTTTTGCTAACCACAACTTCTCAGCCTATGACCTTTCAACGGCAGGCATTCTTTATAAAAACATGGGCTCACTGTCAGGGCTGTGCCTTTTCTTACTCATGAACTCCCCAGTGACTTGTTAACTATCCAAACATAGATGTCTTCAAACAACTTATGGAAAATGCACTTGTAGGATTTTTTTGGTGCCATGAAAGGAACCTTCCTATTATAAAGTCAAAAACTAAAATAATAAGAAATAATATGTTGCTACTCAAAGAACTGATTTGACACATTTCATTTTTCTTCACAGAAACAATTCTGATAGGGCATTGAAGCATATTATCTAGTCATCTCTTCATAACTGGGCAGAATGGCAAATCATCTCAACTGAGATTTCTAAGTGACTTGCTGGAGGATGCAGGGAGAGTTTGATGTAGGTGCTAGAATCTCGCACTCCTTCTACTCCATACCTGTTTTATGACTCCTTAACAACCACTGACTCCAGGTCTTTTTGTCAGAGACACTTGCTTAACATTTTCTACTTGCTCCATTTTCTGTTAGGTAGCTCTGCCATTTATTATGGATGTCTCTTAACTGCTTTTGATCTTGTAAGAAAAATCTCTCTGTTTCAGGTGTAACTTACTTACGTAAATAGTAGTGAGGTTCTCATCAAAACCAGGAATTATCATTGAACTTCTCTCACTGAGTAATTAGTTCAATAACAGAACTAACATTGTTCTCAAATTTCAGGTTAATCTCTTAAAAGTTGTGATTTGTTTTTTCTCTTTCAAGAGTCTCTATTATTCAAGCACAACATCTTCTTTGCCTTCTCAAGGGCTGAGAATATCCTTAGGAATCTAATGACTGTGCAAGTGGGGAGCAGACATGAACTAGGATATTAACAGGACAAGCAATGAAAGTAACTTTGTAGTGTCCAGTAGGGAAGAAAAAGCAAGCAAGTGTTTTATTTCACTTATTCACCCCTTCTCTTCAGCATTCGTAGGTAATATATAGAAGCACCTTTTTCCAGCTTCAGTTTTCTTGGAGGTATTGCACAGTCATCCACCTTCAGGAATTCTCCTCTGTAAGTATGCTATTTTGTGTTATTTTTCCCTTCTCCATCCATTGCTAACGGGAGCATAGTTGAATAAAGGTATCCAACTCTTTGGATTAATGAATATGATTTGTTTTCTTCTCTTGGCAGTTTGGAATAAGGATAAAGAGGTAACAACTATATCTATATGGCTGCTTGTGCTGAAGCTAAAAGGAAGACGACATATTACTGATCTCACTCGTAATTCTTTTTCCCTACTGTGCTGCTGTTGTTTGCATGCCTCTTTTTTAGTATGTAAAAACATTTTCAACTTGCATTTTATTTTATTTATTTATCACTTCCTGCAATAAAAAACCTCTTGAGGGTAGATGCCATAGCTTGTTCATTTTGAATTCTGACCTGTGTCTACGATAGCGTCTAATAAATAGTATAGTATAGATAAACAATTTTGCGGCTTTTGTCCAGTTGTATTTATGGCCTCTTTTGCTGAGTTCCTTTATTCCTCCTGAGATGTATTACAGTGACCTGGTAACTTAATCCTATTACATTTATTTATGATCCTGATAACCAAGACCAGTTTGAATTTTGAACATGTTTCCTGCCAACTATTGCTCATAGCTCTGAGACCAAAATTTGTATTGTGTCTAATTTATCATTGATGAAAACATCAAACAGCCCTTATGAAATACTACTATGTATGCCCTGAAGTTGGAGCATTGTTTCATTGATATTTACTTTTTGTTCTGTCCCTTAGATAGCTGTATACCAACCTTATAGTTTTGTAGATTAAATTCTGTTTACTAGTTTAGGGCTAGTGTGCAATGTTGAGATAAAATAAAATGTTTTTTAAAGTTCAAGTAAAGCAGAAGTAAAAAAGTGTCATCTATCATCTGAGGCTAGTATTGTTTTATGGAAGACAAAAATATAAACATACAGTATATATTGAAAACAAAGGATTTACTTAAAATCGTTTTATTTCTGTAGAGATCCCTTTTAAGAATCTTTTCACAAAATGCTTAATGATATGACAGTTGTTTTATGTGAAAATGCAGAAAGAAAACTAAACCAGTAAATATGTAAAGATCTATGTTATTCCATAGGTTTATTTTTCAGATTATTTCAGGGGAAGAATTTATTCCAAAAAATATTTATTGATTATCTACTATAGGGCAAGTGTTATTATTCAATGTCCTGGAGATAGAGCAGTTAAAATCAAACAAAATCCCTGTCCTCACAGAATTTTATAGCTTTGTAGGGGAAGAAGATAAATATATAAATATGGCATTAACGGCTCTGGAAGAATACTAATAATAACAGAGATGGCGTTATTGATTATTAGGGGAATGTGGCACAGCAATTTCAAATAGGGGTCTCATGGAGGCCTCACAGAGCAGCAAGGATCTGAAAAGGAGAGGAACACTATGTAACCATCTAGGGAAGAGCAGTCTAAGATTAGGCAAAAACAAATCAAAAGCCTTGAAGCTCTGAGCCTGGGAGTTTGAGATAGGCAATTAGGCCAGGGAAGCTGGAGTGGGTAGCTAACAGGAAGAGTACGTTAGGCTGAGAGGTAATGATGGCTTTGACAAGGTTGTTAGCCATGCAGGTGATGACATGGGCATGGCCCTATTATGGGTGTACTTTGATGTTATACCTGACTGTGTTTGCTGACGATTGGATGGAAAATGTGAGAAAAAGAGAATAATCTAGGATGACAAAAGTTTCAGTAAAGGACCTGGATTATTTATCTGTGTAAATAATGAATAAAATGCAATCGAGGTCTAGGTCTCTACATATTTTTATTATCTCATTAACGTTTTGGAAATTCTGACTGGAAATATCAAAAAATATTAATAAGATGAAATGACTTATCTGTCATTATGTAATTTTTCCTTTATTTCTAAGGTATTTTAACATTAGAGTTTTTTTTTAACCTTTGAAATTGTTTCTTGTACATTAATTTTTCAAATTCTCAATTTTAAATTTCCGTTGTTCTATATTACCCTTTCATACTTTTCCTAATTGATTCACTGTTTATGTGACTGACTTAGGGCAGAGTTTTCCAAATATGCAAGTTAAGGCTAAACCAGTATGACCATTATGTTGTGGTTGGCATTGTACTCATTTTGAATATTTAATCCTTATTATTCACATCCACATTTGTGGCAGATAATACTTTCTCTAATTTAAGGTTTAGAAATTAAGTCAGGTTAATGTATCTAAGGCTCTGCAAGTATTAAAATTGTGAAATCGTGTGAAAATGATTGGCAGAGAGATCTTTAATACACGAAGCCCACAGTACCCTGTTAACTACTTAGGCAGACAAGTAGAGTGACCTAAGAGTGTCTTACGTCACTTTTAGCAATCAGTATATAAATCATGCATTCTCTTGGCAAATTTTCATTTTTGTTATGACTTACAACTTCATTTAGTGAAAACAGTGCTTGACTTACAATCATTTTGAATGGACTTAATCCCAGTTTTACAATTTTCTGGTTTTGTGATCTTGGACAACCATTGTTTATTCTCTGTGTCTTATTTTATCATTATTATAATGGAGAAAAAAAAAAGGTTTTATGTTTCACATTTTTGTAAAGGGAATCAAATATGATTTCTGTAAATGCCTTTGGAAAGTGAATTATTAAACTGAAAACTGTTATAATTTTATATCAAATTCTCCCTTGAGCCTTAAAAAATGAATTCTATTAAGTTATATTAGCTTCTGATGTTTCCTGCTTCTAGCACAATTGTGGCAGGCAACTTTGGCCCGATCTCCAGGTACAGCAGCTTTTTGCTAGCTACTTTACTTTTCAAGGGTTGAAGTCCCAGACAAACCTTCTTTGCCACGGTGAGATTTTGCTCCCAGTATCCTATGAGAAGAATAAATTCCAGCCAGAAAGTGACTGCTGAGCTCAGTTCATTTCCTTCAGGATTTTCCTACCTGTGCCTTCTGCTGTCTCTGTCCTCTAGAGGAACTAGGTCTAGTCCAAATAAATCATTTCATTTCAGAGTGAGGTAACTTCTGTGGATTGCTTTATCCCTCCAGATTGCATTTTTCTAATTTTTAAACGTAGTCACTAATACTAGCAATTCTAAAATTGTATCAACATAAATGTAATATACTGTGATTTGCTGTGAAGTAAAAAGGAAGTCATTTATTACCAATCGGAATCTACTAATGTTGGAAATAATTTAATTTTCAAGTAAATTAGCAAATTTTCTATTTGTTTTCCTGGGTGGAGGAAAAGGTCGTTTGCAAATATGATATACAAATTATTTTATCTATAAGTGTGCCTTGTGATGGAAAATATTGAAAACATTGGTTAGGACAAATGATTTCTAAATGGTACTTCTAAAAATTCTGATTCAAAACTCAAATTTTTAAAAAATCAACTTTTCTCTATAATGTTTAATTCTGGGGTCACTTCATGACAGCCAGGTATAAGTTAGGTCTGAAAATTGACTGTGATGAAATGAGGAATCAGAGAACAGGAGAAATAGCACCAACCTCCTTCCATGCAGGCTGGGTGCATGCCAGGTGGTTAGACATGAAAGCAGGGAACAAGAAGAGAATTGGGATCCGCAGGACTCATTTTTTGTTTGTTTGTTTCCTTTAATATCTAAAGCCCTAAGAAGTATTCTCTATACTGGTTGTCCCCAGTTACTCCTCTACCATGGTCTGTTAAACCTATTCTAATCTGACTTTCACCTCCCCGGTGTTTTACTTGAGCTGTTCTTGTCAAAGAGACTAATGATTTCTACGCTTATAAGTCCAGTGGTCAATTCTCTGTCCTCTTAATAGTTGACCTGTAAACAGCATTTGATAAAGTGTTTGAAAATCTTTCTTCATTTAGCTTTTAGCACACAACACCAACCTGATTTCTGTCTACTCCTCTCTTCTCCTCAGACCTCCACTTTTCTGCTCTTTTTCCCAATCTCCAAAGGTTGACATACTCTTTTCTGTTTTCGTTCACTCATTAGCTTCATCTCATCTAGTCTCACGGTTTTAAATATTATCCACAGACTTACCAATCTGAAATATATACTACTTAATCGCTCTCATGGATTCTGGATTCAGATATCAAACTGCTGACTTTACATCTCCATGTAAATGTCTGATAGGTATCTCAAACTTACCATATCCCCAGAGAAAAAGAAACCTCTAGTCATTCCTTCAAACTTGCTCCTCCTGAATTTCTTCATCTCAATAATAACTCTGTTCTTCTCTTGATTGCTCAAACCAAAAACATCGGTATCATTCTCACTCTCTTTCTGGCATCAGATTTCATGTCTGAAAAGAGAGAAGACACTGAACGACATTTTCACACCATTGCAAACCAACACCTATAGTCCAGGCAAGTTATTTTTCCCCTGTAAACAAGGACACGTTCAAGGAAATAAAAAATTAGTATATGTTGCACATATTCTATTTGAAAAAGAAATTTGGAGTAGTTCGGGGAAGAGATTAAGAAGAGATAAAATCTCAACTATGAATCTTTCTGTCTCGCTCTCTGCCTGTCTATCTACACACAAACAGACACACCT
Source organism: Rhinopithecus bieti (assembly GCF_001698545.2). NCBI lineage: Eukaryota > Metazoa > Chordata > Mammalia > Primates > Cercopithecidae > Rhinopithecus > Rhinopithecus bieti. The sequence goes on along the minus strand of NW_016813019.1, from coordinate 58,144 downwards.
GAATTAAGATTTAAAGACTTAAGAAATGCCTATCCATCTGATAAATAGCAGGAATTGCCTCAGAAACAATTTGTTAACTAATGCCAAAATTCAGACTTTTGCTGCACACTCTTTCAACTTTCAACTCCTTAATTTACATTTTACAGACACCTCTTCTAAGATACCTATTGTTTAAGTATGTATTATTTTTAAACTTCCAAAAGTTAACTCAGATTTTGATATTAGTTGATATGTTCTAAACTCTATAAGTATAACATCTTTCAATCGTGATAATAAATTTGTGACATTGAAACTGTAGCTATTCCAGTTTTACAAATAAGAAAACCAAGGCACAGAGAGGTTAACTTGCTTAAGTCACATAGAGAGTAAGTGAAGGTGCTAAGACATTAGCGGAAGCACACTAGCTTTACACCACACCCTTAACCTTTGATAAGCCATGGTTTTCTAAACATACAAATCTAATAATTGGTAGATGCTCCAAAAGTATATGGTGCATGTTAAATACATATGCATTTATCAAATTTCTGTTAAAAATTAGTTCTCATCTTTACCATTTATTTAGTCAGTTAATAAAAGTCCTGTGAGAGTAGGCACTGACTCAGACAGCTCAGTGCTAATTTCTTTCTTTTTTTTTTTTTTGAGGTGGAGTCTCGCTCTATTGCCCAGGCTGGAGTGCAGTGGCCAGATCTCGGCTCACTGCAAGGTCGGCCTCCCGGGTTTTACGCCATTCTCCTGCCTCAGCCTCCCGAGTAGCTGGGACTACAGGCGCCCGCCAGGTCGCCCGGCTAGTTTTTTGTATTTTTTAGTAGAGACGGGGTTTCACTGTGTTAGCCAGGATGGTCTCGATCTCCTGACCTCGTGATCCGCCCGTCTCGGCCTCCCAAAGTGCTGGGATTACAGGCTTGAGCCACCGCGCCAGGCCAGTGCTAAATTCTTTAGGGCCTAGATAAAGGTTTGGCAAAAATTGATGCTCAATGAGTATTTGTTAAGTAAATAAAAACACAGTGTGCTGGACCTATAAATATCAAAAAAATACATATTTTATGCTAAAAGCTCAAATCTTTGTTAGATTATATGACTGAGTGACCAATATAGGTAAGACTGCTATTAAATTGATCATTAATGTCATGACTAGAGCAAGTGCCATTACACCATCTCTTGCCATCATTTTCATCAGCCTTGGTAACACAGATCACATCTCTGTTTACTTTGTATCTACCTGCTTACTATCAGATCAATCACTGGACAGCATCCTGGTCATCTCTCTTGGCTATACTTTGGCCATTAAACTTCAAAATCAGCCCACTGATATATAGACACAACCTTATCTAAGAATTGTAATTTGTTGGCAGTTATTAAAACCATTAACAAATTAGAGTTAACATTCTCCAGATGAAGAGGAGAAAAAGCAAGAAAGAGAGTGAATCAATTATAGCTCAATGTTTCTGAGTCCATTAAGGAGAAGGAAAGAATAGGAATACGTACTTAGTGTAAAAATCCTGGAGTCCGATTACATGACAATTATTTTGCCCTCCTGGCAAAGAAAAACAAAATCTAGGGTAATTAAAATGTTGGAAAGGAAGTGGTACTGCCTCTTATTTCAATTCTACTTAACCAATTGTCTTTTCTTTTCTTTCTTTTTTTTTTTTTTTTTTTAGACAGGGTCTCGCTCTGTCACCCAGGCTGGAGGGCAGTGGCCGGATCTCAGCTCACTGCAAGCTCCGCCTCCCGGGTTTACACCATTCTCCTGCCTCAGCCTCCTGAGTAGCTGGGACTACAGGCGCCTCCATGTCGCCCGGCTTGTTTTTTGTATTTTTTAGTAGAGACGGGGTTTCACCGTGTTAGCCAGGATGGTCTCAATCTCCTGACCTCGTGATCCGCTCCCAAAGCGCTGGGATTACAGGCTTGAGCCACCGCGCCCCGCCCAGCCAACTGTCTTTTCATTGTCATCATAAAATTATATCCAGCAAAACCAAATACTCTCAACTTCTACCTGTTCATCTACACCAGCTGTTACACATAGCCTAATTTAGCATTTCAAGAAAATATATGTTTTTTTTTTATTCTCAAAGCTGCATAGAATTTGTGAATTGATATTTTAGCCTTTTGCACATTAAAACTATTTTCTGCTGAAATAAGTCTATTAGAATGCACCGATGCATATTTTACACAGCCTACTTCTTTACATCATAGTCTAAATAACTTTCACTACAAATGTCTTGTGTACCAAGAATGTATGAACTTCACAGGCATGCCCTTGCTATAGATAGCCACAAAAAATTGCCATGAAAGTCTAAATTTTTGATATGCTTGAAACTCATTATGTAAAAAATATTTTTGTGTGTATTTTCCTCAATTATAGTCTTTCTTAAGGTTCTAAGACTTTTGTGTAACCTAATAAATGAAATATCCATCTGGCACCAGGATAAATATGTTCTGCCTGCTATAGTAAAGTGCCAGATCAAAATTCGGGACTTAGAAACACACGTTCTAGAATTGAATCCTTGAATCCTAGACCACTTAGTGAAATCAGGCATGCCATACCTGGATAAGAGCATGTAGAAGTAAAGTTCCTGAAAACATTTTTCTGTAAATTACATTTTCCCCCTCACCTAAAGGGATATTTGCCAGCTTTGTAACGTGAGGCCTTGTAGGAGGTGGTGCTTTAACTGCACTACTTGAAAACTTAGCATGTGACCAATAAAACTTGGGGAATATCTGACCTAGGAAATCTTGAGGATTAAGAAAGCAGACCAATGCTGTGGTTTCAGGGCCAGGACAGTTGCTACAGGATTGGAATCAGACAGTACTCAGAGTTTGTTGGAGCAAAAGATGTGTGAATGCTTCCCATACAACAAATGGGTCATGTGCTAGAGGGTGCTGGTGGCAATGTAGTATCTTCTTTGGTCCTTGGCCAATGGGGTCACATATAAGGACAAAGAAATCCAAGCAGCAAGAAGCTGGAGGTATACAAGAGCTTCCTAAGGATTCAGAAACTATCATTTGAGATAGAGACTTATCTATCTGCCTCAATGGAAGTACGGGTGGGGGAACCACAAGAGAATCTCTGAAAAACTTTTGAAGTGTCCCACTAGAAAAACAGATGATTTTAAACCTTTGCCAGGCCCAGCACCAACTTAAAATAGAACCCATCAGTCATCAGTTGAAGTATAATCTTTCTTATTCCCTTGATTCTCCTCTCTCCCATGCTTAGGCAGAGTAGGAAAAGAGAAAGGCCATGCATTTCTTAAACCAAATGTCAGAGAATATCAACTGCTAGCAAGATGTAAAAGTCTTTCTTTATAATGGAAATTAAATACTAAATATCATCTTGGGCTGGATATTTTAAATTTCTGTTTCAACAGTCTCTCTTTTCACTAAAAGTGAATATAGGACTCTCTATTACCAATAAGCAAACAAAAAAGTCATGAGATGTGCCCAAATTTCACCCACTGGCACAGGAAGATACTTGTCAATGAAATAAATTTTGAAAAGAAAAGGGGAGACAAAAGTAACATTAGCATTTTGATTGCAATTTATATCTTATACATCATGCTTCTACAAGATGTATGCCCAAGTATATGCTTCCCGAATATATAAATATGTATGTACATATATATGCTTCCTGACAGTAACATTTGTAAGAATCTGAGAATATAATCTAGAATAACATAAAGCTAGCAGCTAAAACCTAAAAGATGAAAACTTGACTTCAAATATTACCTATGATATTTATATTTGTTTCTTTTAAAAATCTTACACAATTCTAGTTAAATGATGAAGACCAATCTGAGCTCCTGTTGTGTTTTGTTTGTATTTATTTAAAATTTTAAATTAGACTATGGTTTTTGTTTGTTTTTTGTATCTAGAGAATAAGGTACTCTAGGGAAGACTGCAACTATATTACTCTATTCGGTAGTTGATAAATAATAGTTGCACACAAAATTGGAAGAACTGTAAATTCTGAAATTAGCCGTAATGATTTGATGCTTTTAAAAATTGAATTTGTTGTTAATATCTATTTTAACATATTTGAAAGATGTTTTATCTTTTGTATGTGCATGTATTTAATGCCATTAAAATGGGCAGGTAGCTAGCAAATATTCCTAGTACTTTTTAATGGAATCTTCTGTAAATGTTCTTACAATCTTGTGGAAGAACACTTTTTAACTTAAACAAATATGAATATGAGCTGAAATTTCACAACTTAATTGGTCTTTGACTTAGGACTTCAGTGTATTCATTAGTAAAATGACAGGAAAAATATGACCCTTTTGAATTGCAGAATCACAGATTGTGGTATAATGGATAAGCCTCCTTTGTTAATAAATGAATAAAAGAAATGCATTTTAAATTTCCTTACGTTTATACTTCCTATTTCTAGATCTCTTTTCTCTTAGGTAAGAAGCAAAGTAACAGGAAGTGACTATTTTAAAACAAGTAGCTTATAAACTGGCATTCCTCCTTGTGTTATGCAGACTATTTTTGCGGGGTTTCCTTGGCTTATTCTTACTCAGCTATATTTTTAAGAAATGTTAAGTGGCCATAACCAAGCCTTTAGTTCTCTTTGCCCTTCCTTCACTGTTAACATTATCTTAAACAACTATCCTTCTGCTTTTCCCCATTGTAGGCATATCATATGAAGCAACACATTTATCAAATAATTTTAAGTTTACTTCACCACTATACAAAGGCAGTGAATAAAGTTGCTTGCTTATTTTTTCTCACTGATGAACAAAATCAGGTATTCTGACATTTCTACTGCATGATTGCCTGCAGAGATAATGAAATCCTCTTTCATTCACTGCAGATTCCCGTGGGGCTGAGTTTCATCTGCTTCCTATTATTGTTTATCCCTGCCACGTGGAGAGTTTACATCACATCCACTTTCAAAGGGGCACAAATGATACTTTGCAGTTACAAAGGAGAAAGCAATTGGATCAACAATCTCCGGTAAATAAGTGATTTCCTGGCATTTAACCCTGAGTCATCTTAATTCATCCATTTTACATTTTCTATGTACATTGAAGGTAGAGAGACAAAACTGAATTTGATTTCCTTAGAATTGTATCTTCTGGGTGAATCAATAAAGCCATCAATGCTTCTATATTCACTGATTTAACAAATCTTGTTTGCTCAGTTAACTCTGTGCACTGTGCATAATAGGCCCTATACTAAATTCAATCTCTAAATTTTATAATATTTCATTAATAATTAGGTATATCATACATTATCATACAATGGTATAAATGCTTTCAAATTCAATCACTTATTGTTGGCAGATTTATTTAATTAGTGTTAAAAATTAGCCTGGAACTTTAGGCTTAGAGTATTGAAGGCACTTCCTTGTGTTTGGTGAGAAGAATCGGAGTGTTAGACTAATGACATATAATGACTTTACCCAATGAAATGTAACACACATCTTAATAATTATTTTACTTATTTATTCGTGTATTTACAGATATTTTTCAAAATCTTCTAAAATTGCTTAAAAGGCAGTATTACATAATGGTTAACAAATCAAAATTATATAGACCTGGAATCAAAACCTCATTCAAGTATTTAAATTATTTAATCTGGTTCTATGCTTCTCATTGGTGAAATGGAATGCTACTACTTCATAGTTTATGGGGAATTTTAATTGCATTTAGAGCATTAGCACTTTTAAGACTGGCTCAAATAAGTGTTCAATAAATAAGTGCTATAATAATATAATATTCATAGATGCAAAAATCCTCAACAAAATACTTGCAAACCGAATCCAACAGCACATCAAAAAGTTAATCCACCATGATCAAGTGGGCTTCATCTCTAGGATGCAAGGTTGCTTCAATGTATGCAAATCAATATATGAGATTCATCATATAAACAGAACTAAAAACAAAAGCCACATGATCATATCAATAGATATAGAAAAGGCTTTTGATAAAATTCAATAGACTTTGATGTTAAAAACCCTCGACAAAGTAGGCATTGAAAGAACACACTTCAATATAATAAGAGCCATCTATGACAAACCCACAGTCAACATCATACTGAACGGGCAAAAGCTGGAAGCTGGAAATATCCCCCATGAAAACTAGAACAAGACAAGGATTCCCTCTCTCACCACATGGATTCCACATAGTACCCAAAATCCTGGCCAGAACAGTCAGAGAAGAGAAACAAATAAAAGGCATCCAAACAGGAAAAGAGGAGGTCAAAGCATCTCTCTTTGTAGACAATATGATTTTATACCTACAAAACCCCGTAGTGTTGGCCCAAAAGCTCCTCCAGCTGATAAATAACTTCAGCAAAGTTTCAGGACACAAAATTAATGTACAAAAGTCAGCAGCATTTTTATACACCAACAACATCCAAACTGAGAGCCAAATCAATAATGCAATCCCATTCACAATAGCCACAAAAAGAATAAAATACCTGGGAATACAGTAACCAAAGTAGTGAAAGACTTCTACAATGAGAATTACAGAATACTGCTCGAGGAAATTAGAGATGACACAACAAATGGAAAAACTTTATGTGTTCATGGAAAGGAAGAATCAATACTGTTAAAATGGCTATACTGCCCAGAGCAATTTATAGATTCAATGCTATTCTTATTAAACTACCAACGACATTTTTCACAGAATTAGAAAAAAATATTTTACAATTCATATGGAAACCAAAAAGATCCTGAATAGCCATGATCACTCCTAGCAAAAGAACAAAGCCAGAGGCATCATGCTACCCAATTTCAAACTACACTACAGGGCTACAGTAACTAAAACAGCATGGTACTGGTACAAAAACAGACACATAAATCAATGAAGCAAAATAGAGATCCCAGAAATAATGCCTCAAACCCACAATCATTTGGTCTTTAACAGAGTTGACAAAAACAAGTAATGAGGAAAGGACTCTCTATTCAATAAATGGTGCTGGGATGACTGATTAGTCATATGCAGAAGATTGAAACTGGAATACTTCCTTACACCACAGAAAAAAATCAACACAAGATGGATTAAACACTAAAATGTTATACCTAAAACTATAAAAACCCAGGAAGATAACTTAGGAGATACACTTCTGGAGATAGGTCCTGACAACGATTTCATGAGGTTTTTAACGAAAAATAATCATTTTGGGGTGGTAACACTGATGACTATATTGTTTTCTTTATTTATGTACTCCTTCTTTGTTTTAGTGAGACTAGCCAGGGAAAAAAGACAAGATGCAAATAAAGCCAAAATGTAATAAATTAATTTATGCTATGAAATCTAAACACCTGAGCACTGGCCATTCTTGGTATTGTATGGATTGTTTCTGTTTACTAATTTTAAATGTAGAATAATCTTGTCCATTGGAAAATATTGGTGAAACATTTTTAGGTTAAGGAATTTTAATAAATTTATCTGTAACTTTCCTTAATTACAATCATATATATATATATTTTTTTCTTTTGCTATCCTTGAACAGAGGGATTATATAAAACATAATGCATGCCCAGCAGTTGTTTTAATACAGTTGAACTTCCTTTGTTCAACAAGAAGCAGCAGATTGCTCTTCCTTTGTATCTGCCATTTAAAGAAGCTGTGATTTGTGATTCTGCAGTTTTTGCTTTAAGTGGTACTTCCATATGTATCCCCACTTCTATTTCTGCATCCCTGAGTTGATGCATTGCCTGCTCAATTTCCCATACCCCATTGGTTTCTATAAAAAGTTAAGGTTGGTGTCTTCTTATAGCATTCCTTTCAAACCTCTGGAATCTTCATGTCCCAAATTGTTTTTCATAAATATTTACTTAAGAATCCAATAGCAGGCCTTTTCCGTTTTACTATTTTCTTGGTTTCTTGCTTGGTAGATTGGTTATGTTATTTGGCTACATATTGGGTTAAGCTTTTCTGTATTCAGTGTTGACATAGTTGCCTTATAGATTATAGTTGGCTTGGTTTTGAAAAGACATGCAGAAAATCAGCAAGGGCTATTTTAAAAGGGTTACATATATGACAGAGTAACAATAGAAAAAATGGAAAAGGGTTACATAGCATGACATAAAAAGAAAAGATAATATTTGCTGAGATACAAAATAAAATAGAATCATATTGGCGATAATACATCTTAACAGAAGTACATACCAATCAATGTTTTCAATTATACAAAATTCTTCCATCTGGTACAATTCTGGCAAGAAAATAAATATTAAGGTGGAGAACTGAATCTCATTTTACAGAGTTAATAACAATAATAAAGAAGAGTAAAAAAACTATTCTTGTGTGCTAATTTCTTTAGCAATAGTGTACAGCTGGGTTTTATCTTTTATTGTGTATATTATTTAAGATTTATTTTTTTAAAAGCTTTGATCATGTAGTTTTTCTACATCTGTTTCTATTTGACACTTGCTATAGAGAGTGTATGAAAGGTCATGAACATTAATACTGCAAAGAGAGAGGATTTCTATAAAATATACATGTATATTATTTATGCACAATTTAATTGCCATTTCTATTGTCTTAACAAATGTCTATCAGTATGATATAAAGTGGTGTAAAGTGGTTAAACTTCTGTTACTTTAATTCTGAATTTCACTTTTGGTTATTTAATTCCTGTTTTTTCAATCTACTATAAATTCATTTAAAAATATATATTTTTTATTCTGTTACTTAATACTGGCTGGAAAGCAGCATAATGAGGTTAATACCAGACTTTGCTCTAATCTGGGACTCTGTGCAAGTGACTAAACTTCTCACAGACCCAGGTAACTTAACTGAAAAAATTGGTTTAAGCATAGCCTCACTTCATGGAGTGACTGTAAGCATTTAATGACATAACACACTGCAATGCTAGGTCAATGCAGGGAGTAGACAGAACAAGTTCCTCTTCCACCTATCGGCCCTAAATATCCATTTAATGTAATTGTGACAACATGGCTGAACATGGAGAACATTATGCTAAATGAAATAAGCCAGTCACAGAAAGACAAATATTGCAAGATATTACTTATATGTGGAATCTTAGAAAGTTAAACACATAGTATCAAAGATAGAATGGTGGTTACCACACGGGCTAGGGCAGAGGGGAAATGAAGTGATGTTGGTCAAATAATACAAAATTTCAGCTATGCAGAATGGTTCGGTTCTGGCGGTGACTGTAGTGTATAATACTCTACTACGTATTTTAAATTTGCTAAAAGAGTAGATTTTAAATAATCTCACCACAAAAAAATAAAGATAACTGTGTGAGTTGAATGGTATATTAATTAGCCTGATTGTGAATTGATTACCACAATCAGGTGTTTTATATATATATATCAACATTAATACTCCAAAGAGAGGATTTCTATAAAATATACATTTATATTATTTATGCACATTGCCATTTCTATTGTCTTAACAAATGTCTATCAGTATGATATAAAGTAGTGTAAACTGTATATATAGAAATATATATATATACCAAAACATCATGTTGTGTAACTTTATTACATACAGTTTTTATTTGCCAATTGCACCTGAATAAAGCTGGAAAAGTAATGAGATAAAACATATACACTGAAACTATCTGGAATGGTAGATTACACTTAAGCACTCAAAAATGTTAGCTGTTATTATTTTATCTTTACAAATACATTGCTCATGTCCATAATTTATTTTAGAATAAAGTGCATCTGTACATCACTGTTACCAAACTGTCTATGTTATCAAGCAAGATTTATGATTAGTGAATTTCAGAATCTGCCCAAATTCTATGTTATTTTGTTTCAAAATAAATGTTCTATAATTGACTCATTGAGAGAAGAATTTATTTGAAAAATGTAAAGTACAGAAGAACAAAAAATAGGATGCTATCTTTCTGTTATAAAAACAGAAAATAAGATTATGCATGTATGTATGTGTTTATTTTTTGTATGCATGCATGAACACACACACGTATGCATAGGCACTCAAGAAGGAAAAGACTAAACAATGACACGTGATAATGGGGATGAGAACAAGATTCATAGAATATTATATTTTTCAACATAATTTTGACTTTAGAACTATGTAAATTTTACATATTTGAAATATAAAAGTTATAAAAAATGCAGTTAATAAATAACATAACTATTCAAAAGAATACATTATTATTTGAGGTAACTTTAGAACATTGTGCTAACATGACTGTACCTGAAACCAAATATTCTATAGTGAGATATACTCTATTACTTGAAATAACAGTTATTGTGTGTTAGCGATGTGCCCAACAATTAGATACCTAAATCTCTTACTTGTGTCAAAATATTATGTTTTAAAATATTGTGATGTTTAGTTGTGTCTAAATATTATGATGTTTCAGTTTTTCACTTGTGTCAAAATATTACGATGTTTTAAAACTTTTACTTGTGTCAAAATATTATGATGTTTTAATCTATGATGCTTTGTGCTAACATGACTGTACCTGAAGCTAAATATTCTATAGTGAGATATACTCTATTATTTGAAATAACAGTTATTGCATGTTAGAGATATGCCCAATAATTAGATAGCTAAATCTTTTACTTGTATCAAAATATTATGATGTTTTTAAGTTGGAGATTAGCCCCTATGGTTTCTTAATAATAAATGACATGTAAATGGCTCAAACTTCCCTAACACTTGATTTTCCCCACTTTATGGAAAAAGATATTGATTATAAATATCTTATTTATTGATATAAATGGATATAAATTAAGTCATATGTTAAAACCACATTAAATGTTACTACAAAACATGACACAAAGTATTTTTCTGGTACTGAATGCAATCAAAATGACAAAAGAGGCATGAATTATATCTGCACTATTTCCCAGGTTGGAACTTAGTTTTGCTCTTTTGATTAAAATATTTGTTGGCTTTGAATTTAAAATGACACTGCATATAGTTTCGGTGAGATTTTTTCCCTAATTTCTTGATCAACGTATTTCCCTAAATCTATAGTTGTCTTGTGGAGATTGTAAACACCTGCAGCCATTTCCAAGGACTATACTTTTGAGTTAAGACATCCAAATTAGAAAATGTATGAATTTCTGATCAAACTGCCATTTTAACTAAGTTTGTACAGTTTTGGCCACTCTTGTTTCAAACATAAGCAACAATAGGTAAAACATCTAAAGGAAAAATAAGAATGACATGGTTTTCTTTTACAAAGCAACACAAAATGAAAGTACCATGGACAAACAGGGAAAACTACAGAAAACAAAGTGCATATGTATATATAACATAATTATCACATATATATTAGATAATAACAATGTTATATGTTATGGACAATAAAATATACTGAAATGGTAATTCATAAAGCCAACCACAAATTATTCTAGTCCAGTTTTATTATAACTTAATGTGTCCTTTTGGTGACAAGGATTTTTACTAGACCATCTGTCCAAGTCTTAAATTAGAGAGCATTGTCTCTGACTGTTTTTAAAAGACCCCCTTTGATAACTGCATCTTCTATACTATGAGAAAACATTCTGAGACAAATTTCTTAATTTATTATTCAGTTACAATAAATTGTATAGTAATAAATTACTTTTGATTTATTAGGAAACTATTGAGAATATAATATTGCTTAGGATCAGAAAGAAATAATTCAGAGAGAAAGAGTTTATACCTGTGAATGACAATAAAGATGGTTGGAGCTTTGTTTTCATAATTTCTAAACATCTTATAAAATCTATAAAATATAGGAATGAAGACACTTTTCTTCTCTTGGTTAAAAAAAATTCAGTTTTTAAAGTAACAAATTCCACAACAAAAATTTTAGAAATTACAAAGGTAATTAAAAAATTAGAAAAAATCACTTTCAATATTTCTTTCAGTCTTTTAAAACTATTTGCCATTATATTTGTGTTTGTCTTAGATGTAAATGTCCAGCTTTCTTCATTTTCTATTTCATATTCCACTTTTTCTTAACATTACAGAGTAATATTTTTATGTTATTATAAATTTGTTTAATTTCGGATAGTTACATAATATACTGGTAAGTGTATTGTTATTAACAATTCTTATATTTTTGTACCACTAAGGAATTTCCAAATATACCTCAATGGATAAAAGTAACTTGATCTTTTATTTCAATATTTTATTATGGTTTATAAGAATATTTCCAGAAGCGCGAAATCCTGGATCAAGTGGAACATTTTTTAAACAAATGGAATACCAAAAGTAGTCTTTAGGTGTTGCCACTTGCGCAATCTCCAAATCACTAAATATCACAGTTCCAAATATTGTTGTCGCGTTAAAGCATTTTTTTTTACCTTTTATATCTGTACAACTGTCTCTTGATCAGCAAAGAAAAAATTAGGATGTCTGCAAATCTCACCTCGATATTAGACTCATAATTCAGCCTGTTATGGATGATGGCCATTCAAGGGAAACAATATAAAATAAACCAATTAGAAATGGATCATGCTGTAAAGGTTTGGAAGGCAGCTGGAAGCAACGGGCTTGAGTAGCTTCATTTCATTTTCCTTATCTGAAAAATGAGACTATTAATTAGTTCCATAGGGATATTCCCTAGGTTAAATAATGTTAGATAAAGCCATTCTTCCTCTGGATGTCCTTGCCTTCCCATTACCACTTTCAAAATCATATAAGGAAGAGCATCTTACCTGTGGATTAAACATGAACTGTGAGCTTCTCCTGTCTTTGTCCAGCCAAGAAGAGTTCATGGCTAGGGTATTGTAGTCAAGACCAAGACTTCATAATTGAGAACTGCCTGGCTTCGGGTCAGGACATGGACAAATGACTCGTTACCCATATGTCCAGAGAGGCTTCAGTGGATGGATTATCTTGGTATTTATATTTAATATAATCGTTTTCATAAAATGTCTGGGTAAGGAAATTTTCTGAAGATAAAGAAAAATTTACCTTTCCACAATTAAAATTTACTGAGGAATTTTCTCTTGTTTTAAAAGGAATTATATTTTCTCCCATACGTATTTTTTTGTGTTTTTCTGGAACTGATGAGAGAGCTTGATTTTTTTAAAAAATTCACATACTTTTTTTTCCAAATATCTTAAGATAATAATTATTTTTAAAATCTTGATTATAATATTAGTATAAGTATAATAAAAATTGAGATAAATTCTTACTTTTGAATTAAATGTGGAATATTTGTTAATAATAACTAATAAAATAAACTTCTATTTTATATGGTCGTCATCTTGATATTTTACTATGTCTTGTGATGCTCTTCTCTATACAGAATTTTTAATAGTGTCTGAGATGAAAGACACTATTAAATTATAATTTAGTGTTATAAATTATAATTTTATAATATTTCTACTACATGTACAACTTTATTTTCTAATCAACATCATTCATTATTTTAAATATTATTTGTATTTAGTATCTTATCTAGAAAAGATTCCTATTTAAATTAATTCATTACTCAATACTTGTGTAAAATTTAAAAACTCATTTTCTGTAATTTGAGCCCATTATGTTTAATAAGTCAAAATAACAATGGGAATTATCAAGGTTTACTTTTAGAATACTTGACTATGTTTTATAGTGTAAGTACAGAACTATGAATCAAATGTCCTACATTTTCAAAGATGTTATCACTTTATTATAAATTGATCTCATTTAATTTTCATCCAAAGTCTAGATGTTGCTTTATTACACATTTAACAGGTAAGGTCATTTGGCTCCCAGAGATTAACTTTGTCTAAAAAAATCACTCTTGTATTATGCCATCCTACCTCGTATTAAATATTGAGTAGAAAGAGGGTAAAACATTGAGCCCTAGATGAAAATATAAGCTTCTATTTAATATGTTAATCTTGATATTTACCATGTCTTGTGATGTGCTTCTCTATACAGATTTTTAAATAGTAGCTTGGATGAAAAAAATCTGAGCAAAGAAAAGGAAGAAAGAAAAGAATGAAGGAAGGAAGGAACAAAGGGAGGGAGGGAGGCAGGAATAGCAGGCTAGAGTGAGATTTATGGACATACCAGTCAGAGTTTGAGAGAATTATGAGAAAAGACATGACTGTGACAAGTTATAAATAAAATGAAAGAAGGCAGTTGACAAAGGTAAGTCTGAAATAACAAAGAAAATATGAAAAGGAATAATTTAAACACACTCCATATTTTGTAATAGTTTATGAATAGAGCGTGTGTTCTACCACGTCCTGGCTTATGAGCCGAGCATCATGCACGGCTTTCATTCAGTTCCACGCAGATGCAGCCTGTTGCTTTCTTTCCAATACCTTCATTGTCTCTCTACATGTGCCTTCCAGCGCCCTATGACAAATTCTGGGAAAATGTGAGTTCCCTGGGTTATTAAAAAAGATGGTCGTCTACAAAGAATTATTTAGCAAAATTTAGCAAAATCTTGTGCCAATGTCAATTATCTGTCTTATTGGATAGTCTTTGGGCAATTGCCAATGAGAAGTCCTCCCCCAGTCAAATAGAACTTCTAACATACTCTGCGGTGTGAATGGCACTCACTTGTCTGCGGGATACATAGCCTGCAGGTTCTAGAAACATTTCCTTAAGGCTTCTTATGCTTGGTGAAAATAAAATTTACTTGAATCGAGATTAGGGAGTTTTTCAATATTGACACTACTTTTATTCATGAGATATATTCAGATTTGGTTTCCTAGTCCTATGTGAATCTAGCCCTTTTCTCTCTTCCTTTATTTATAATCTCAGAGTCTAGAAATTTCTTCTAAGCAAGATAGCAAAACTCAGAAAACATTTTGGAAAAGATTGGACAATTCTACTAAAATGCAATGCAAATAAACCAAAAAATCTCTATGCGGCAAAAAATTACCTACATAGAGTAAAAATTAACAAGAAATTTGAAAATACACTCACAACTCAGTTAATAGCTATTATGCCCCAAAATCTCATATAACTTCATTTAAAATCACCAATAATTAAATGACATACATGGCAAGAGAATGAGCAGGCACTTCATAGAAAAACAAACTCCGATAGTGATTACGTATGCAAAGAACATAGTATATTCGCCTTACAATTAAGTACAAATTATAATAGCCTTAATTTATAAGATTAGTAAGTATGCTAGAAGTTTTGATAATAAGCGATAGCAAAACTTTAAGAAAAATGGTCACTTTCATACAGTGTTGGGAAAGTGAATTGGTGCAAACTTTCTGCATGGCATTTTGACAATGTAAACGTGTATACACATTTGGTTACAGCAATATTACAGCTGGGAATTTACCTGTTGAATATATTCCCCAAAGACAAATGTTTAATAAGTACCTTTATGTTACTGTTTCTAATAGCAAACTGTTAGAAAAAAAATCAAAGCATTCAATAGAATATTCTTAGAAAAAATACTAGAGTTATGTTTAAATAATTTTGCTGCTGTTTAAGAGGATTAGGAAGATTTGCTCTGCTGAAACTGAAGTTTTTGACATATATTTTAAACTTGAAAAAAGCAATGTGCAGGACAGTGTGGATAGTAAGCTACCTTCTGTGTAATAGTGGCCACCTTGGTTTTTTTGGAACACATAGTACAATCCAACTGTTTTATCTATATCTTTCACATAAACAATCACCTTGTGCAATCTAATCCCAGTTGTTTCCCTGAGCCTTCCATTGTCTTGCACTCTGTTATCATGGATCTAGTTCACAATGAGAATTTCGTTACCGGGCTGGGCGCGATGGCTCCCGCCTATAATCCCAGCACTTTGGGAGGCCAAGGTAGGCGGATCACGAGGTCAGGAGCTCGAGATCTTCCTGGCCAACATGGCAAAACCCCGTCTCTACTAAAATACA
>NW_016813019.1:0-38111 GCF_001698545.2 Rhinopithecus bieti | reverse complement strand
AAAAAAAAAGAAGAAGAAGAAAAGAATTTCGCTACCGGATGCAATTCCTGCTGCATGTTTTGAATTACTGATTTATAGCCTCATAAATATTTTGCATGAAGCCTATCTGAATAAAACAACACACAGCTGCGTACATATTTAACTTCCTTTGTCTGCTTTTTATTTGTTTGATAAAGCCTCTGGTAAGTAATCTGGTAATTAATACAATTTATTAACTTTTTAGAAGTGTGGTTCTCTATGTAACCCACACAACATGATCCAACAATTTTGATAAATAGCAATGCTTTGCTTTGGACCCTGATGACCTTAAAAGTATAGTTCTTTATCTCCACCCCCTCTAAATGTAGCAGCTTAGAACAAGCATTTGTCTCAAAGTGTCTGTGGGTCAAAAATCTGGGAGGAGTTTGGCTGGCTAGTTTCAGCTCAAGGTATCTCAGGAGGTGGCAGGCAAGCTATTAGCTGCAGCTGCGGTCATCTCAAGGCTCAATTGGGTCTGAAGACACTGCTTCTAAGCTGGTTCACCTGGTTGTTGAACAACCTCATAGCCTCCTGGCTGTTGGCTAGAGGCTTCCATTTCTCCCCACATCCCTGCCTGAATGTCTTCTCACGGGGGTGGCTGGCTTTCCCCCGAGTAGAGGGATCTGAAGGAGATGGCAGACTCAAGATGGAAGCTGCAGTCTTGTTATAATCTGATCTCAGCAGTGATATACCACATCACTCTGTCATAAGCTGTTAGAATCAAGTCACTAGGTTCATCTCCAATTCAAGGTTAAGAGAATGTCAAAGAATTTTTGCATACATTTTTGAAACACCTTCCTTGGGAAACAGAACCATTGAATTGTCCATGTGTTCTTTAATATGTCATAATTTATAACTTCAAATAAGTAACTATAGATAAAAACGAATCTATAATAAAACAACATAAAGAGCGCTGCTCCATCTGTACATTGCAATATTGTTGGTTAATTAGTAATGTAAATAATCCAGCATTGATAAATAGCTTTTCATTACGTATAAATAACACCCTTTGATTTAGGCAGTTTCCTTCACATTGACAGTTTTATATTTTCCCATCAATCAAAATAGCTATATGAAGAATGTTTGATATCCATGTACTTTTAGGGAAACTGAAACCTCTAACCAAAACCTTCACATTTTCAGAATTCTGCAGGTATTACTTCATCTTTCACATTTTTATTAACTTGAAAACATATATACAGTATTTCACAGTATTTCATGTATTTGGAGAGCAATGAATAATTGAACATTACTTCATGGACATAAAACAATTGAAAGCGTTCAAAATCAAAATAAATCTTAATAAATTTACAATACTTAAATTATATTTTCAGAAAAATAAATATTTGCATTTTTATTTAAAATTCATATAATTTATGTCCATCCACAGCCATCACATTGGATGCTTCCCACACATATCATGAATTAGGCAAAACTTAAAATTAAATTAACACATATTTATCTGAGGACATTTTTATGTGATAATTTACACAAGTGTTCCTACACTTTTTCCTTCTTTGTGATATTTAGCCTATTGCAGAGGTAAAGTTACGTATTTTACTGAACTCCCTGTATCTCTACTCTTTCCTTTCCAGCTTAGGAAAGTATGTCATGATGTTGCTGTTTTTTTAACTATACATACCTTTCATCCCTGTATGTATTCCTTTTTTATAACAGTAGCTTTATACAAAATCCACAGAGAATATTGACAGGAGCCACACGAGCAACTGAAATACGAAACTCTCAGAGCAGGATGTCTCAGTGGGTTTCATTAAGAACATTGGACTAGGAAATCTAATGACATAATATATCAGGAAAACCAGGAGGAAGACAGGGAGCTTAAAGTAGTGTTTCAGAAGGATCTATAGGACTGAGAAATGGGCTTGAAACAAGGAAAGATGGTAATTCTAGTCCTCAGTTAAAGTAAAAGGAAAGCTGTTGAGTTACTCAGGTTGGAAGTTAAACTGGAGGAAACCCAGAAGGGGATTACTGGATCTTCAGTAAAATGCCCGTTCAAAACAACAAAACAGAAATGTACTCATTGGCTTGATCAGGTGCTAGAGCAACTGACTCAACACAGGGTTGACTGAGCACTGAATTACGGTATATATATATGATATTTATATTGTATATTTAAGTATAGAAGGCAGAATGTATATACTATACTGAGAGTAGGAAAAACTAGTTTAACTTTTAGATAGGCTATCAGTTTTATATGGTACAACCAAAGCATGCAAATAGCCATAATATTTTGGTAGCATCTAGGGACTTTCCTACATGCTTGTCTGACCCATGTCAGAGGCTGTGAATGTCACCTCTTGCTACACTCAGAGCTCTATCACATCTATTTGCACTTAGCACCCAGTGTCCACAAGTTTTTCTATCTATCCTCTGGAATGTTAAGGAAATTAACAGAGAAAATATTTGCATATCACACTCCCTTTCTAGTAGGATATGGAATTGCCTTTTGTCTGCACAGCTGTGTTAACAGCGGCAGCCTCTTGCATATTCCTCATTGAATTCCAGCCTCAATGGTACCTTTTTCCCAAGTCACTTGGGTATTTTTGATTTTTAAAATACTTACCCAGATGGTGTGCTGGATCCAGCTCTTACTGGTTTGTGAGAACTGATTGTTCAGTTTTCAGGAAATTTATAAAACTGGGGTTAAATTGTTGGTAGCTAGAAATGGGCCTGGTGGAATATTAATCTCTATCACCACCCTGAGTCCCCACCCAGGCCTTTGGATCTCAGGAGGAGGCTCCCCTCTAACAGCCAGTCTGCTTTCTCAGCTGATTTCTGCCAAAAGCTTATTTTTGGGAACCTGGCTTGCAGACTTGCCTTCCTAACCTTTTGGGAAGAATGGTTTTGTTGAACCCTTACTCTGCTTGAAATTACCATATTCTCTGCCTAAACTTTTACAGTTCTCTCCCTTGTACCTCACACATGTCTACAGTTAGGATAGATTCTTTGAGCCCTTCTTTAATTCTGGTTTGTGATTATTAACTTTCTTGAGTTACCACTTTTGCTTCCCTCTTTTCTATCTTCTTACACCTTCTAGCTCTTTCAACCCCTATCTCACCAAAATTTCAGATGAGAGCTGAGCACCAGGCAATGCTCCTGAGAGCCAGTGCTGATGAAGATAAAACCTTTGTAGTTAGGTAGATGTGTGAGAATTTGATTCCTTCTTTGATGCTTTACTGGGTCTCTTTTCTACCATACGTTTAGAAAACCCATTTTTGTAACCTGTAGAGACTGAGACAATAGGGCTTATTGTGCACACAGAATTCCAGTCTGTACCAGATCAGAATCATATGGATCATTAATGGGGAACATGGAAAAAAGTTTCCCTGACACTGTAACAAAACACCTATTTGAAAAGTCAGAATCAATCTGTCAGCATGGCTACATGATGTCACACAAATTGACTTCATTTTGAAAAGTGAATCAGCCATTTGTTCTGAATTTAGATAGGTAGGGTGGTGATTGCCAATTGAATTTTTAGTTGAAATCACTGAATGCCTTACACATATTAGCCTATAAAATATTTGTCTAGCAAAATTTAGTAAGTCACCTATAAGCACATTTATTTTTTCAACATAGTTTATTAATCTAATTTCATAGTCTAATTATAAATATTGTACAACTACTCAAGTAATATAGAAGTGTAAAATATACTAAAGTTCTATTGAACTCTACTTGATCATAATTCTGTACTTTTCCCAAAGAAATTTATTGTCAACAATTTAATATAAATTCTGTTACTAAAATGCCTTTCATATTTATAAATTCTATTAATAACATATTACTTTATAACCATTATTTAAAAATGTATCTTTTTGTCTTTTTATTCACTACATTAAAAACATTACATTCACACTCATTCTATTTCTTCTTTATTGGATGCATAGTGTTATGTTTTAAAATGTGGTATACCACAACTTATTTAATAATTTGTTTTTCAATGGGAACTTTAATTTTAATTTTTTACCATTACAAAAAATGAAAAGTTGAAAACCTGGAACATAAATATGTAGCTGCATACTTTTGTAAAGTAAATTTCCAGGAATGAGATTGCTAAGTCAAAATAAATATTCATACTAAATTGTGTAAGATACTTCCAAATTTTCAACAAAATGTATATAATACACATTTATCTTCCTGTAAAGAGTACCTTGAAAATCTACACTTTACCATTTTAAAGTTGTCAATCTCATTTTTTAAATATTTTACTCAATAGGTGATATGATGATGTAAAATTATTGTTGATTTTCTTCTCTTCACTGTTTAATAAAATTTTATCCTAAAGTATCACATGTGAAAGGAATAGTTCAGTATTTAGTTGACCACTGGACCCATAGGAAGAAATGGGGATCATCTCGTTAAAAATAAGTGCTGCCTGTGAGGGACACATGTAAAAGAACAATGACATAAATATTTAACTCAGGAGTAGGTAATCCTTGGGGCACAAGGTATGATTTTCCAAAGAGGTGGCATGTATATCATTAAAATTTTCAGAATAAATAAAAAGTGAGATGAGGATAGCAATCAACCTAGAAAGTAATATTTTGGAAAATCCTGAACATGAGGAAGAATGCCTTAATGTGTGAAAAAGTTGTCATTGAGCTATAAGGAATTCCCAAAGATCTTTCTTCCTCCACAAATGAGATATAAAAGTCATATTGTTAAATAAGTACCAGGGTGGATTAATGGATTTAATGAAGGGGTGAAAATGGGCAGGCAGGAAAATACAAAAGATCCAGAGATAGAAACTAATATACACATTCTTAAAAATAGGATTGCTTGTAATTATAAATTTGGTGATTAGACTTGATATGTAATAGGAAGTTCTCATTAGTAGCTTCCTTTTCTTCTTTAAGAGTAAATGAAAGTTGTAATTATATGTTACCTTTACTGACCATTTGGGCTTACTCTCTTTTTTAAGGTTCCACATAAAAATCAACAATGTTTAGAAATACCCTTATCTCTTGCCGCTTCTTCTCATCTCCAGGAGGCAGTCTTCCTTGGCCTCCCAATCTAGCTTCAGATGCACCTTTACTAAGTTCCCATGGAATTATAACATTTAGCATGCTTCATTATAAGTCTAGATTTTTTACTGTATTTTGTCATCTATTCTTACTCTTTTTTTTAGCATTTTAAAATTAAGATATATTTCACAAAACACCAAATTTACTCTTGTAAAAAATTAGGTTTTTAGTACATATGCTATATTGCACAAGCACTATCTGATTCCAGAAAATTTTCATCACCCCATGGCTATTAGCAGTTAGTTCCAGTTCCCCCCTGGCTCCTGATCCTCTGGCAATTACTAGTCTATTTTCCGTATATATAGATTTACCTACTCTGGACATTTTATACAATTGGAATCATACAGAATACAGTGTTTTGTGTCTGGTTTCTTTCACTTAGCATAATATTTCCAAGATTTACTAATGTTATAGCGTGTAACAGTACTTTATTCTTTGATTTGGCTGAATAACATTCGATTGCATGGATCTACCATTTTTTAAAATACATTACATTCATTAGCTGATAGAAATCTGTTTATTTTTTCCACTGTTTGGCTTTTTGAATTATGCTGCTATGAGCATGCATGTACAAGTTTTTGTATGAACATATGTTTTTAATTCTCTAAGTAAATACCAAAACTTAGAATTGCTGGGTCAAATAGGAATTCTATGTTTAATACTTTGAGGAACCATCAAACTGTTTTTTTACAGTGGCTGCACCATTTTTCATTCCTGCCAGCAATATACAAGGGTTCCAATTTCACTATGTTCTCAACAAAACTTACTTTCCTTTTATTGTTTTTAGTGTAACCATTGTAGTAGGTGTAATGTGTCTCACTGTGATTTTGATTTCCCTAATGTTCAATATCAAATATCTTTTCATGTGCTTATTGGCCATTTGAATACCTTCTTTGAGAAATGTGTATTCAAATCTTTTGCCCATTAAAAAAATTGTATTTGATTTTTATTTTTTAGTTGTAAGAGCTATTTTTTTCTGCATACTAAGCCCTTGTCAGATATGTTTGCAACTATTTTCTCTTATTAGGGTTTCTTTTCACCCTCTTGATAGCATCCTTTGATATATAAAATATTTCCATTTCTCTGAAGTCTTTGATTGCTTATGCTTTGGTATATATCTAAAAAATTGTTGCTTAATCCAACATCTCACAAATTTCCACCTAGATTTTCCTCTAAGAGTGTTATAGTTTTAGCTCTTATGTTTATGTATTTTATCATTTTGAGTTAATTTTGTTATGGTGTGAGGTTGGAGTCTAAATTCATCATTGCAGGTGATATCCATTTGTTAAAAGACTATTATTTTCCCGTTAAGTGGTTGTGGCTCCCCTATCAAAAATGAACTGACCATAAATTTGTATATTTGTTTCTGGACTTTCAATTCTATCCCATTGGTGTATGTATCTATCCTTACACCAGTGTGTGGATTACTGTAGCTATGTCTTATGTTTAGCAATTAGGAAATGTGAGTTTAAATTTGTTCCTCTTTTTCAATATTTTTTTGTTCTTCTGTGACCCTTGAAATTTTATATGACTTTTAGGATTAGCTTCTACATTTCTGAAAAAAAATAGTTGTTTTTTTTAACAGGGATTTTTTGAATCTATGTAGATTCAAAATCTACATAGATTCCAAAATGGCAATAAGGAATATTGCCATTTTAAGATCCAGGTGCAGGAACACGGGATGTTTTTCCATTTATTTAGATCTTGCTTCATTCCTTTCAACAGTACTTTATAGTTTGTAGTGTACACGTACTTCTTTGGTTGAATTTACTCCTAAGTATTTTATTCAGATGACTGCTGCTTTAAATGGTATTATTTTGTAAAATTTTATCTTTGGATTGTTTGCTGCTAGTGTATAAAATGCAACTTTTAAAATACTAATCTTGCATTCTGAACTCACTTATTAGCTCTGTTTGTGTGTGTATGTATTCTTTAAAGTTTGGTGTATATAACACTATGTGATCTGTAAATAGAGATACTTTTACTTCTTTCTATCTGGATGACTTCTATTTCTATTCCTTTTTCTTCCCTAATAGCCTTAGCTAGAAAATCCAGTACTATGTTTTCACAGAAGTAGTGAAAGTGAACATCCTTGTCTTGTTCCTAATCTTTAGGCAAGAACTTTCAGTTTTTCACCATTAAGTATGACATTAGTTGTGAGTACTTAATAAGTGCCACTTACCTTTTGAGAAAGTTCCATTCTATTCATAATTTTTGAGTGTTTTAAGTGTAAAATGATGTTTGATTTTATCAAATGCTTTTTTATATCTATTGAACTGACCATGTGAGTTTTTCCCCTTTGTTCTATTTATATTGTGTATTATACTGATTAATTTTCATATGTTGAACAAACCTTGCATTCTTAGGATAAATCCTACTTAGCTATAATGTACAATACTCTTGGCATGCTACTGGAGTGAGTTTGACTGTATTTTACTGAGGATTTTGCATTCATATTTATAAGTGATAATGGCTTGTAATTTTCTTGGGATGTATTTGACTGGTATCAGGTTAATAGTGGTAAAGGTGGTGTCTCAGAATGAATTAGAAAGTGTTTCCTCCTCTTTTTTGGGATGAGATTGAGAAGAAGTGGTATTAATTACTTAACTATTTGGAAAAATTCACCAGTGAAGCCATGTAGTCCTAAATTATTCTTTATTTAAAGTTTTTGATTACCAACTCAATTTCTTTATTTCTTATGGATCTATTTAGATTTTCTATTTTGTTTTGAGTCAATTTTAGTATTATGTGTGTTTATAGGAATTTGTCCATTTCCTCTGCGTTATTTAAATCTTTAGCTTCTGCAGAGCTTGAAGATCGGCAGGAGATGACAACTTATCACTTTATCAGGTCTTTCCTGAGCATGTAAACAGCCCTGAACATGCATATGGCTTTCTAGATTCCCAGGAATATGATGGAGTTTTTTGGCAGGTTTTCGAGACATATCATTACCAGCTTTGCCTGACAAGCATTTTGGTTATTCTATTTTATTTACCCCAACAATCATCTATTGCCTCTGCCAGCAGAATCTAAGACATTAATAAGCCTGTAAATATTCTTGACAAATGCCTTTTCCTTGTACCCTAGAATCAGCTTCAGCACTGGAATAGTTCTGAGTTCAGTAAAATAAAGACAAGCATTTTAAGATGTTCTTCCAAAGAGACACCAGCCAGATCAGAACAAATAATTAATTAAAATTCTTTGTACATGAGGTCCGTTGGGGAGTGAAGTTTGGATTCTCTTGTATGGAAAATATGGGTTGTTCTTTTAATGACTACTGCTGAAGTGGGAAATGGGAGGTGGAACTAGGGTAAATCCATAAAGTTTACAGCTCCTACCAAGAATCTCCCATTTTTCTCAAATGAACATTCTCTTGGTTGCTGCAAACTTTCAGTTAATTTACAGAGTTCTGTTGATTCTGATAGATTTTGCCCATTTTCAAATTATACTTTTAAAGTGCTGGAGTTTGACTTTCTTAATTCTGCCATATTTGCTGATGCCATTCCTTATTCAATTTTGAAGTCCTGGCAACTTGCTCAGTATCTGAGACAATAAATGATGGTTGACAGAGAACACTTCAACATAGGAATGAACTTCAGGTTGTGCAATCCAGATTAAAAAATAGCTCTTCATTATATGTAATTATAGGCAAAATAATATTTCAATGGATTAGGATGGTTAATAACATTATTTACCCCCAGTATTTTAATTCCTAAAATAATAATCCTCATGAGGGTGACACATTATCTAGGCTGCCATTATGTATTGCTCTCACATTGGCTATTAGAAAACGCAACCAGTTATATAGCTAAGTTTGTGTTCATAAATATTTCTAAAGTCTATTTATATGTAGCATGAGGTCAACCTAATAGGAAACACAAGAAAACATGGTCAATTATTGAATGCTGAAAAAAGGCTTAACTGCATATTTCAGCAGAAAAAAATAACTATTATCATGAAACATATACTTTTTAAAATACTCTAATAAGAGTTTGAAAAGAAAGTTTAGAGGTAGTAAATATAATACCAAGAATATTCTGTTTTATATTTCAAACGACCATCATGCTATGCAATTGAAAACATTGACGAAGAAACTCTCGGGAGCTCTACAAACATCCTAAAGTAAATCTATTTGTTATTTGCCAATCTTCATAAATTTTAAACTAATATTTGGATTAAATATTTAGTTATTTATTTATTTTTTACTAGGAAAGAAGAACAACTTTAGTATCACAGAGGTCCTTGTCAATCCCAATAATATCAACTGACAGTTTTTTGGTACCAGGCAAGATATTTTATTTTTGACCCTAAACTACTTTATGTTTAATATGAGGATAGAGGATTAATTAGATTGTTCTAAACATTGAATGCGATTGCGTATGGAAAAACCACTAGCACATTGCCTGACATAGAGTTGACACACAATCAACTGGATTTTCATTTTCAAACTAGGACAATATTTATCATTTTTAGATTTGTTGTATGTGAATTTTCTGATTTAGATTAATTTTTAAAATATGTAATAAATAATATTTAGCAATTTTATTTTGTGCATTTTCCCTGAAAGATGGATGAAATGTGACTTCCATAAATGACATAGAAAGAAAGAAGGCATTTTCCAAGAAGAAAAAAAAAGGGTAGCTAAACATTCAAATGCAATTGTGATTAGCATCTGGACACCATGCCTGAATAAAAATAATTTTAATAAATATATTTGGAATTACTGTAACATACAAGTATTTAGAATATGATTTTCCAATGTTTTATATATAATAAAAGTCTTCAAGTAAAATAAATAACCATGAAATAAAATAGCACCAAAACATGGAAGAGGTCTGATTTTAATTATAAACATTGTAAACTTTTGTGTAAACTTTTATAAGCAAATTTAACCATATTTACTATGTTTGAAAATTCCTCTCTTCCTAACAACAGAAGACTTCAAGCTCTTAAATCAAAGCATAAAATCATTAGTCTATCATTTCAACAAAAATTGATGTAGGACCTTTCATTGTTTTTCACTGTGCAATGGGTAAGCTCTTCCTATTATCATAATTAATCCTGTGATTTGCTATGTCAGAAGGCTTAAATCACTGAAATGTAATTTCCACCATCACAAATAGTGGCCTAGAATTTATGATCAAGGAAATAGATGATATGCATAAGTAGAATGCTACTATGCATCCTGGAATCCACTGTATATCATTATACTTATACTCTGTCTTACTGGCAGTCTTGGGCAAGCCTAAGTACACCTTTATTAACAAGTCAATAACACAATAACACAAGCTCTGTGTTAAGCTTTTGTATTGATCTAATATGGTTCACACTGGCATGCCAAACAGGTCCACATTTCAAAACAAGCTCTTTCTTAACTGTCGCTGATGTTGGGAGTCTCATGTGTAAAATAATAGAAACGTTTCTGGTTTTAGCAATGTAAAGGTCACAACTGCCAAAATGAATAAGCAGTATCTTGTTCTATGCACATGAGAGCCAGCAGCAGGAAGGCATGGCCAGCATCATGACTAACTCAGTGCTTTGTCTGGTAGAGCCACCTGTTTCCTTCTGGATCCCTTGCATCTTGGGTGCTCTTTTTATGTGTACTACATGTCCTTCTTATGTTCCAATTTTGCTGCTAGCTAATTCCTGACAACTTCTTAAACTATAATTGAGGAGGTAGCTGATAGAAATTAGATGATGAAATGAAAGTGAGTAAAACAAATTATACTCATGTCTTTTATATAGCAACAGTTAAATAAATTAAGTCAACTACTGAAAAAAAATAAGGAAATTATGAAATGCGTAGCTAGTTGCATTTATAGTTCTAAAAAAGAGAAATTCTCTCAGAGTTTCTACTAGCTCCGAAGAAAACTGAATTGATCTTACTCCATATAGTGAGTCCTATGGGTATCTCCAGCCTCATCTTAGATAATGGCAGCTCTGTTTCCCTATTAAAATGGAAGAATCTGAAGTGACATTTATGCTTGTTTATTAACTAACTGCTGTAACAGAAACTCATTCATATAAAAGTGTTTATCAAATAAACTTTATTAGCTTTTAGTATAGTTGAGAATAAAAACCATGGCATTTGAGACAGTATTAGGTAACTGATTAGGGAACCTCATGAGAGATTATATGATAAGGGAAAGAGGACTGGTTAGTTTTGTGGGGAAAGAGTGGCCTGAAGTTGGTGGTATAATGCATTTACTATACAATAAGCCTAAACAACTACCCCTGAATATAAATCCAATTTTTAAAAGTGTGATGTGGTACCCAAGAATAAACCATAGCCTATCTTTCAAGTGATTTATTTATTTATTTAAAAAAATCTGGCTGTTTTGGTTGGTTTTTCCAGAATAGAAGGACATGTATATCACTTTCTCCAGATGTAGAGTACCTCCCTTTTTGATTACATGTTTGCTTTGTAATCCTTTCCTCAAGAATGTCTGCTATTCTACCTTTAGAAACTTCCTGAATATTAACCCAAACCTCTCCTTTCTACATTTTTTCAAGAAATTGCCAGAAGAGTTGTAATATTTGTGTTATTATTTTATTACCCTAGCATTTCATAAATTGTGTTTATGATTCAACATTTCTTATCTCTATCTTTTTTGCTATTTCAATCTCTAGTTACAAAGTTGGGAGGCATTCTCTTTTTTTAAGTAGAGATACTATAATATCAGCAAAATATTATCATTTCCATGGTGAGTCACAATGCCTCTAGGAATTCAGCAATTATAGTAAGTGGGTGAAGGAGGTCAGATGCTGGTTGTGGTGATTTCAGAGCCAGCACCTTATCTAAAGAAGCAAAACTACAGATAATTTACAATCACACAGAAATGTTTAACCAGTACTGCTGTGTCTGCAGGGATAGAAACAGAACCAATAGGATCTACTTCTCTATCAATCAATCATCTAGCTATCTTCCTGTCTATCTGTCTATCTATCTACCATCTATTTATCTATTATCTATCTATCTATCTATCTATCTATCTATCTATCTATCTATCTATCATCAAAGGGAAAGGGAGATATTTATTGCAAGGAATTGACTTATGTAATTGTAATCATGGGGATCTGCTTCAGTAAATTTGAAATTCAGAGGATAGTCCATCAAAGGGGAAGGCTGGAACTCTCCTGGAGAAGCTAATGCTTCAGTCTTGAGACAGAATTTCCTCTTGCTCAGGAAAACCTCAGTTCTGCTCTTAAATTATTTCAACTGATTGAGTCAGTTTCTCCCAGATTATTGGGAATATTCTCCTTTACTTAAACTTAAATGATTGTGGATCCTAATGAAATTTACCAAATATTTTCATAGCAACACCTAGGTTAGTGTTTGATTAATAGGCTAAACATTTCAAAACAATATTTAAAAATCAGCTGATTTGACATTTTAAAGTCAGGATTTTCAGTTTTTCTTGGAAAAGCAGATTTGGCAACTGTGACGGTCAATTTTATGTTTCAATTTCAAACAAAAGAAAACAATTATTTTCCATTCAAATATGGTGACTAACAATCTTGGTTTGCACAGGACTGAACTTGTCCTGGGTGAAACGAAATGGTTGATCTCCCTACATTCAAACAAAACATATCTCTTTCTAGAGTGTGCCCATGAAGTTAAGGCCATCCTGAATTCCCATGAGATAAAGAGGTGCCTGTGGAACTAAATAAGCTTGAACAGAGATTATCAGTCTTATGCATATGTTGCATAAGACTTACTTTAACATATGTTGGGGACAAAACATTTTATCACCAATAACATTCCTGCTAGAATAATGGTATTGGTTCAGGTGGGCAGGGGATAAGGGTTCGTAGAGTGAAAGATTCCTTAGTGAAATGTTTATCAGAAAATTCATGGAGGCACAGTTGGGGGAAAGCTCTCACTTAAGTCTAACATCTATTTCTCTTTCAGCAGGACAGGCCACCAAGTATGCTATAGGTATACATGGGTCTCCTGTCTTAGAAAATTACTAAATTCATCATTAAAGAAAGTTAAATCTAGCATGAGAACTAAAGGATTGGGGTAAATTTCTACATGTAAAAACTCAGAGGGCAAGTGAAGACAACAGGAAATATAATCTAGTTGGATAATATATATCTTCAACACTGTTTGCTCATATTAAATATGACAGGGATTTTATTGGTTGGGTATCACAACATCTTAGGATGTAGGCTGCTAACATAGTATTAAGCTCAGTTTTATAAAATCAATTCTATTAGAGGATACCAAAAAAATATGTTTTTACAAGATTCTTTCATGATTTGAGTGCTTTCTACTTACAGTCAAGTTTTATTTATTAAAAAATGAAGCATTTAAGCTGAACACATTCTTCAATAAAAGGCTACCTTATGTCTGGAAGTGGATATACTACCAGCTGTGTGGCCACAGCTGACTCATTCGACATTCCTTAGGTTCAGCTTCTTTGACTTTAAAATGATTTTGGTAACCTGAAACTCACAGCTATGTTTTAATGACTAGATATCATAATGTATATGGTGAAATGGGCTATTTCTATTTATTCTCTTTAGAATAGAAATGTGAACCTCATTCAGCAAAAGTTTTATTTGTACTTGTCTTATGTATATGTCTATAGAACCAGCATTCTAAGAAATATTTAGAGTAATTGGTTCAATTGTTGATTGACATCATTGTATTATCTAGTTCGTCTATGAAATGTGCATAGTCTTAACTCATTTATTTTAGAGTGGTTTCCTGTGTTCTGGTAAAAGCTTTATTTTCAAGACTTCTTTATAAAATAAAAATGTAAAGAAAAACCTAGCTGTAAGACAATGTAGCTTTTGAGGTCCTGTAATTGGAATGAGTCCACTTTAAATCCTTTAACGAGGATCCATTGGAGGGCAAGTCTGGTGCCAGCAGCCGCGGTAATTCCAGCTCCAATAGCGTATATTAAAGTTGCTGCAGTTAAAAAGCTCGTAGTTGGATCTTGGGAGCGGGCGGGCGGTCTGCTGCCAGGCAAGTCACTGCCCATCCCCGCCCCTTGACTCTTGGTGCCCCCTCGATGCTCTAACCCCGGATGTACTATTGAAAAACTATTTAACGAATCTCAAATTAATATATTTCATGTTTAGGACTATTTGACTTTTCAATGGTTTTTGCAAAATCAAACAATAATCAAAGATTATAAAATAAAACCCATATCAAAGACACAAATACAAAACTGACAGAGGAAAGTCAGTCTATCAAACCCTCATGTTCTGGAAATGATGGCTTGAGCACATGAAAGTGGATTTTGTTCTCTTGCTTCCTTATCCTGATTTATAGTTGAACACTTACATTTTAAAAATCCATAATGTAGTTAATTGTGAATTAATGATTATATTGATCATAATTCTTTCTTTGAAGGAGATTTTTATAGACAAATGTATTCACTATAGCTACTTCTAACCACCAAGAAATTTAATACCTTCTCATATAAAGTTTTTGTATAATATAATGACCTCACTCTAACTCCAGGCCAAACAATTATTCAGTATCACAGTAGACTTTCAATGGGTAACAATACTGTGCCATGAAGCCATCTATAAAACATGTTTTCTTGGAGATTTCCTTTCATTTGGTGTTAGAATCAAGACATATGGGATACATTTGGATCCAGTTTGCTTTAACAACAAAACTCGTCTGACTTTAACAATCATTGAAGCCATATATCATTCTTATAATTAAGATTTGTTTATCGTTCCCAGTTGTAATGAATGATTGATACAAATAATTCTCTCTATCTGGTAATAACTAAGTTTTATATCATCACAAGTTAAAGAGTCTCAATTTTAGAATTGTATTTTATTACGTAAAATACTTTTCAGCCAATTACAGTCTTTAGATGGAGATATAATTAATGACATTAGAAGTCAAATCACATGGAATACTGTGTATTATCAAGTAAATTCATCAAAATATAGTTTAATTAGATCATTAATTAGTCCCCCCAAATTACTTAAGAGTTATGAGGTTCTGATATGTGCTTGACAATGCAGATAGGAAGAGATACAAAACATATATTCTGATCTCAATGTCTTTTCAATTAGATTGATATAAGCAGGGAAATTTTTTAAAATAATTAATAAAATGAGAACGCATATTCCAAGATCTTTATAAAGTTCCTGAGAACTTAGAGGAAGAGAAAGCTCTGCATATTGTGGTAGAGAGAAGGCACTTCATGAAGAAGCAAGAAACTGAGTTTGTTTCAAGAATGGGTGTCCAGTTAAGGCAGCGGAGGAATTCTTAAAATGGGGAAATGGTAAGAGCAAAAGGTAAAGGTGTAAAAGCAATATGGCATTCAAGTGACAGCAAAACTGGTTTCCTTCTGAAGTTTGATTCAATTAGAAACAGGCTTTGGAACCTGAAATGACAAACGAAGATTTAACTTAATTTTATAGACAATAGAGAGCCAGTCATTGATCAGGGAAATACAACAAAGTATTCTTCGATTGATTGTATATTTTTCATGAATTTAGACTATATGAATAATTGAATAGGATGCATTTAAAAGTGGGGATAACAATTAAGTGTAGGCATTGGTTTAATAGTACCCTTAATACAACTACAGGGCAGATTTGAATTATAGTTTGAAAAGCTAAGCAATTCTATTATATTATAATGATCAATAATATTTATAAATTGATAAATGAAGTGAATAAACCTGTGAACCAGAGCAATATTACAATTTTAATATTCAAAACTGTTTTCAACTATTTAACACCAAAATAGTATATGTAAATACTTATGAATATATAAGATTAAAGATATAAAATTAAATAATTTTATAAATATTTTGTTCTTAAGTAAAAAGTAATGTCTTTCAAGTAAATTAAGAGAAAACAGATACTAAAACTATGTCAAAATGTATCTTTTATTGTATCTTTTCAAGTCACCAACTAATTCAAAATAAAAATGCTCAATAACTCCACAGTAGCACCTGCTACCANTATTTATAAATTGATAAATGAAGTGAATAAACCTGTGAACCAGAGCAATATTACAATTTTTAATATTCAAAACTGTTTTTCAACTATTTAACACCAAAATAGTATATGTAAATACTTATGAATATATAAGATTAAAGATATAAAATTAAATAATTTTATAAATATTTTGTTCTTAAGTAAAAGTAATGTCTTTCAAGTAAATTAAGAGAAAACAGATACTAAAACTATGTCAAAATGTATCTTTTATTGTATCTTTTCAAGTCACCAACTAATTCAAAATAAAAATGCTCAATAACTCCACAGTAGCACCTGCTACCAGTCCCAGATACTTTAGAGGAGGATTGCTGAGGCCAGGAGTTTGGGGCCAGCTTGGGCAACATAGCAAAACCTTACCTCAAAAAAATATATATGCTTGAAGGAAAATTATGCAGATGATGTAATATCTAATTTATTAGCAGGTGGCAAATCGCCAGCCTAAATAACAATGGGTTTCTTAAAAAGTAGTAGATATTTGTCTTTAACATAGATTTCTGTCTTTATCTTTATTATTTTCTTATTTTAAGGTGTGCTTCCCTTAAAAAATCATAACAATAT
The DNA here is from genome assembly GCF_001698545.2 of Rhinopithecus bieti. NCBI lineage: Eukaryota > Metazoa > Chordata > Mammalia > Primates > Cercopithecidae > Rhinopithecus > Rhinopithecus bieti. The sequence goes on along the minus strand of NW_016813019.1, from coordinate 21,507 downwards.
TTTAAATATATTCAGATTTTATATTATAAACTTTGTTTTCTGATAATGTCATATAATTTTTATATTGACATAAGCACGATTATTTATTGTATTAGATTTTCTGTTTTAGTCTGCTGTCATGCTGCTGATAAAGACATACCTGAGACTGGGAAATTAACAAAAGAAAGAGATTTATAGGACTTTCATTTCCACATGGCAGGAGAGGCCTCACAATCATGGCAGAAGGCAAGGAGGAGCAAGTCACATCTTACATGGCAGTAGGCAAAAAGAGCTTGTGCAGGGAAACTCCCCCTGTTTAAAACCATCAGATCTCAAGAGACTCATTCATTATCACAAGAACAACACAGGAAAGACCCACCCCCATAATTCAATCACCTCCCACCAAGTTCCTCCCATGACACACGGGAATTGTGGGAGTTACAGTTCAAGATGATATTTGGGTGGGGACACAGCCAAACCCTGTCATTTATATAATGAAGATACACTTTACTTTGTGTATTAAAGCTCCTTGTTTTTACTCAAAATAAGTTTGAGTAAAATAAAAGTAAATAGCAAAATAAGTTTGAGTAAAAGAAAATAAATGGAATTTTAAAGTCATTTTAAGAAGACAATACAAGCTATGATTATGAAATGAGCAGAAACATATAAAGCACTGTAATTTCCCACTGTTGCATTCTTGGAAAGCTTTCATAATCCTAGCTACTAAATCTTTTATTCTCCACTAGGATAGGATACAAGCTTTTAAAATGCTATAGTAAATATAGTTGTTCTAAACTTATTCCTTAAAATATATTTAAAGTTTACATTATGTATTTAATAATTAATAATTTTTTTAAAAATGCTTATAGCCATTAAATATCTTCATTAGTTGTTAATGTTAGGATTTGTATTTTAAATATTAGTATTTATTTTACCTAAACTGTTTTGCCTCCTGATATGTTAAGTTGTGCACTCTGTTAGGCTGTACTGGGGTAAAATGACAAGATGCCAAGAAAACAGTTTTATTTAATTTTTCATGAGGAAATGAATTCACACAGTTTAAAATGACAGCTTTTTATCCTAAACTCTGTGGTGTTAGGATAACTATATAAATGTATAAACTGATGTTTTAGAAACAGGGGTCTTTTGTTTGCTTGTTTTGCTTTACATTTAATAGTAATCTGTGTCTCAAAGAAAGTGGCAAAATATCATGTATTTTGACATACTCTTTTCACTAAACAGAATGTTGAAGTCAGGGTTAGGACTGACAGTAAATTAATGAGAATTGCCAACATTCTTTATTTAAAGCTCAAATATTCTTGGAGAAAGTTTGATTTGTCCTAACAAGATTTGATTAGTATTTTAACAAGATTCCGGCTCAAAATTTCCGAGCCTATCTATCTTCCCTCCTAACTATACTTGGCACAGAAAAATTACAAATGTGAACAAACTAATAACTAAGAAAAATATTAAAGACAAGGTGTGAGTTTGGGATTCAGATCCTAGAAGCTGAATTGTTTTCAATATTTACGTTCTTTTATTTTGTAATCAGTTATCAAAAAGCTTTGTCAAAACTTATGAGGACATATGGAAATATGCTGCTTACACTCATCACCAGCTCTTAAAGAAATAAACTGCTTTGCTCCTTTACTAAAACTGTAGTTGGACTGGATGAACTCCACAAATAACTCCAAGTGCATGTAAAATTCTAAATAAAATAATAAACTATATTAATTTTACTATACCTCAAGGTAATAAGATAGGTATTGGCATAGAATACGATACTTTTCTTTTATGACTGGTAAGTAGTACATATCATATTGGTACCTCACTTTTATGTTTTCCTTATATTTCTACATAATGCTGATTTCGAAGTTACTCTCTGCTAGTTTTGGTAAAAATTTTACTCTTATGCGAATGAAATGTAAAATGTGTTCATGAGATGAGATGGGTTATCAGTAATTTTTGCAGCCTGATAATTTTGATTTCTAATGTATTTTATTATTTGATGAGGTCAGTTCAACGTACTCTTTGAAAATATAATGTTAAATTCACTTTAGGCTATTTCACATGCAACTGTTTAGGGATCATTTTAAATTTTTGTTTCTAAATGTAAGATGGAAAATATTACAGCCTCTTTGAATGCTGATGGAACAGACTCAGTATGGAGTAAAACTGATGTTTTAGGACAGAGGAGACACCTGCAAGACTGATGTCTTTACGTAGTATAATTTAAGAGGTTGGCTTTAGTCAGAACGGAAGAATCATTAATGTAATAGGAAGGTAATGGGGAGTAGGTAGTAATTCTATTCTGATTGCTTCTGAGACTAGTTCATGGGCTGAGAGCAAGGAGAGAAAAAGGATTAGCAGTTGTAGAGCAAGGAGAGAAAGGATTAGCAGATGTTGTAGGACAGGAGAAAAAAAAACTGAAATTAAATGTCAGAGTCAGAGAATGAAATGAAGAAGAAAATTTAGTTGATCTGCTAGTAGCTGTGAGAACTAAATTGAAGTTAGACAATCGTGACTTTAAAGTCAATATGACAGTGTGGAGAAAGAGATTGGCAAGGGAGATAAAGATGCATACAAGGATGTAATTTTTAGAAATGGACCATGGGATCTAAGCCATGTCTTGAGTGCTTAAGAACAAAACAAGGTCGGGGCACGGTGGCTCAGGCCTGTAATCCCAGCACGTTGGGATGCCGAGGCAGGCGGATCAGGAGGTCAGGAGATCAAGACCATCCTGGCTAACACGGTGAAACCCCATCTCTACCAAAAATACAAAAGAATTAGCCCCGGGCGTGGTGGCGGGTGCCTGTAGTCTCAGCTAGGCAGGAGGCTGAAGCAGGAGAATGGCGTGAACCCGGGAGGCAGAGCTTGCAGTGAGCCGCGATCCTGCCACTGCACTCCAGCCTGGGTGACAGAGCAAGGCTCCATCTCAAGAAAAGAAAGAAAGAAAGAAAAAAAAAGAAAAAGAATGAGACAGGGGTGAGGAATAGTGAAAAATCTCTAGGTTCTGGAAGAGTCAAGGCAATTTTAGCAAAATCTGTCTTATGACCACGGGTAGATACAGGAGGAAGGTCATTAGAGGGAGGAGTAAGAAATGTTGATAGAATCACTTCCATATATAGAGAAATCATCAAGCACATGTACAGGGCTGATTAAGACAGGAAATAATTGTTGATATAAAGATCAACAATTAGTGGGGGCTTTTCAGGAGAATTACAGGCTCTGAGGGTCCCTGCTTCAGTTACATTCCAATGGCAAAGGTCAGGTTGTGGTGGGGGAGCAGCACTGAGAACATGAATATCTACATAGAATCACTAAAATTAGAATGAATTGTTAATAAATGCGTAAGTATCAGTGTATAGATTGATCCATATTCTAATTTTTGCTTTTTAATTTTATTTCACACAAAATTATGTAGAAACCCTTCATTAAATTAGATTTATAATTCTTATGTATTTCTTTCTTTTTGGGCATGGGAGGATAGTCTTGCTCCACCGCCCAGGCTGGAGTGCAGTGGTAATCATTGCTCATTGTAACCTTGAACTCCTGGGCTCAAGTGATTTTCCTGCGGCTCAGCCTCTCAAGTAGTTGGGAACTTGGACTGCAGGAGCATGCCACCACACCAGGTTAATTTTTGTATTTTTTCCTTTTAAAGATAGAGTCTCACTATGTTGCCCAGGCTGGTCTTAAATCCCTGGGCTCTTGGCCTCCCACAGTGCTGGAATTACAGGCATGAACCACCACACCCAGCCTAATTCTTACATACCTCTACTCAAATAGAAAAAAGTTGTAAACAGCACTTTTCAGTCAAATAAAGGGTCAACTTCCATTTTTTATGGATTATGTAACTCACATTAGACTACAGGCAGTTAATATAAAAATGAGCCTCACAAAAGTCAAACAGCTTCCTGTTACTTTTAAGCTATATAGGAATATTAGCCTTAGTTTAGTTACAGAGAATAAAAACTCATTTAATGAACCTCCATAAAGGTGATTTCATTTTAAGAATACAAAGAATGTAATGCATTAGAATTATTGAAAGTGTAGCTGACCCTGATGGAAACTGGAATACCATGAAACAGTTTTCTTTCTCACTGATTCCCTCTCCTAGGCTTCATGTTCTCTCTGATCTCAAAATGTTCCTTAATGCCCATTCTCTGTTTATTGTCTTCTTTTTTGCAGACCAGTTCATTATTGCTGCTCAAAAGTGGCAGCCTTGGTCCCTGATCCTTCTCAAAGTAAACTCATCACAACTCTTTTGTCTCATATCCAAATACTTAGGTTGGAAAATCTGTTTTGGCGGCTTGTTTACTATAAACTGGTCATCTGGATCTAGAGGGAATGAGGGGTGCTGATGGTAACAGGAGTTGATGAAAAAGTACTTATGCAAGCTTACTGATTCCAGAATGTTTGAGGGATAAGTTCTCCAAGATGGGGCACAGGTTAGGAGGAAATAATTGGCTTCACAGTAAAGAAGGAATTATAAAATAGTATCAATAAATCAACTGAGTTGATTACTACTTTGGGGAAAAAATTCATAATGAATGTCCAATTTACTGATGACATGCTATTTGTTAATCATATATTAAAACTACTTTCCTAAACACAAATTTTATGTATTTATGAACGATATAGTTAGACTTTGTGTCCCTACCCAAATCGCATCTTGAACTGTAATCCCCAGGTGTTGAGGGAGAGACTTGGTGGGAGGTGACTGGATCATGGGAACGGTTTCCCCCATACTGTTATCGTGATTGTGAGTGAGTTCTTGCTAGATCTGATGATTTTATAAGGGGCTCTTTCTCTTTGCTTTCTACACATGCTTTCTCCACTGCTGCCATGTAATACATGCCTGCTTCTCCTTCCACCACAATTGTAAGTTTCCCGAGGCCTCCCTAGCCATGAGGACCTGTGAGTCAAGTAAACCTCTTTTCTTTATTAATTACCCTGTCTCGGGTAATATCTTTATAATAAAGCAGTGTGAGAATGAACTAGTACAATGAACAATATTGACACTGAGTGGAGAAATATGACTCCTGTTCTAATTTAAATTTACTACACTAAATTATCTGAACATCTCAACTAAAGTGTCTAGGGCACATTTTTGAGGGATGACGATTAAACAGGATCCTTCAAAATATGAAAGATAATCTATGATCAATTTTTATGACAGTATCTTAAGTTTTATAGCACTTTACAATACTGAACAGTTTGCAGAACTTAAATTGTCTCCTAGTTATTATAGTACCCCTAGACTCTGAGAGTTCTACTAGATCCAGAGATATTGTTATCTATTGGATTCACTGACCTTCTTGTACTTGTGAAACATAAATTCCATGCAAGTCTAGTAGAATATATTTTTCTCTAGGAGGCTAAAAATAAACATGTGTTCAAAAGAATATAAATAATTTTGAGAACATTTAATATGATAGGAAAAAACCCTAAATTTCAAAATTAGAGCTTTTTTGTTCAGTTTGTTTTTTCTTTTCCAAATTCCAACCAGGTGGCTCCAATGGCACGTCCAAGCTCTATGAGTGCTGTTTAGTCCTCACTAAGGGCACTGAAACACAATAAACCACGTTAGAAAAATGTGTAATTACCATTTATTGATGCAAGACTGTTTGGCTAGGGCACACCCAAGAAGAGAAGCCATAATACAGTTACCACTCTCTATTGACAAGGAAAGGGTTTTGTTTCTATTTTAATGTGATGTTTTATTTCCTTTGACTTTTCTTTGTCTTTTAAATTGTGTCCTGTTTGTTTTAAAGAAGAGCTCTATTTTTTCTAAGCATTTTTTAAATGTCAGTTAAAATTCACTAAATTAATGCTAGGATATTTGTTGAATTAACTATTTTTAAGCTGATGTCAGAAGATACTGATACCAGAGGATACTAATGCAGTATAATCTGCTCTTTGTACCATACCTACTCCCACCCCAAACATGCACCCCAAATATGCACATCTGGTTGTGTCTCATTTCCCAGTCTTTGCTACTTGTTTATATCTTTTAACTTGTAAATCTATGAGGAAGAGATAATGCATTCATACCTATAAAGAACAACATTTGTAGTCAGTACTCAGATGTGCTTTTAAATATTTTAGATTATTTTGGAAACCAGCCATGGGGAAATTAGGATATGATGTAAGACACCCCACAGGTTGGTTAAGTACCAAGACTTTAGGATACTAAGAGTTGGTCTGTAAGCCCTTCAGTGTTGTTCAAAGGCATAAACATCAAGAGCTGGAAAAGAATGATTTAATTGAACATGAGGGAGATAACAGTAGATTTAATTAATCCCATTTTTCTTCTGCATGGTATTGGTCACAGTAGACACAGGCCAAATGCATATTTGCAGTGATTCCAATATAAAAGTTCTTTTACCCAAGTTTTTCTTCCTCCATTCCTTGAAAATATTAAATTATAAGTAAAAATGAAATGTTGGAGTAAATATTATGAAGTGTGCAAGTACAGTAAACCCTGAGTTTTTTGATCATCAAGAAAGGAAATCAGGTACCATAACCACAGATAATAGCTGGAGTTTATAAATGACAACAAATTAATTGTGAGATTTTACACATACATGACATAAGAGAGTCTAAAGAATAAATTAAAGCAGAATATGAGATAAAAAGAAAAATCATAAAATAAACTCTGGACTTTGATTATTGGTATATAAAAGAAAAGTCGACAAAAAAAACATATCTGTTTTAAACCCATTACTTAAGAGACTCAAATGGATTACCCTTCTCAGGCCTGAAACCTGCATTTTAGGAAGTTGTCACTATTCAGCATTTGTGCTTTGGCTAAATAATTGAACAATCATAGTAGTGAACTGGGGAAAAAAGGTATCAACATGATCTAGTTGTATTATATTAAAATATTCAGTTTATAATTACTAGTATAAATTAAATAACTATTACAATAACCATGCTTATATAACAAAACAAATTGTATATATGGACATATATGCACTTTTAGCATTTTAAGGCTCACATGAATTCTTAGTTCCACCATGTGTTTTTACAGATGAGGAGCTGAAAGAAATACTCTTGTACTTCTTGTCATACTTTATCTACTCATCATTTTGCAGCATTGATTTTCAATTTGTCCTGGCTTTACAGTCCAGGGTGTGAAGAATATCTTTTACACTGCCTTGAATTTATTTCATCCTGCTTTATTTTTTTGTGGAATTTAATCAAAATTTATATAAGGCTTCTGCTGTTTCTATTTTCTGGTTCTGACTTGAGAGTTGGATGTTAGAGTTTTACATGAACCATAAAGGTATAAATTGTTGTGTGAAGCCTTTAATCACATTAACTATCTTATTCATCAAAGTCCTGACAAACTCACCATATTGCTTAAAATTTAGCATACTACTTCTTTTTGGTTTTAAGAAATTGAAAATTAACTAGTTAGTGGTAACTCTCTTGTCTAGTAAAGAATAACAATCTAACATCAGAGGCCAGATGCAGTGGCTCACGCCTGCAATCCCAATACTTTGGGAGGCCAAAGTGGGCAGATCACTTGAGCCCAGGAGTTTGAGACCAGCCTGGGCAGCATGGCAAAACCCTATCTATAAAAAAACTACAAAAATTACATTAGCCGGCATAGTGGTGACTGCGTGTAGTCCCAGTCTTGGGAGGCTGAGGTGAAAGGATGACTTGAGCCTGTGAGGTGGAGGTTACAGTGAGCCAAGACTGACTACCGCACTTCAGCCTAGGTGAGAGAACCAGACCTTGTTAAAATAAAATAAAATAAAATAAAGTACAATAAAATAAAATAAATAAAAAAGAAGGAAAAGAAAAGCAAATTGTGTTTCTGTTACGACTTCCCAAATACTTCCACAGCTTTGCCCATCCATAGGTTGTCTCACCAGTCTATTACAAACTTAATTCTCATTGTCATACTTATTAACTGTTGAAGCTTAATGTCAGAAGGTACTACAGACTCCGTTCCATTAATGAGCAATGCCCCTGACATTCCAAATCTCTAACTGGTTTACAGAGGTGCTCCTCTCTACCACCAAGACTGCAACTGTTTGCCACCACCGTGTCCTGGATTTTGTTTCTTTAAGATCAACACTTGACCTCTGAGCTAGGAGGAGTCCTTCATAACGTTACGTATACTCCATCTTAAAACATTCCCATCAGATTGAGGTTGATATGTTAGCCTCTTAAACTCTCATCTTTCTCATCTTTCCTATTTATGTCTCATACCAATTCTCACTGTTATTTTTCTCAGTAAGCTTTTGTTTTATAAACACACTGTCTTCCTCTAAGCATATCATCAAAAATTAGCTGGGTGTGATGGCTCAGGCCTATAGTCCCAGCTTCTATGTTTCAAGTTCTTGAGACAAGGTCACTGTGTTAAAATGTAACATGGATTAGTATAATTACAAATAAGATTTTATGAACAAGTGCTTTGTGATCTCTCCACAGAGATGGAATGGACCACCTCCCAGTTAACAGATCCAATGCGGAGACTGATGATAGGACACGTGACAAGAGAATTTTAAAGGTTTATTACTCACACAAGGGCCTTCTGGGGAGAGCAGGTTAAGTGCAAACCAATGTGGAATGGCAAGAACAGGGAGTAGAGAATATATTGGGCCTTTACAGTAGCTAGAGGCTGGAGCTGGAGAAGGGACTCATGCAGCATTAGGGACACAGGATAAAATTTACTACCAGGACCAACAGCTCAGGAGCAACACTGGTTTTCCTTTAATAAAAAAAAGTACCAGATGTATGGTGATGGGGAAGGAAAGGGTAGAAGCCTAAATGCTAAGTGCTGTCATAAATGGGTCAACAATCAAACAAAAATCAAATTAGCCCATTGCAGTGGCTCACACCTGTAGTCTCAGCTATTGGGGAGGCTAAGGTGGGAAGAATACTTAAGCCTAGGAGTTCAAGGCTTCAGTGAATCATGATTGCACCACTGCACTCCAGCCTGAGTGACAGAGACCCTATCTCTAAAAAACAAACAAACAAACAAACAAACAAACAAACAAACACAAAAGAAAACAGGAAAACAACCACCAAGTGGAATTGTACTATTTTATCAATATTGGAAAAAGACGTGTATGTATGTCTACTCTCTCTATATGTATGTTTATATATATATTACGTATGTCTTAACTAAGTGAATTCAAACGTGTATAGAAAAAGCTCTTAATTATGTCTTTCCTGATAAAACACTTCACCAAGCATTCATGTTTCTGAATTCCATCATATTATGAGAATATTCATTAAAATTTGGCCCTGATATACATTAAATAAGTGGATTATGCTATATATACTGGCTTACTGAGTAAATTTATAAAATAACTATATAAGAGAATTAAGCATAAATTCTAAATAGGTTTAATAATTAGAATTGATTATGCAGAATTGTTGGTGCATTCCTTTCTCTAATTCAGGGCAATAGGATAGAAGGCCCACAGAGGTCATGGACACTTTCCCAAGATCTGTAATGTGAAAACACCTGTCTTCTGGAATATGGAACACAATCTACAATAATTACTCCTAGGGGACTGACTATACAAGTGGACTTTGTGCCCTTGAGTAACTGAAGAGGCTCCTTCTAATAGAGGTCTTTGATATTCTTCACTCTGCTATGGAATTTGCTTTATGCAAGTTGCAAGCAGGTGAAAATTATAGTTTTCCAAAGTTGTTCAACAATTATAGATATATTACTTATATAAATGTAGCTCATTAACAGAAACTAAAACTGTATTAATACTGTGATTCAAATATTTGAAAAAAGTGTTTAAAACTGCATATTTAATTTTTATTGATATCTAGCACCTAGATCTTGTTTTCTTTTTTTTTAACTTTTATTTTAGATTCAGGAGTACACATGCAAGTTTGCTGTATAGGTAAACTCATGTCATGAGGTTTGTAGTACAGATTATTTCTGTTACCCAGGTATTAAGTTCCTCATTGTCTCCCTCCTTCTACCCTCCACCCTCTGAAAGGCTCCCGTGCCTGTTGTTCTCCTCCATGTGCCCATGTGTTCTCATTATTTAGCCCCCACTTATAATTGAGAACATGCAGTATTTTGTTTTCTGGTCCTGTATTAATTTGCTAAGGATAATAGAGTCCAGTTCCATCCATGTTCTTGCGAAGGACATGATCTAGTTCTCTTTTATGGCTACATAGGATTCCATGATTTATATGTATCACATTTTCTTTTTCCAGTCTAACATTGCTGGGCATTTCTGTCGATTCTGTGTCTTTGCTATTGTGAATAGTGCTGCAGTGAACATGTGTGTGCGTGTGTCTTCATGACAGAATGATTTATATTTCTTTGGGTATATACCCAGTAATGAGATTTCTGGGTTGAATGATAGTTCTCTTTTGGGATAACTGACTAGTCATGTGGAAGATTGAAACTGGACCACTTCCTTATACTATAGAGAAAAATCAACTCAAGGTGGATCAAAGACTTAAATATAAAATGTAAAACTACAGAAAACATAGAAGACAACCTAGGCAATACCATTCTGGACATAGGAACAGACAAAGATTTCATGATAAAGATGCCAAAAGCAATTGCAATAGAAGAAAAAATGGACACATGGGATCTAATCAAACTAAAGAGCTTCTGCACAGCAAAAGAAACAATCAACAGAGTAAACAATCTAGAGAATGAAAGAAAATTTTTGCAAACTTTGCATCTGACAAAGGTCTTTTGTCCAGCATCCATAAGGAGCTTAAATCTACAAGAAAAAAAAAAAACAACCTCATTAAAAATGGGAAAAGGACATGAACAGACACTTCTTACAAGAAGATATACTTGGAGCCAACAATCATATGAGAAAACGCTCAATATCACTGATTGATAGAGAAATGCAAATCAAAACCACAATGAGATACCATCTCACATCAGTCAGAAGAGCAATTATTCAAAGTCAAAAAATAACAGATGCTGGTGAGGTTGCAGAGAAAAGGGAACACTTATACACAGTTGGTGGGAATGTAAGTTAGCTCAACCATTGTGGTTGTGGCAATTCCTCAAAGTCCTAGGTCTTGGTTTCTAATGTCATTCTTCAGTAAAAGGAACCAGGGCTTTTCTGAGAAATGACTGAATCTAGGACCGGTACAGGAAATATATGAGATAAGTCTGGGACATCTTATAGTCCCAGGAACTAAGAAAGTGCTCACAAAAATAATATTAAAAAACCCATAATGATAGGGTATATTAAAGAGCTATGATAGCCAACCAAAAGAACTCCCGATGGCCAAAGAAAGAAAATGAAAGGAAGATAAATAAGGTAGTATTGGATTATAATCCAAAGTATAAAATAAGTATGCACAAATACATACTAATAGAAGTTAATTAATTAATTAATTAATTAATTAAATAGAGGCGAACAGACAAATCTGTCACTCAAAAGAATTCCAAATAGCTTATCTAGATGCTCTACTCTTAATGAGGGGGAACATAATTCCCCTCTCCTTAAATATGGACTACATATGGTGGCTTTCTACCTACCATACAGTATAGAAAATGAGAAAACAAAAGAGTAACTAAGTGGAGAAACTGCATGAACACTACATCAAGCTATGTCATCAAGGTTAAAAACTGATAAGTGGTAAGTCATCCCCATAGTATGTATCTTTGTTATGATGTCATGAGAATGGTACTTTGCCTCTGTGAACTTTCCCTCCGAAACAAATTATTTCTGTGTAATCCAGAGAAATCGTCAGATAGATCCAAGTTATAGGATGCTCCACAAAGTATCTGACCAGTAATCCTCCAAACTCTTAAGGTCACTGAAAACAAGGAGAGTCCAAGAATATATCACAGCCTAAAAAGACATGACTTGCAAACCTAATGAAACATCCTGGATAGCATTTTGGAACCCCAAAAGAAACTGTAGAAAAAAAAAACTGAGGAAATCTAAAGTAGAGGCTTTAGTTAATAATGACTCAATAGTAGTTCATTAATTGTGCCAAATGTATCAAACCAATATAAGATATTAATAATAGGGGAAATTGAGTGTGGGGTGTGTGGAGAATCTCTGAAGTATCTTCATATTAATACAGCAAATCTAGAATGGTTGTAAAATGAAAAGCTTATTAAAAATACTTTTGGGTGAATGATCCACACATTGAAATATGTTTCCATAATGCATACTATTAAACTTTGAAAACATCATGCACATCATGTTTACTTTCTTTTAGAAAAAATCAAGAACTTCAGAATAATTTCTTTATATTTTAATATTTTGTTTAAAATATTAAATAAAATAATAGCATAGTGCTTTTACCAAGGTTTTTAGAACAGATTTTATAATTAAACTATAAATTAAATGAATAAGCTTTTTTAGCAATGAACAGATGTGTGGTGTCCAATAACTCCCTGGATTTTTGACAATAGTCTAGGTACAATTGGGAATCTTTGTAATAGTATGATCATTAATTCTTGCAATAAATAATTCTAAAGTGGATTCTTTGTTTATTAAAAGATAGTTTTAAATGAAAACTACACCCAAGGGTATTTCTAAGTTGTTTTAATTATTTCTTCTAAATATTACAGAATTTAAAGTCTTCCTCAAATGTGAAACGGGTTTATAATTTGAAAAAATGGTAAGCACTTTTTAAAAAATACTAAATCATTAAGTACTGAGTAGAGTACTTAACTTGTGTGATATTTATGTCATATATGGGTGAATATACATATATCATAGGTGTACAGTATTTGCAAATCCAAATATCATGTTCTTCCTAGGAGTTTAATTGCAGAAGTTAACTTATAGAGAGTTAAGAGATTAACTTCTCCAATTAATTTATTATGCAGATGCAAAAATTGGGAGCAACTGTGTGTAACTCTTATCAAATATTAATATTTAGATAAGCTGAGCTGATTCTACCATTCAGTCTTTCTTGATTCACAGTTCAACACTCCTTCCACTCCATTTCATAGATCCAGTTAGCAGAGCAGTATCAATCAGCCATGTGGAAAACTGTGTAGAATGTGTTAAACAGAAGAATATTATACCACCAAATGAGTGAGTGATAATGTAACATTATTGGAACATGTGTTTTAAAGTACTTTTAATCATCCTGTAAGATTTAGATAATTCTTAGTTTGATTTATTTATCTTTGCTCTTTTGTCTTTTAACCCCACTGGAAATCCTTGTTGCATTTTCTATTCTATTCAGTACTGCCTTTGAAAATAACTAGAAAAAAAAAAAAAGAGTTAGAGTATAAAATTTACATAGTTGGGATTTTCAGAGGCAAAACAGAATCTTGGGAACAATTTATTCCTTCTCCTATATTTTAGAAATTGGAGAATAGAGTTTCAGAGAGATAAAGTGGCTGCCAGAATACATAAAACCACAAGGCTGGAATCTGGAACCTGGTTTCAACTCCTGGTCTTGAGCATTTGCATGATTTCTAGGTAATCTATAGAGAATATTGAAATTCTCTTCTCATGCACACTCACAGGCACACACACATTCACAGTAACACGTACACAAAAATACCATGCAGCAACAGCTGTGATATTTTCTTCCAGACTGCTGTTTAGAAATAATTTACATAGATGCCAATTTTATATTTATAGTCATGTAGTCTAATTCCTAGAATAGAAATATGAATACATTCTTTAAATGGCTGCCAAATATGTGTATATGTATGTAATTTGGAATATGTTATTCTTACATTACATGAACAATTTTATAGTTGAGAATCTTCCTTTGCAAAGCATCAAGTCCCATTGACAGCCTTTCACTGATGTCCACTTTCAAAATTCATCTTAGTTCTTTAAACGGAGATTAAGCCACAATTCTCTAGGGTGTGTAAATTTAATGTTTAGTTACAGTTATTTAAAATTTTACCAGTCTTTAATAAATTACTACATTGAATTAAAATAATTAAATTCAAATTCTTAATACTATTCAACCTTATTTGGTGATTAAATAACTCTGGAAAGAGCTATTATTTTTCTTTTTTGTGTACATGTGAAATGTGTATGTGTTTGCATATGTTCTAGCAAACAATGACAGAAAACTTGTGGTAGGATACTTAGTGTATTCAATTAAAGGGTTGCATATTTGCAAAATGTTGAGAAGTATATATGAGGACTCTGAATTTTTCTCTTAATTCTTACAACTATTGTTTGAGGAGATAGGCCAAAAGCTCGCGTGGAGAGAGTATTCCATTTGGCTATAAAGTGCCAGGAAAACAAAATTAATCTTACTCAATATTCATTCTGACTCATGCATTCTACACTGATCTCAGTCTTATCCTAGCACAGCAAAGTCATGTTTCTTTTTCTTTGGATGAATATTTTATGATGCCAAGTTGAAACCATAAAGAGTGAATTAATTAAAAGAAGAGACTTGGGATCACGTTCTGCCTAACAGTCCCTTAGGGATGCATTTTCATCAAGACTCCACCTAAAGGGGTACATGTTTTAAGAATTGCCTATTTCATTGCAAGCGTGGTGAAATGTATTACTGGCATATTAAGTTTTGACTTTTTATGAACTTCATGCTCCCCTTCCTAATCTCATGTAATTAATATCACACCCTGAAGAGAGTAAAAGTGGATTACAAATTGGCACAAATATTAACCTCTATTTGTATTGTAGTTATCATGGCCATTCTAGCAGTTATGCAGAAGAAAAGGCATAGCTTTGTCTACAGGATGCCTGATTGGCTCATAAATCCGTAAGGTATCATGGAAGAAAAAGTCACATTGTTTCATGTGTTCATGTGTACCACAAATACTGCACACACATACACTTCTTTTTTTTCCTTTAAAATTTTTTGCCTTTTTAAAAATTATACTTTAAGTTCTAGGGTACATGTGCACAATGTGCAGGTTTGTTATATATGTATACATGCCCCCATGTTGGTTTGCTGCACCCATTAACTTGTCATTTACATTAGATATTTCTCCTAGTACTATCCCTCGGTCTTCCCCCCTCCCCATGACAGGCCCCAGTGTGTGATGTTCCCCGCCCTGTGTCCAAATGTTATCATTGTTCAATTCCCACCTATAAGTGAGAACATGTGGTGTTTGGTTTTCCATCCTTGTGATAGTTTGCTCAACACACATACACTTCTAAAGGATCATGATTTGTATTTCATGTAGAAACAAACTACATTAGAAATCAAGCTAATTATAGTGGACAAGGCTTGATCTGGGGTTGATTCTTATGTTTATCAAATAAGTCAAAATTTTCATATTCAATAACCAATTTTCAATTTTATTTCTTGGAAAGAGGGATGTATACCACTGTGAAAAGACTTTATTACTTCAAGCTATACATATCTTTAACCTTATCTTGAATCTGGCACAAGTAGTTGTAGGATCTTAGGCCAGATTTTCAACTTCTTGTAGACTCAGTTCTTTCTTTGCTAATAGAACTGACAACATTACTATGATTGTTTGCTAAGACAGTGGACATATGCAGCTGGTACAGTGATAGTGTATAATAAAATGTCAAGGAATAAATAACAGCTACTCTCTTGAGAAATAATTTTACTATCATAGTGAAATTTTCTTGTTAGAATGCTTACTATTAAAGGTAAGGGCAGAATTATATCAGGATATTCTATTGTAAGCAACTTGAGGACAGGGCCATGTCTGTTTATCTTTATATGAGTCCTGTACAGTCACTAGAAGACAATAGGCATGCTGTGTAATAAAATTAAATTAATTTTCATAAACTATTACATAGTTTGTTAGCTTTTGTGAGATTTCTTGTTCTGAAAATAGTGAAGGTCTTTTCATTCATAGAGTGAATGAAATTCATGCTTAATACGATAACCATTAATTAGATTTAATGTAAAATCACAAGTTAGATTTATGACAGAAGTCTTATATTGAGAAACTTCAGTGAGCAAAGGGTAATAAATAAACAAATGATAAAGATATTCAAGTCTACGTTAAAACAAAATTACATTTTTTATAAAGTACAGTTCATACATTTGTGGCTTTCTTAAGTTAGAAGAAAATTTGACTGAAAAACATTCAGAAAACCACTAAGAAGATAAAATATTTCTACTGAATCCAGGATACTGGGCTATACTAAAAGAGAGTTACCTTTTGAGCTACAATTCTGCTTCATGTTATGGCTTAGATCCATAGAAAATAGTTTATTTAAAAACAAATATCCATCATGTGGTTAACAGATTTTCCTGATGAATCAGCTAGTTCTGCCTCTGATCTATAGAGTTGTTCATTTTTACAAGTATCAAAATATTTTCTTAGCAACATGGAAACTAGAGTAAAAGTAACTATCATATACTGTATCCTCTACACCTTTCATAAAAAGTATTATTACATAATTGGATCATTTGCTTTTTTTCAATGTTAAGTTTATAGAAATTGGATTCTTTATTACAAAGTTTTATGTCAAAACTTATATAATGGGGAAAAGAAGATAAGATTCAGAAGTGTTAAATGGATGTTTACCAGTTTAAATGTAATATAAAATCACTTTCTGAGTCTGAATTTTATTTTCTTTATGCAAGACCATTTTTCCATGCTACTAGTGTATTATAATCTGTAACTTAAATACAGCTAATTTTAGTTAAAAATTAAGTGTTTGCATATTATTATAGATATCTATTTAGCCATTGAAAACAGATAAATTATCAAGATTTGAGATTTGTCACCATTAGAGGCTTTCCTCATAGCACTTCTACACTTCTGAATTATTTTACAAAAGGAAGGTACTCTAAATCAAAGAATAATAATATTCATAATTACTTTGTTTTGCTCGGTTCATTTAATACTCATTTCTTCTCTGAACTTTTTTTTTTTTTCTCATTTGCTATTTGTAGTTTGTTTCATTCCAAGAAATAAATTGTTATTTCTTCTCTTATTTTACAGATGTGCATATTTAAAATTAGTAAGCATAAATAAATAACAGTGAAATGGGTATTTATTGCTGTGTTACCAAATTATTTTTATGTAAACTTGAACAATTTTGAGAATGGAAGTGACAGATAATAAATACTTCTGGACATCGAGAGTAAACTGAAAATGTTTTGTTGTAGGCAAACTGGGTTTTAGGACCACCTTAATAATGTGGGGTCCAAAATAGGGAGAAGAGGCTGGGCGCAGTGGCGTATGCCTCTAATCCCAGCACTTCGGGAGCCCGAGGCAGATGGATCATTTGAGGTCGGGAGTTCGAGACCAACCTGTCAAAATGGTGAAACCCCACCCCTATTAAAAAATACCGCCCCCCAAAAAAAATTAGGTGGGCATGGTGGCACATGCTTGTATCCCAGCTACTTGAGAGACTGAGGCAGGAGAATCTCTGGAACCCAGGAGACGACGGTTGCAGTGAGCTGAGATTGCACAACTGTACTCCAGCCTGGATGACATGGTAAGACTCTGTCTCAAAAACAAAATAAGTGAAACAAGGAAAAGACACAGAACCTATTATATGATAGACCTATCATATGGTCTATCTTCAAGAATGTTCCATGTGCTGATGAATAGTATGTATATTCTGCAGTTGTTGGGGAGAATATTCTGTAAATATCTGTTAAGTCCATTTGTTCTAGGGTATAGTTTAAGTCCATTGTTTCTTTGTTGACTTTCTGTCTTGATGTCATGTCTAGTGCTGTCAGTAGAGTATTGAAGTCCCCCACTATTATTGCACTGTTTTCTATTTCATTTCTTACGTCTGGCAGTAATTGTTTTATAAATGTGGGAGCTCCAGTGTTAGGTGCATATATATTTAGGATTGTGCTATTTTCCTGTTGGACTGGTCCTTTTATCATGATATAATCTCTTTTTGTCTTTGTTAACTGCTTTGGTTTAAAGTTTGTTTTGTCTGTTATAAGAATAGCTTACTTCTGCATGCTTTTGGTTGTTCATTTGCATGGACTATCTTTTTCTACTCCTTTACCTTAAATTTATTCAAGTCTCTATGTGTTACATGAGTCTCCTGAAGACAACAGAATCTTGTCTTGTGAATTCTTATCCATTCTGCCATTCTGTATCTTTTAAGTGGAGCATTTAGGCCATATACATTCAATGTTAGTACTGAGATGTGAGGTACTATTCTATACACGGTGGTATTTGTTGCCTGACTACCTTGGTTTTCTTTTCTTCTTCTTTTTTTTAAAATCATGTTATTGTTCTACAGGTCCTTTGATATCTATGCTTTAAGGAGGTTCTATTTTGGTATATTTCAAAAATTTGCTTCAAGATATAGAGCTTCTTTTAGCAGTACTTATAGTGCTGGCTTGGTAGTGACGAATTCTCTCAGCAATTGTTTGTCTGAAAAAGACTGTATCTTTCCTTCATTTATGAAGCTTAGTTTTGCTGGATAAAAAATTTCTTGGCTGATAATTGTTTTGTTTAAAGAAGCTAAAGATAGGACCCCAATCCCTTCTAGCTTGCAGAGTCTGCTGAGAAATCTGTTGTTAATCTGATAGGTTTTTCTTTACAAGTTACCTAATGCATTTGTCTCACAGCTGTTAAGGTCCTTTCCTTTGTCTTGACTTTAGATAACCTGATGACTATGTGGCTAGGCAATGGTGTTTTGGGGACGAATTTCGCAGATGTTCTTTGCGTTTCTTGCATTTGGATGTCTAGATGGCTAGCAAGGTCAGGGAAGTTATCCTTGAGTATTCCCTCAAATATGATTTCCAAACTTTTGGATTTCTCTTCTTTTTGGGAACACCAATTATTCTTAGATTTGGACGTTAAATGTAGTCCCAATTTCCTGGAGGTTTTTTTTTTTTTTTTTTTTTTTTAAATTATCTTTTCTTCGTCTTTGATAGATTGAGTTAATTTGAAAGCCTTGTCTTTCAGTTCTGAGGTTCTTTCTTCTGCTTGTTCAATTCTATTGCTGGGATTTTTCAGTGCATTTTGCACTGAAATCTAAGTGTGTCCTTGATTTCCAAAATTGTGATTGTTTTATTTATGCTATCTAGTTCACTGAAGAATTTTCCTTTCATATACTCTATCATGTTTTTGATTTATTTAAGTTGGACTTCACCTTTCTCTGGTGCCTCTTTGATTAGCGTAATAACCTTCTAAATTCTTTTTCTGACTGTTCAGAGATTTTGTCTTGGTTTGGATCCGTTTCTGGTGAGCTGGTATGATCTTTTGGGGCTGCTAAAGAATCTTGTTTTGTCATATTACCAGAATTGTTTTCCTGGTTCCTTCTCGTTTGAGTAGACGATGTCAGAGAGAAGATCTGGGATGCAAGGGCTGCTGTTCACATTATTTTGTCCCATGGGGTGCTGCCTTGATGTGGTGCTCTCCCCCTTCCCCTAGGAATGGGGCTTCCCGAGAGACAAACTGTAGTTACTGTTTTTGCTCTTCTGGGTTAGCCACCCAGCCAAGTAGCGGACTTCAGGCTGATGCTGGGGAATATCTGCAATGAGTCTTTTGATACTCTCCATCTTCAGATCTTGGCATCTGTGGATACCAGCACCTGTTCCAGTGGAGTCAGCAGGGGAGTGAAGTGGACTCTTTGAGAGTCCTTAGTTGTATTCTTGTTTAGTGCGCTGGTTTTGTGTTAGTTGGCCTCTAGCCAGGAAGTGGCACTTTCAAGAACTCATCAGCTGTGGTCCTATATGGAGGACGCAAACTTGCCCTAGGGACACCTAGTTAAGTATTCAGGTTTGTCGGGTGATGGGCAGAGCCATAGGTCACCCAAGAGATTATGACCTTTGTCTTCAGCTACCAGGGTGAGTTGAGAAAGACCCAAGGTGAAGGCAGGGATAGGGGTGTCTGAACTCAGCCTCTTCTTGGGTGGGGCTTGCTGCTGCTGCCGTGGGGAATGAGATGTGGTTCCCAAATTCAATGGAGTTATATTCTCAGGAAGATTATGGCTGCCTCTGCTGAGTCATATGGGTCACCAGGCAAGTGGGGGAAAGCCAGCAGTCACAGAGGTAACCCCACTCCCACACAACTCACAGTCCTAAAGGCCATTCCTACTCCCACCATGCCCCAACAACAGCACCAAGTCATCCAGTGACCAGGGTTGAGAACTTGTCCCAGACCATGAGACTCCCCATTGAGAAAGCAAGCAGACTCACACTTTTTCAGCATCTCAGGGAGCCTGCAATAGCAATCCAGCTCATTCAAAACGTTGTGGAATCTCTCGGCTTTCCTGGTATGTTCCTGCGGTAGTTCTTGGAGAAAAAATTCACAACGTGAGTCTCCACATGCTGCTCTGTTCATTGGAGTGGAAACTACAAGTTAGTCCTGCCTCGATTTTCCAGGATTTCTTATCTGTCTTCTGTTCTCACATACTCTGGACCATACATAGGTGACTGAATCTATTCTCAAGGCTCTAGGACTACCATTGTTTTTCTGTTCCTCATCATTACACCCATTTCAGACCACACTATTTACTTGGTTCTACTCTGGATCTTTTTTTTTTGGTCTTTTCAAGACTCCAATAAACCTGCCTAGAGACACTCAATCATTCTGGACTATAGATGTAAATCTCTGCATGGAAAAAGAACACAACTGCAAGAAATAAAAGGAAAATTTTATTTTGCTGTCGTCACTACTGTTTATTATTAAACCAATATTTAAATTTAGGTCAACTCCACAAACATTTTTTAAATATTTTCTTTATACTAGGCATAATGGTAGAAATAAAAATATATATTATCACTGCTCAAAGAGTATGCAGTTTAAAATGAAGATTTGAAAGTAGAATACTGAATTTCTATTTAGCAATTTGAACTTATTCATGTGGAGAAAGAAAAAAAAAGAAAAGGAAAGAAATATCTAAGGTATCCAGGTGTAGCACCAGAGAAGCACCAATCAACTCTATCTACAGATAGAATTCAGTTCAAAATGGAATTGACTCACTATGCCTCAATTTTTTTCATGCATTTCTAGTAATTTTACTTAAACATTAAAAAAATTAAAGTAGAGAAAAAGTACAATTCTTAGAAATGTCCTCTACATTTGTCTTAAATGTTGACAAACTGCTAGGAAAACTGAAGTTTAATTATTACCTTCATAGAATGTTCATCCTTGTAATTTCGCTCTAGATCATGAGAAATACACTTAAAGAAACACATTTCTTTATTCTTTTAAATGTCAAGTTAAATTTTGTCAGCATTCTAGATCATGAGAAATACATTTTCTGAAACACATTTCTTATTTTTTTTTATATGCCAGGTTAAATTTTGTCAGCATTCCCTTGCATCTCTAAAAGAATACTGACAACATACACTGTAACCATATGGCATTTCTCTCATCTCAAGGATAATGGTCCACTTGGGATATTATTGTAAAACTTTTAAAAAACTTGGCTAGAGTAAATGATTTCTCAGAACCACACCTAACTATGATATAATACAATGAGATTTAAGGAGAAAGCAGCCAAGTTTTCATAATAAATACTTAAAAGAAAAGCCTTTTATTCCAAACAAGGATTCTATTTCATTTTTCACATATAAACATTCTCTCCTATGGAAACCTAAAATAACTTTGAAAGTTGGTAGAATTGTTAGCAACTGAATAATTAATTACAAAATAGTTTTCATGGAAGCACATGCAAATAACCTTTTTTT
>NW_016813018.1:0-752 GCF_001698545.2 Rhinopithecus bieti | reverse complement strand
CCTATTGCAGTTTCTACAAAAACAGTGTCATCTCACTGCTCAATGAAAAGAACAATGTAACTCTGTGAGAAGAAATTACAAATCACAAAGCTGTTTCTCAGAAAGGTTCTTTCTAGATTTTATCTGAGGATACTTCCTTCTTCACCGTATGCCTCAATGCGTTCCCAAATATCCCTTTGCAGATTCCAGGAAAGCAGTGTTAGCAAACTTCTAAATGAAGAGAAAGGGTTAAATTGGTCACATGAATTCATATAACACATGGAACTTTCTCAGAAAGCTTCTTTCTACTTTTTTATCAGAGGATATTTCCTTTGTCACCATAGGCGTCAATGCCAATCAATAATATCCCTTCTCAGATTCCCCAAAAACACTGATACAAAACTGCTCCGTGAAATGAACACTGTATCTCTGTGAGATGAATTCACACATCATGAAACAGTTCCTCACAAAGTTTTTTTCTCGTTTTTAACTGAGAATAACTCTTTTCCCACTATAGGCCTCAAAGTGGTGCCAAATATCCTTTTGCAGATTCCACGAAAATAGTGTTAGCAAGCTGTTCCATGAAAACAAAGGTGTAACTATGTGAGATAAATTCAGACATCACCAAAGCCTTTCTCATAAAGCTTCTTTCTAGTTTTTATTTGAGGAGAATTTCTTGTCACCCTAGGCTTCAATGCTATTTGAAATATCCTTATGCAGATTCCCTGAAAACAGTGCCAAAAAGTTGATCCATGAAAGGACTTTTGTAACTC
>NW_016813017.1:76503-81457 GCF_001698545.2 Rhinopithecus bieti | reverse complement strand
GCTTAACATTAACTTAATCAAAGCCTGACTCCAATTGATAGGGCCAATAAACACGTACCCTTCTACCTGCAATGCAGCTGTTGATTCAAAAAATATTTTTATCTTGACCTGTTAATAAAATGCAGCAGAAACAAAAAAAAAAAGAATTTTTTTTTCATGCAACATTTGTAACAAATGGTGTTGTAATATTTGTAATAATAAATGAGTTTCAAGCATAAAAAAAATTCATTTTAGATCATTTTTTGAAACGCTTGCTAGTATAAAATCCAAAAAAGCCAGTTTCTGTTTTCAAAATGGCAAACTGAGCCCATATTTTAACTTTAACTTTCCAAGTTCATAGAAAATATCCAAAGAAATTACTAGATTTTGGTTTTGAACATCTGAAGCAACAACAGAAAGGAAAGGAAAATAGAAATATACCCCCATATAGATCACAAGATGGGAATGGATTCAAGGAAATCCAAACAGTAGTAAACAGCTTGTTATAGACTGAATGCCTGTGTACACCTGCCCCAGCCAAATTCATATGCTGATGCCCTAACCGCCAGTGTGATGATAATAGAAGGTAAGATCTTTGGGAGGTAGTTGAGTTTAGATGAGGTATTGAGGGTGAAGTCCTCATAATCCCTCCTGGAATTAATATCCTTATAAAAAGAGGGAGAAAAACCAGACCTCTCTCTCCCTGAGCACAAAGAGGAGGTCATATGAGCACACAGCAATGTAGCAGCCATCCGCACAATCCAGGAAGAGAGTCCTCACCAAGAACCAAATCTGCCAGCACCTTGATTTTGGATTTCTCATCCTCCAGAACTGTGAAAACTAAATGTCTGTAGATCAAACCATCCAGTTTATAGTATTTTGTTATAGCAGCCCAAGTTGACTAAGACACAGCTCATCACACAACACAGGAAAAGGAAAAGATCTCTCAGAAGTAACTATCTATCTATCTATCTATCTTATCTATCTATCTATCTATCTATCTATCTATCTATCTATCTATCTATCTATCTTATATACACATACTTTTTTCCATTAGAATTCCAGAAAACCACCCAGTTCAGAGAAAATCCCACTAACAAAAGTTGGAGGAAGGTAAATTGGAAGAACACTGTGATTGGTGTCATATTGCATTGAGCTTGCTGTTTGTACCAAAGAAACTTAGGATGAATGCTGTGGCCAATTACTCTGTATAACAGGATATCTTCCCTACCATATATAGAAATATATTATACTAAAGCTAAGGATGATAAAATAATGTAGTAACAAAATAGTCACAGAAATAGTCAAACAGGTCAATGAAACAAAACAATAAGTAGAAAATGGGCATACATACATACATATATATGGAAATTTAATATATGACAATGGTATTTTAAACCATGGCAACAAGATGGATTATTCAATAAATGATATTGGGAAAATTGGTTAACCATTTCAAAAAAATAAAGTTTGAGCCCTACCTTTCTCATATGCCAAAATATTCCAAATGTTAAAAATATAAAAGCTATAAATATAATCAATGGAAATAAAGATTAAAAACATATCTTTATGGTTTTGAGGTCACTGAAGTATTTCTAAGTCTGATAGAGAAATAACAAACCCTAAAAAAGAAGACCAACAGCTTTTACTACACAAAAACTTAAAATTTCTTCACTGCAAAGTATATCATGAATAATATTAAAAGATAACCAGAAAACTGGGTAAAACTATTCACAATATATATGACAAAGATTTGCTATCTTTAATATATAAAATGCTCTTATAAATCAATAATAAAATGAAAATAATTTGGAGACAGATGCAGGCAATTCATACACAAAAAATAATTATGAATTATCAATATTAAAATAGGCCTAACACTGGTATTCTTTGAAAATGCAAAACTAAATCAGATACTTCTTATTTGACACAGACTGAATTATGTCCTGCATTGATTGTAGGGAGAAGGAGACATCTTTTTAGGGGGAAATATATGTCAAGAGCTGAGCACAAAGTTTTAGACAGTTATTCTAAGGAAATAATCAGAAAAGCAGGCAAAGGTATAAATATTAATATATTCATATTTTGTAATAGTATTGAAAAACATTTAATATCATTAATTCATTAAATAAGGTACATTCATACAATGGAATTGTTGGGAATAGGCCCCTCAAAATCTGGCCATAAACTGGCCCCAAACCTGGCCATAAACAAAATCTCTGCAGCACTGTGACATGTTCATGAAGGCCAAAACGCCCATGCTGGAAGGTTGTGGGTTTACCGGAATGAGGGCAAGGAACACATGGCCCACCCAGGGCAGAAAACTGCTTAAAGGCATTCTTAAACCACAAACGACAGCATGAGCGCTCTGTGCCTTAAGGACATGCTCCTGCTGTAGATAACTAAGCCAACCCATCCCTTTATTTCAGCCCATCCCTTCATTTCCCATAAGGGATACTTTTAGTTAATCTTACATCTATAGAAACAATGCTAATGACTGGCTTGCTGTTAATAAATATGTGGGTAAATCTCTGTTCAGGGCTCTCAGCACTGAAGGCTGTGAGACCCCTGATTTCCCACTTCACACCTCTATATTTCTGTGTGTGTTTCTTAAATTCCTCTAGCACTGTTGGGTTGGGGTCTCCCTGACCAAGCTAGTCTTGGCAGGAATAATACATAGCAATGTAAAAGGATGAGGTAGACTCCAACATGCACCTAGTACCTCTTTTGTATACCAGCAGCTGGAGAGACTCCGTTGATCACCATGGTCAACAAAATCCCTAAGGACTTTTTGTTGACCAAGGAGTCAATACTAAGAACAATGACCATATTAATTTGAAGGTAGCAGGCAGGATGGTCATGTGGTACAGCTTAGGATTAGGAGTCATACATCACTTAGTAAACTAATGAAAGCCTATTGTGAATGACAGGGTTTGTCAATGAGACAGATTAGATTCCAATTTGACAGGCAACCAATGACACAAGCACAAATGTGGATGAAGATACAATTGATGTGTTCCAAGAGGAGATAGGAGGTGTCTACTTAAAAAGAAAACCTAAGACTCTGACATGTGGTTTCAGGTGAGACCCAGCATACTGACAGCTGTGGTGGCTATGGTGAGAAAGGTAGAGAAGGCCTTCTGCTTGAGAAGGGTAGAGGGAAAAGTAAAGGGGACTTTGTCTTACACCTTAGGTATTCACTCAGCCACAATGCGTAGAGCACCAAGGAGGCTTTTGGGATCACTGATTCCAGAAGGCCTTGAACAGCATTTCTGGACCTGCCCTGGGCCAGAGGGGAGCCCAGTGCCCTGAAGGGTGGGTTCCAGACCTGACAACATTCACCACAAGCTGACTGAAGAGCCCTAGGGCATTAAGTGAACACTGGCAGTAGCCTGGCAGTATTCCACCTTGGACCTATGGTAGTGGTGGCCATGGGGTTGAGGCTCTTCCATCTATGGAAAGGGGAAGGAAGAGTGGGCAGGACTGTGTCTCTTAGTTTGAGTGCCAGCTCAGCCACAGTAGAATAGAATACCAGGTAAATTTCTAAGGTTTTTTTATTCCAGTCTCTGGCTCCCAGACAGCATCTCTAGACCTGCCTGAGGATTAGGGGAGCTCGCTGCACTGAAGGGAAGGACACAAGCCTGGCTGGTTTTGCTACCTGCTGATTGTAGAGCTGTAGTGAACATAGGTGGTAGCCAGGTAATGGCTACAGCAGGCCTTGGACAAGACTCAGTACCCTGCTGGGTTCAGGTCTGAACCAGTGGTGGTGGCTACGGGAGTACTTTAGGTCTATCCCAGTGGTGTACAGTATTACCCTGATATCACAGAACGGGAGAAAATATTTGCAAACTATCCATGTGACAAGGAATTAATAACCAGAATACCTAAGGAGTTCAAACAACTCTATAGGAAAAAAATATAATAATTGGATTTTAAAATGGGCAAAAGATCTGAACAAAAATGTCTCAAAAGAAGACATACAAATGGTAAACAGATATATGAAAAGGTACTCAACATCATGGATCATCAGAGAAATACAAATCAAAACTACAATGAAATATCATCTCACTCCAGTTAAAAATGGCCTTTATGCAAACAACAGGCAATAACAAATGCTGGTGAAGATGTGGAGAAAAGTGAACCATCATACACTGTTGGTGGGAATGTAAATTAGTACAATCACTGTAGAAAACAGTTTGGCAATCCCTCACAAAAACAGAAATATAGCTACCATACAATCCAGCAATCCCACTCCTAGGTATTTGGGATTTTCCTTTCCAAAAGAAAGAAAATCAGTATATTAAAGAGATATCTGAACTCCCATGTTTATTTTAGCACTATTCACAATAACCAAGATTTGCAAGCAACCTAAGTGTCCATCAGCAGATGAATGGATAAAGGAAATGTGATATATATACACAGTAGAGTACTATTCAGCCATGAAAAAGAATGAGATTCTGTCATTTTCAACATGGATGGAACTGCAGGTCACAAGTGAAATAAGCCAGGAACAAAAATACAAACTTCACATATTCTCATTTATTTGTGGGAGCCAAAAATCATAATAATTGAACTCATGGAGATAAGGAGTACAAGGATGGTTACCAGAGGCTGGGAAAAATATTGGGGGCTGAGGAGGATGTAGGGATGGTTAATGGGTACAAAAAAATAGAAAGAATGAATAAGACCTACTGTTTGCTAGCACAACAGAGTGAGTATAGTCAAAATTAATTAATTGTACATTGTAAAACAATAAAAGAATATAATTGGATTGTTTGAAAAATAAAGGATAAATGCTTAAAGTGATGGATACCCCATTTACCCTGATGTGATTATCATGCCTAAATATCTCATATACCCCATAAATATATACACCTACTATGTATCCACAAACTTAAAAATTAAAAATTAAAAAAAGAAAGAAAACCTGCTACTTTACTCCATAACTCTATTTTACAGAGCAGAAATACATTCT
>NW_016813017.1:32761-73707 GCF_001698545.2 Rhinopithecus bieti | reverse complement strand
GCATTGGGGAGTTATACATGATATAAATGATGAATTGATGGGTGCTGACGAGTTGATGGGTGCAGCACACCAACATGGCATAAGTATACATATGTAACAAACCTGCAGGTTATGCACATGTACCCTAGAACTTAAAGTATAATAAAAAAAATAAATAAATAAATAAAAAAAAAAAAAAAAAGAAAACAATTTCATTCTACCATATCCTAATATAGCATAGTTTTCTTTATTGTTTCATTTACCCTTCTCTATTCCTTTACTGCAGGGGTCCCCAATCCCTGGACCATGGACCAGTACCCATCCGTGGCCTGTTATGAATCAGGCTACACCGTAGAAGGTAAGCAGCAGGCAAGCCAGCATTATTACCTGAGCTCCACCTCCTGTCTGATCAGTAGCAGCATTAGATTCTCATAGGAGTGCAAACCCTACTGTTAACTGCACATGTGCGGGATCTAGGTTGCACACTCTTTATAAGACTCTAATGCCTGATGACCTGAGATGGAGCAGTTTCATCCTGAAACCATACCCCCAACCACCATCCTTGGAAAAATTATCTTCCATGAAATTGGACCCTGGTGCCAAAAAGGTTGGAGACCGCTGCTTTACTGTACATAGAGTAACTAGTGTATGTACACAAACATATTGTATTCTTTTGTTTTACTATATGGCCAGTGAAAGGTTCATTTGACTGACATCAAATGAAGTTAGGATGGAAAAAAAAAACACTGGCTCTGTGAAAATATCTACTTTCTCCATTAGTAGCATGCTCACTCAGCTCTTACTTTTATAATGCAGTAAGTTATTTTGCTGTATTTTAACACACACACCAAAAAAACATAAAAATCCTTGCACGCCTTGTTTGACTGGAGAATTTTAGTGTTTTTCATTTATCTTTGCAAAACCAAGGACAATTTTATAACTTTTTTTGTATGTAGACGTTGAATTTAGAGCAATCTGTCATTTAGTAGAAATAAATGAGTCTAAAAAATGATTGCTAGTTTTCCTTTTGAATCATGGATCTTGTGCTTAAATAAACTTCTTTAACATGAAAGTAAATAAACAAAAGATTGAAGTAGATAGAGATAGACAAGGAAAGAAATGTAGAGTATGATACTAACTATGAAAAAAGACATTTATAGTGGCATACAAAAGATTAGAAGGATATACAAATACTAAAGACTGGCAATCATTGGGAGTAGAATTATAGGGAAGAGTAAGGAACATGACCTTTCATTTTCTACATGATATACTTTTATATTTTAATATTTTTAATAACCAGCGACATAGTAAAGATTTATCCATTTGGAAAAGAAAAGAAAAAAAATTAAACTTGGTTGGAATATTGAAACAGACCTCTAACTCCTTTCTAGTGGTATTTTATACATCATAAGAAGGCATCCTGGAGATCAATATTATACACTGTCCCTTCCAATTACATGTGAGAAAAAGCACTCCAAGATGAAACTGTAACTTCCCGCTTAGGTATCAGGTGAGATGATGTACAGTGAAAAGACTGTGAACCATAAATACACAAAAGTTAGAAGACCTTCGTGGATGTTTAGGAATTTTTTTTTCTATTTCACACTTATTTCCACACATCCTCCAAAAAAAGATTTTTTTAAAGGCTCACAGGAAGAAACTATAAAGAGAAACAACCTATCATTTAAACAATTGCCGCAGAATTGGTCTTTCTGAACAGGGACTATCGGTGATAGATTTTTCTAGAAATGTTTAAATCAACCTAGAAGTGGCCTGAGGAAGTTTGGTGAATTGGTAGAAGAAAGGCACGTTTACAATACATATTTACTAAGGATGTGTGTGCCCTAATTTTAATCTAGAAAAATAAGACTGGTTATTAAAAAGCATTATTTACTTTTACAAATAAACAGGTTCTAGGGTTAGGCTAGAGATTTGGAAAAAAAAAAAAAAAAAAAGGCTATATGGATGGCACTTTAATACCTTCGTTGCCCTTTCTAGGAATCTTTAGCATCTTCTGGAAGTTATGATCCCCAATGCTGTCCCTAGTCTAACAGGCCCTAATAAACTAAGTCTGTTAAAATTAAGGAACAAGACTAAGGATGAAAAGAGAAGTTAATGAAATGGTAATCAGCAGGTCCTTGAATAACTTCATTTCAACATTGATTTTAAAAAATCAACTCACTCCTGTAAACCCAGCACTTTGAACGGCCAAGGTGGGTGGATCACGAGGTCAGGAGTTCGAGACCAGCCTGGCCAATATGGTGACACCCCATCTCTACTAAAAATACAAAATTCAGCCGGGTCTGGTGGTGCACACACATAGTCCTAGTTACTCGTGAGGCTGAGGCAGAAGAATCGCTTGAACTGGGGAGGCAAAGGTTACAGTGAGCCGAGATCATGCTACTGCACTCCAGCCTGGGCAACAGAGTGAGACTCCGTCTCAAAAAAAAAAAACATCAATTCCCAGCAAGGGCCACTGTCTGTGGAATTTGTATGTTCTCCCCATGTTTGCATGGGTTTCCTGCAGGTACTCCAGTTTCTTCCCACATCCCAAAGATGTGCCTGTTAGGTTCACTGGCATGTCTAAATGGTCCCAATACAAGTGTGTGTGTGTGTGTGTGTGTGTGTGTGTCTGTGTGTCTGTGTGTGTATGTGTGCCTGCGTGCATTCTTCAATGGAGTGGGCTCCAGTCCAGGGTTGACTCCTGCCTTGAGCCCTGAGCTGCCAGGATAGGCTTCAGTGACACTCAACCCTGAAGTGGAATAACTGGGTAAAAAATTATGTTACTTGTTTGTATTAATCTTCCTTAAATGTATATATAGCTCACATTTATTTCAATGTTTACTATCAGAAGTGTGTTGGTATTTATTTAGGTTCGGTGATGGTCTTGTGACCAGAAATATGTTATAGAAACTTAACGGTTATTTATAACAATTAGCTTATGGTAAAACTGGTTTCCTTATAATTCATTTTGCTTAAAGTCCCAGTTTCCAAGAACCTATCAATGAGATTAAATGAGGACTTACTGGGAAACTAAAGGGACTCCTTAATGAAAAGAATCATTCTCACCTTTGCACATTCCTCTTGTATCAGGATGCAGACTGAACTCAGATTTAAGAGCTGTGTCTTGATCAAACAGCAACCTTTCAAATACCAAAAGGGAAGACACAAGTTGTTAATGTATCTTAAACAAAGATTACATTTTAACCATCATTTGTATTATACCAAAGCTTGCTAAAATTCTTAGTTATACCACTATTAATGTTTCTATTTCAAAGTGTTATTTCAGAAATGTACAATTTGACTGAAAATACATCCAAGATGAAAAATAAAGACTCATGTATATAGTCATGTTAATTTTACAAATATTCTGTTATTATTTTTTAATATTTGGGGGTAAGGGACAAATATCACTGTCCCTAGTCTAATAAACCTTAATAACTTTTTGAAAAGAGATAAAATGAGATCATTTGAGGGACCAGTGCTGGTGGCTTTTTTTCCTTCACATTTCTCTATACCAGAGAACTTGAGATTAATATTCCAGAATTATATCTGAGTATATGTTTTCATTGTATGCACTGACAGAATTCCTTTATTTATTTTGAGAGACAGTCTCTCTCTGTCATCCAAGCTGTAGTGCTGTGGCATGACCTTGGCTCACTTCAAACTCTGGGCTCGAGAGATCCTCTTGCCTCAGCCTCCCAAGTAGCTGGGACTACAGGTGTGCACCACCATGCCTGGCTATTTTTTTAATATATTTTTTTGTAGAGCCAGGGTCTTATCATGTTGCCCAGGCTGGTCTTGAACTCCTGAGCTTAAATGATCCTGCCTTGACCTCCCAAAGTGCTGGGATTACAGGAATGAGCCACCATACCTGGCCCAGAATTCCTTTAATTTTTGGATTTACTTCTTACTATGTTCAAGGGAACATCACAGTAACAAAGAGAGAAGACAGATAGTCCTTGCCCCCAGGAAGCTCCAAATCTAGTAAGGGATACAGAGCTATGAAAATAAGCATGATATGCCATGAGTATGCTATTAGGCAAACTAAAATATTTATCTTTTCTATTTAAATGGGCAGAAAATGGACAAAAGACTTGAACAGACATTTCTGCAAAGAGGAAATACAAATAGCCAACAAGTACATGAAAAGATGTTCATCATCACTAATCGTTGGGGAAATGCAAATCAAAACCACGAGATACTACTTCATACTCATCAGGATGGCTGTTTATGAAAAACGAAAAATTAAGCCAGGTACTGTCACTCATGCTTGTAATCCCAGCTACTCAGGAGGTTGAAGCAAGAAGATGGCTTGAGACCAGTTCAAGGCTGCAGTGAGCTATGATCAGGCCATTGCACTCCAGCGTAAGTGACAAAGTGAGACACTGTCTCAAAAAACAAAAACACACACCCAAAACGTTCCAATAGTTCTCAGCATCAGAAAAATTGGCAATGAAAATTACTCCAGTCCTTAACTTTTCTGTTATAACACACCCTCTGTGAGAGTGAGTACAGGCTCCTGCTATAAGAAGAGAAGCATTTTCTTGGCTCTTTTCTACTGACCATTACTAAGGATTAAAAATTCATTATTAGAATATGAATTATACCATAGCTATGGTGCATTTTTCCAAGAAGTAAACCATCTATTAATGTCCCTCCAAAAGTAAAACTATCTATTAATGTCCCTAAAAGTGTAAGTTTACCTCTTAAAATGTTGTGAGATTTTTGTTTGTTTGTCTGTTTCTTTTCAGACACAGTCACTCTGTCACCCAGGCTGGAATGAAGTGGTGCCATCTCAGCTCACTACAGCCTCCACCACCCAGGTTCAAGTGATTCTCCTGTCTCAACCTCACGAGTAGCTGAGATTATAAGTGCCTGCCACCAAGCCCAGCTAATTTTTATATTTTTAGTAGAGACAGGTTTCACCATGTTGGCCAAGCTGGTCTCAAACTCCTGACCTTCAGGTCTTGACCTCCCAAAATGCTGGGATTACAGGTGTGAGCCACTGCACCCAACCAAATTTTGTGAGTTTTTTTTTTTTTTTTTATTTAAAAATAACACAAAAGGGGTATGGAAGAATTTTAGGGGATAATGACATTATTCTATATCTTGAATGTGATAGTAGTTACACAATTATGTTTGTCAAAACTCAGAATTGTACGCTTTAAAAGGTGAACTTTACATAAATTCCTCCTTGAAGGGTGACAGAATATGCCACCCCCAAATAAGCCACTGTGACATACGGATTACCCTGAGCTAAAGGCAACTTGAAAAACAGCAGATGTTTCCCTTTTCTTCTTGAAAACAGGAGATAAAACTCCTATGTAAAAGATGCCCTCCCTGTAGAAGGAGAAAAGAAACATTTTTCAATAGCCAAGAGAATTCTGTACAAACAGATCTTGTTAAAATAATTCTTATCTTCCTTTGGCCTCCCTACATAATTTAGTTACTTTTCCACAACTGCCTCTCTGTTTAACCTAATACAAAAGCATACACGTTTTGCCATTTCTTTTTTTTTTTTTTTTTCTTTTTTTAAGATGGGAGTCTTGCTCTGTTGCCCAGGCTGGAGTGCAGTGATATGATCTCAGCTTACTGCAACCTCCACCTCCCAGGTTCAAGCTATTCTCCTGCCTCAGCCTCCTGAGTAGCTGAGACTACAGGTGCATGCCACTATGCCCGGTTAATTTTTGTATTTTTAATAGAGACAGGTTTGCACCTTTTTGGCCAGGCTGGTCTCAAACTCCTGACCTCAAGTGATCTGTCCACCTCAGCCTCCCAAAGTGTTGGGATAACACGCATGAGCTACCATGCCCGATCAGGTTTTGCTATTTCTTTGGGTCTTCGTTTCCTTATGAGGACTCCTGTGTCCCATAAAACTTATTTTAAATTTACAGAAGTTTTAATATTTAAAGTATTTAATCTATTTCATATTTAATTCTTAGGCTTAACCAGGGCCCTATGAGGGGAAAGGCAGAATTTCTGCCCCTACTACAATCTTAATTAAAAATGAAAAAACTAATATAAATATGTTAATATTCTAATATGTAAACATAAAAAATTAACATTATACCAATAAAAGTACGAATAAGGGCCGGGTGCAGTGGCTCATGCCTGTAATTCCCAGCACTTTGGGAGGCTGATGTGGGGAAATCACTTGAAGTCAGGAGTTCGGGACCAGCCTGGCCATCATGGTGAAACCCCATCTGTATTAAAAATACAAAAATTAGCTGGGCATGGTGGTGTGTGCCTATAGTCCCAGCTACTCAGCAGGCCCAGGCAGGAGAATGGCTTGAACCTGGGTGGGTGGAAGCTGCCGTGAGCTGAGATCATGCAACTGCACTCCAGCCTGGGTGATAGAACGAGATTCCATCTCAAAAAAATATATATATAATAAAGTCCTGATTCTTTCCTAAGGAAATTATTTTTAAAAACCCCAACATTTAATGTTTAAGGAAATTATCTCAGAGTTATTTGCAATAACAAAAAATTT
The DNA here is from genome assembly GCF_001698545.2 of Rhinopithecus bieti. NCBI lineage: Eukaryota > Metazoa > Chordata > Mammalia > Primates > Cercopithecidae > Rhinopithecus > Rhinopithecus bieti. Next base: position 67,235 of record NW_016813017.1, on the reverse strand, counting down.
TAAAAACAAAATGTTTTGTTTTAGAATCATATAATTTATAAATTATATCTTTATGACAGAAAACTATCAATAATTTAGGGAAGAATTTTAATGACATTGCAAATGTTTAAAAATAATGTTAAGTGAAAACTGTAAACTTGTACAAATTGATTCAAACTTTGTAAAAGAATTATAGGTGCACACACAAAAGCCTATATAGAAAGCTGGAAGAAAATATACCAAAGTCTTAATACAGGTAGAATTAGATCAGATTTCTATCTCATTCATGCTTCTTTTATTGCCCATGTTTCCTATAGTGTTTTTGAATAGACAGTATATTTATATGGTTCAAAATTCAAAAACCAGTATAGACTGGGCATGATTACTCATGCTCATAGTCCTCACTACTCAGGGAGCTGAGGCAGGAAGATCACTTCGGCCTAGGAGTTAGAGGCTTCAGTGAGCTATGATTGCACTATTGCATTCCAGACTGGACAACAACGTAAGATCCTGTCTCCAAAACAAACAATATGATAGGGTATGTAGTAAAATATCTCCCTGTCCCCTCAAATATAAACTTTCTTTCCCACAGGCAACCAAGGTGTTTGTTCTGTAACCCTTTCAGAGATATTTTCTAAGTGTATATATGTTGGAGGACAGAGGTAAAACTATTTTCTAAAAATAGAAGCACTGTGTCAAAGAGTATATGTGTTTGCAATCTTGATAATTGAAATTTTTTGAGTTTTGTATTAAAATTATGCCTTTCTTCCTCCACAGTTATAAAAGAATCCCTCCTTGGCTTCTTGTAATACTTTTTTTTTTTTTTTTTTTTAACATTTAAATCTTTGATTCATATGGAATTTTTTTGGAGCACAGTGTAAAGTATGGATTCAACTAAACTATTTTCTACATATATCCTTCATTGTCCCAATATCATTTTTTGAAAAATCCCATCATTTCCTCACCGGTTTGGGATGCCATCTCTTTAATATACTAAATTCCCATATGTATGTGATTTTATTTTGGGGGCTTTTATGCTGTTTATTGATCTGTCACTTTATGTGCCAGTATCATATTTAAAATATTTTATATCAGAAAATATTTTAATATCCTGTAGGTCATTACCTCCTTATTGTTCTTATTTTTCAGACTTTTCCTAATTGCTCTTAATTATTTTACCATACAAACTTTGGAATCAGTTGTCTAGTTCAACAGAAAGTCTTGCTGGTACTTTTATTTTGTTATTTTTTTTGAGATGCAGTCTCACTCTGTCGTCCAGGCTGGAGCGCAGTGGAGTCATTTCGGCTCACTGCAACCTCTGCCTATTTCTCATTACAACCAAAAACTATGAATGAATATTTTTTTAAAACTACTTGAGAACCTTGAAAAGTAAACAATAGCAGGTAGATTGGGGACTGAAGCTGAAATCTGAATAACAACCCATTTATTGATGAGTTTCAGTTTGTTTTCGGTTTTGTTTTTTAGTTCTTTTTTGCCTTTCAGCTTTGAACCATCCAGTGGGCACAGACAGTAAACCTACTTTTATCCAGAAGACCAAGGAAAATGACCCTTGCATGCCAGAAGGTATAGGGGAAAGCCCAGGGTTTTATTTTGTTTTCTCTCTTACCTCCCAGCCCTGCCCCAAGGCTGGCCCTAGCCTCAGAGCAGGCACCAACCATGCCACCAACCATGGCAACTGGGGAACTTAAAACTCAAGAGAAAATGTCTTTCTACCAGAGGAACTGGGAAAAGGGATCTGCATTGCCTTAAAAGCTTGGAGAGAATCCTCCTTTTTTCTCTTTTCTTAACTCTTTGTGCTAAAGGCTGTCCCCGTTGTAAGGAACTGCTCTATACTGAAAAGGCTAACACTCAAAGAAACCTGTCTTTCTGATCATATGAACTGGCAAGTGGGTATGATGAGGAAAGGGGCAGGAGAATCCTGGAGAGGAGAGAGAGGGAAAGGAGAATCGCCTAATTCTGTGTATGATCCAACTTAAGTCCCAGACACAGCCCTTACATGAAGCAGACCTAGGGGCCTCATCCCTGCTCTCTTTTCCCTGTGTCCAGCACACAGAATATGCTAGAGAAAGGTTTTGATAACCTGAAATACCGACTTCTTTGGATTTGTATGAAACTATTCGCATCCAGTTTGGCAGGGTCCAGTTTCCCCATCACACATTCTTTTTCTTGAGAGAAACCGTTACCCATTTTCCCAGAACTGAGCTACAAGTCTCTCGAATCAAAATGCAGTTAAGTTCAGACCCCAGATCTTTTTTGCTTGTGCAAAAAGACTTAAAGCCCCCAAAAAGGAAAGCCTTTTGAAAAATGTTATAAAGCCACCTAGTACAAAACTCATTTTGTCCCTAGCTGGTTGGGGATAGGTGGGGACAGACTGTGATTGCTTATTTACAAGCTCTCAGCTCAGGCACGGCTGCCCCACAAGGCTCTGATCCTGCCCACAAGCACATGCTCTGGTCATGATCTCCACTCAAAACTCTGACCCTCTCAGAGGGCACCTGGGCCGCCCTGGCGCGAGGGTTCAGGCACTGTGGCCCTAATGATGGTCACCTTCTCCAGCGCAGCTCCTTTTCTTCCAGGTCGCTCTCCGTCACTGAACCCTCTATCACGGTTTCATCACTGTCCCAGTCTGGGTCCTGGAGGCCTTCCTCCATCTTTGCCTCACATTCAAAGCATTTTTTACCCTCCTCTAACTCCCTCTTGCCCGCAAACAAAAAAACGCTTTGAGGGCCAGAGGAAATTGTGAGTTAAAAATAAAAATAATATAATCGCAGCAGGAGCCGGGCCTTGTCGCAGGGCTGCTAAGGAGAGTGCAGAGGGGCCGCGAGCGCGGCGGGGTCGTAGTCCGGGGAGCCGTCCGCGGGTCCCGCCGCTCGCTGCCGGCAGGGGGCAGCCGCTCGCCACACGTCGGAGCCCTGCGCAGCGCTCGGCCCCTCCCCCAGCTCCCGCGGCCGGAAGTGGGCGGCTGGGCGCGCAGGCCTGCTCTGGGCGTGGCCTGCCGCAGCTTGTCTTTTTCGCGGTTTCCCATTCTCGGTCGCTAGACGTAGAGGGAACTGGGGTTGCTGCTGCAGAGACTGGAAAGGTAGGCGTGCCTCACCCAGAACTCAGGCGAGCCTGCTTAACACCCTTGGCCGGGAGGGTGACCTGCCATGCACCTGATGCTTGTGAGCCCCAGATAAAGGAAGAGCTGTCAGCTCCTGCCCGCCCCAGCAGCCCTGGCATTCTGGAGCCAGAATGCGACCTTAGACTTAACGAGTGTTTTTGCAGCCCACTAAGCGCTTCCTTTCCCTTTAATCCCTTGACAGCCTCTTTTTAAGTGTCCCCTGAGGTAGACAAACAGATATGTTTATCAGAACTTTTAGCTCTCAACTAATCTCAGTGATGTATTTTGTATTTTTTTTTTTCTCTCAACAACTCTTTGGTTACCTGAAATACAGATAGATTATGCAGGAAAGGCAGGATAGATGCTTTGTTTTTTCCCCTTTTATCAGTTTTTAGAATAATAGTCATGCCTAGCAACCTCCAAAAGTAGTCCGTTGTGTTTTAATGAAGTACTAGAATTTTATGTATTTGATGTGTTTCAGTCTAGTTAAACATTTTTAATTCAAACTAATTCAAAACGAAACCAAGTGAGCTTCCACTTGCCGAGTGAGAAAGTTCAAGAAAAGACCAAGTTGTTTTCCCATAGCAAGCGTTTAGTATTCACCTTGGAGTCTCCAGCATCTGGCACATATGAAGTCTTAAGTTTTGTCATAAATGGATGGAGCTAGAGATATCTGACTTCCCAATTCATTGCCCTTTTCACTATATGGAGTAGCTTTGCCGTTATTAATATTTTGTGTTTTTACTATTTATATTTAAGTCACTGCTATTTAAAATACTTGATTGGTGATTATCCTCTAAACTTGAGGCTGGGGATGGTGGCTCATACCTGTAACCTCAATGCTTTGGAGGCTAAGGCAGGAGGATTGCTTGAGACTAGAAGTTCAAGACCAGCCTGGGCAACATAGTGAGACCCCTATCTCTACAAAAAATTTGTTTTAATTAGCAGGGCATGGAAGCATGGGCCTGTAGTCCCTGTTACTCAGGAGGTTGAGGCGGGGGATCGCTTGAGCCCAGGAGTTTGAGGTTCCAATGAGCTGTGATTGAGCAAACGCGCTCCAGCCTGAGCAACAGAGTCATACCATGTCTCAAAAAACAAAAAATAAAAAATAAACTTACTTGAATAAGTAACTTAGTTAAATAAAATTCCTCACCTCAACTCCAGAAATTAGGCAGAACAGTAATAATATACAAAGAATTAGACCTGTTTTGTTTTTTTTTCACAGTAGTCCATTTATACCCTCCATGTCTAAATCAGACCTAAATTCCTGTCACATTTCCTGCTCACCCACTGTTTAATTAATTCATTAGTTCATTCTTCTATGTTACTCAAGCTGGTCTCCAACTCCTGGGCTCAAGCTATCCTCCCACCTCACCCTCCCAAATAGCTGGAACTACAGTTTCATGCCACTATGCCCACTTCACCCATTCTTTTTAATTATCCAGCTCTGCTTTCACAGGAATTGGGGGATGCATACCCAGTAAATGATGGTGAGTGGCTCCATTTGCCCCAGAGGGAAAGATGACTCCACCAGCAACAGCACTTGCTCCAAACAGCTGGTAACAAGCTAAGTACAATAAGTCCTCACTTAATGTCTGTCAGTAGGTTCTTGGAAACTGCACCTTTAAGCAAAATGACTTATAAGGAAACCAATTTTACCATGATCTAATTGATATATATGAGAGTTAAGTTCTTATAACATATTTCTGGTCACAAAAACATTGCCAAACTTGCAAATAAACACCAAAACACCTTTAATATTAAACATTGAAATAACTGTGAGCTACATATATGTTAAATATATATATTTAAGAACTGTCTTAAATATATATTTAATAAATATATATAAGAAATGTCATATATATTTAAGAAAGATTAATAAAATATATATTTAAGAAAGACTAATAAAAACAAATAAGATAATTATTTACCTAGTCATTCCAGTTCAGGGTTGAGGGTGGCTGGAGCCTATCCTGGCAGCTCAGGGCTCAAGGCAGGAGCCAGCCCCGCACAGGAGGCCATTCCATTGAAGAGCTCGCTCACTCACACACACACACTCACTCATTCTGAGACCATTTAGATAGGCCAATGAGCCTAACATACACATCTTTGGGATGTGGGAGGAAACTGAAATACCTGGAGGAAACTCCACGCTGACATGGGGAGAACATGAAAACTCCACATATACAGTGGCCCCGGCTGGGAAGTATCATAATTTTCTTTCGTCATCAATGTTGAAACACCATTGAAAGAAATATTATTCGAGGATCTGCTATAGATAACCTTCTGGGCCTGAAATTCACATTCTTTTAAAACGCTTTCTCCTTTGGCGGGAAAAGTCAGTTATTTTGCATCATCTATTCTCCTTTTATTCAAGAGAGTTGCTATGATTCAAAGAATGAAAATAAATGCAGAGATGAGCCTCATAAATGCCAGTGTGATATCTAAATAAACCTTTTTTTTGTTTTTTATAAAATGCCAAAGTTTCCAGTGGCAGGACAGAGTGAAAATGGACAGAAGATCTGTTTTTTAAGGAATCTAGGCTTGCAGTAGCAATTCAAGCTGGTTAAGCAGGTTGAGTTGAATGCACGTAACTGAACCAAGAGAGGTTTCCAGGTATTTCAGGAATGACAGGAATCAGGTACTGAAACTGTGTTCAAAGGAAATAGAGCTCAGCTTTCTTTTGAATTAGTTTGAATTCTTCAAATAGATTAAACATTGGCCGAATATGTAAAAGTCTGTAAAGCATTATCTGTTAACAAAATAATAATTGGCTACTTTTGGAGGTTGCGAGACACCATTTATTATCTAAAATTAATAAGCAAAAAAACTTTATCCTGCCTTTCCTACACAATTTATATTCAGAATAACCAATAGTTATGAGGGAAAAAAAAAATTTTTTTTTTTTTTTGAAGACGGAGGTTTCACTCTTGTTGCCCCAGGCCCCTGTAGTGCCTATAGTGTGATCTTGCCCTCGCTGGGGCAACCTCCCACCCTCCCAGGTTCGAGTTGATTCTCCTGCTTCAGACCTCCCGAGATTACAGCTGGGATTACAGGCATGTGCCACCTCACTCCGACTAATTTGTATTTTTAGTAAGAGACGGAATTCTCCATTTTGGTCAGGCTGACCTCGAACTGCTGACCTCAGGTGATTCACGCCACCTCGGCCTCCCAAAGTGCTTGTGGATTACAGGCTTGAGCCACCACCGCCCGGCCATAATTTTTAAGAAAGTAATTAAATTTTCTTGCTCTACCCATTTAGCCTATAATCTTACAAGAAAAAAGTCCCTCTTAGGGGAATTCTTGTTGTAAAGGTGAAATTAAAAAATTTTTTTTGATTGATTAAGAAGAAAAAAGAAAAGGGCTCATTATTTTATGATTACACAATATATTTTGGCTTTTATAATTAAGATTCTTCCCTGCCTATAGCTTCATTTGATTTGTTTTCCTATCCAGGTTTACTTTAGATCCTAGAACTGTAAGAGATGAGCTTTCATGGAATATTCGATTTATCATCAACACAACATGAATCTCCTAAGAGACTAAATCCCAACAGGCCACTTTTCAGCCTTAGTAAATATTTCTCCAGCCCAAAATAAAGTATATGAAGTATTTCACCAAGTATTCCATAAAAGTATTTTAAAATATACTTTCCCTGACAGGGTACAATGGTTCGTATTTGTAATCTCAGTACTTTGGGAGGCAGAGATGGGAGGATCACTTGAGCATGAGGAGCCTGGGCAACATAGACCTCCAAACCTCTCAAAAATAAAAAATAATTAGCCAGAATTGGTGGCGCACATTTGAACCAGCCTAACTCGGGAGGTTGAAGGCAGGAAAGGATCTCTTGAGCCCAAGGAGTCGCAGTGAGCTAATGATTGCACCAACTGCACTCCAGGCCTGGATGACAGAGTGAGGCCGCTGTCAAAAAAAAAAAAAAAAAAAAAAAACACTTTCCAAAAAAATAATTTTCTCAAAGACTTAGACTTCTTTTGTTAAACAAAATAAGTTACTCATCCATTAACCCAAGCAATTCACATGTTTGGCACAAATTAAAACTGTCATGTAAACTTTTTTAATGGATGGGAATAAGTATGTAACTGAAAAATCAGGATATGTGAAATTGTAAAAGTAAACTGAGGCCAGAGCCGAACCGGGAACGAAGACACAAGGCAAATGGCAGTGAGAATAGCCTTTATTAAGACTTGCGGGCGAGGTTCCTCGGTCCAAAGGTGCGGGCCGAGGAAGCTGCGCTGAGGGAGGAGGGTAGGGACCTTTTATAGCTTGAGCGATGGGGAAGTTGGTTGTGCAAAACAAGTCCTGGAGGGTCTTGAAACTGCAATGTCACGAGGAAGGGGTCTTTGGAAACTGATTGAAACTGCTGTTTACGAACTTGTGAAATGCAGGTGAGCTGCGGGTCATGGGGGAGTGTGGTTGCCCAACCAGAACTCTGAGGCATGTAAGTCTGCGGGTGTGTATAAGGGTGAAGGGAGTCTTTAACAAAAGGCCTGCTATGCCGGGTAATGCTGCCATGTTGGGTCTAGATTCCTGTCTAACAGAAATCTTTTCTCAAAAACTGCAAAATGTTGGAGCACACAAAGACAAGTTTACACATGATTAAGTGTTGTTTCAGTACCTAAATTCATTTTAATATCTATTTGTTTATGAGACGGAGTTCCACTTTTGTTGCCCAGGTTGGAGCACAATGGTGTGATCTCGGCTCACTGCTACCTCCGTCTCCCAGGTTCAAGCAATTCTCCTGAATCAGCCTCCCACATAGCTGGGATTACAGGCGTGTGCCACCACGCCTGGCTAATTTTTGCATTTTTTTAGTAGAGATGGGGCTTTGCCATGTTGGCCAGGCTGGTCTCAAACTCCTGACCTCAGGTGATTCACCCGCCTCAGCCTCTCAAAGTGCTAAGACTACAGGGGTAAGCTACCGCACCCTGCCCTAAATTTGTTTTTTAGCGATCATTATAGCTGATTCATATGTGTGGGGATATGTCAACCACAACTCCTATAGGCTGTCCCTTCTTAGTGCAGAATTTAATACGTTCAATTTTACTTTAAAATGGCATGAAATAGATATAAAACACTTCAGAAAGTTAGAAGTACTGTAACCACCCAATGGGTTCTCCTTGCCTGCTGCCTAGACAGAGCCAGTTTATCAAGACAGGAGAAGACAGGGGAATTGCAATGAGAGTAATTCACGCAGAGCCCGCTATGCAGGAGACCGAAGTTTTGTTATTACTCAAATCACTCTTGCCAAGCATTCGGGGATCAGAGTTTTGAAAGATAATTTGGCCGTAAGGCCTTGGGTAGTGGGGAGTGCTGATTGATCAGGTTGGAGATGGACTCATAGCGGGTGTAATTTAGGTTTTCTTGCTGTCTTGTGTTCCTGGGTGGATGGCAGAACTGGTTGAGCCAGCGTAATCGGTCTGGGTGGTGTCAGCTGATCCATCAAGCTCAGGGTCTGCAAAATATCTCAGGCACTGATTTTAGTTTTTACAATAGTGATGTTATACCCAGGAGCAAATTGAGGAGGTTCAGACTCTTGAAGCCAAAGGCTACATGACCCCCAAATTGTAATTTCTAATCTTGTAGCTAACTTGTTAGTTCTGAAAAGACAGACTGGTCCCAGGCAAGAAGGGGGTCTTTTCAGGAAAGGGGTATTTTCAATTTTGTTTCAGAGTCAAACCATGGACTGAACTCCTTCCCAAAGTTAGTTTGGCCTACACCCGGGAATGAACAAGGACAGCTGAAAAGTTAGAAGCAAGATGAAGTTGATTAGGTTGGATTTCTTTCACTGTCATAATTTCCTAAGTTATAATTTTGCAAAGGTGGTTTCAGTACTGTGAAATTTCAGATGATAGCCTGTATATAATTAGTATTTCCAAGATGAAAAACCTCTGAAGAATTGCTAATGGCATCTGTTATTCTGGCAATTGATTAAAAGATACAGTATAATGAAGCCCATAAAATCAGCAAAGTATGATTGAAAAAACTCTTGGCATTTCACAAAGGAGAATCAGAGGACTAGACACACCTAGAGGTAAATTATAACAACCCTCCCAACCCATTGCTCCAGATGCCTGCAAGATGTTGTTGCTATTCTATGTGGTCTCTACTATTACAGTTATTCATTGTTTAGTCTATTAGACTATAAATAATGTTTCTTTAGAAGCAGAAAGGGGCATTGTTAAGGGACAATAGTTATACACTGATCTTCTGTCTCAGAAGAAATACCTTACAACATTGTATAATTTATTATGATGTGAAAAAAACAGTATTGGAACACAGACAATAAATGACTATTATATATCATCAAGATTTTTTAAGGATTCTTAGATTACTTTCTCCTTAGAAACACAATGTAATGTTGGCATCAAAAATTGGCAAAGTAATAAGGCCATGACAGACTGTCAAAAAGAATTACAGACTCAAATGCAACAGCCTAGAGAACATGACATTGGTTTTGTCAACTAGTTTAACAAGTTTGACAGCTTCCTCCTTGTCTGCTTGTCCAGACAAGTGATACTCATTGATGGCCCAAATGCTAAGAAGTCTGTATTTCAAAGTCTTTCCATTTCTATTCCTCCCCACATCTGGTCTTTTTCTGTGATAGTAACTGATTAAAACATTGGATTTTAAAACATACTTAACCTAAGTCATAATTAAAGAAATAAACATTAAAACAACCAATGATACATTTATTGGTTTATTTTATCTATTAGTCTGGAAAAGATTTAAAAAAAAGATTGATAATGCTCAGCACTGGCAGTGATTGGGGAAAATAGGTGTTCTCCTATACTCTTGGAGGGAGAACAGATGAGTTCAGTCTTTTTTGGAGAGCAGTTTGGCAACATCTATCAAAGTGTTTCACATGGGCCGGGCACGGTGGCTCACGCCTGTAATCCCAGCAGTTTGGGAGGCCGAGGCAGGTGGATCATTTGAGGTCAGGAGTTTAAGAGCAGCCTGGCCAACATGGTGAAAACCTGTCTTTACTAAAAATACAAAACCTAGCAGGGCATGGTGGCACATGCCTGTAGTCCCAGCTACTTGGGAGACTGAGGCAGGATAATCGCGTGAACCTGGGAGGCAGAGATTGCAGTGAGCCGAGATTGTACGCCTGCACTCTAGCCTGGGCAACAGAGGGATACTCTCTTAAAAAAAAAAAAAAAGTTTTGTATGTATATACCCCTAGAGATAGCCTTTCCACTTTTAGCAATTTATTCCTATATTACCAATATGTTTGCACCAACTGCAATTTTGAAAAGTTGGAAACAAAGTAAGTGTTCATCATTAGGGGATTATGCAGTGAAATACTCTGCTGTCGTTACAAATAATGAAATATAGTTGTGTATTAGGACTGTATATACAGCTAGAGATAACTGCTTACATAGCATATTTATGGCTTTATCTTCGATTCTGTGTTTATTTGTGGTTGTTTAGGAAGGCTAAAGAGATAAGAAGGTATAAATAAAGCCCTCCACACATACCAAGATACCACCTGATCCTGATACTGCAGAACAACACAATTTTTTAATTTCTTCTTTTTATTGAGGTATAATGGACATACAGTGAAATGCACGAATCTTATGTGTTCAGTTCAATGTGTTTTCTGAGCCATTCTATATTTCTATATTTATTTTGTTTAACAGCATACTCAACTCTAAAGGAAGAGAATGGGAGTTGTAGGTGGGAAAAAAGATAATACACAAGCAATAGCTTGAATCTTTAAAGTATAATTTACATGAATAACATAATAAAAAGAGAAATTGTAATAACTTCTGGACTGATAAGATTGCCAAATAAATACGTGATAATGGGATCTTCTTTGTATAGACCTGAAACAGCCATATAAACAGATTTAGACTAACGTATTAGTAGGTCTGCCACTGTAGAAAAAAATACCAGCTATACCCACAAAAAATCCCAGCCACAAGAAGTTAATCAGAATCTTCACATAGTAAAAGAATGCAGTTCAATGATTTTTGACCCTCTCTCTCTTTGTGCATGTACACACACACACTCAACCACCTAAGTACTTAAAACAAGATCAAAAATATTTCCATCACTCCTGCCCTGTCCTCAAAATCCACCTACAAATTATAATTTTTCATATAAATGGAATCACTCTGTATGTACCTTTTAAAACTGGGTTCTTTTACTTAGTTTTATGTTTTCGAGATTTGCCCACATTGTTTGCACCAGGTCATTCCTTTTTGTTGCTGAGCATTGTTATATTACATAAATAGACTGAATTTGTTCAGTGCGTTCTCTTGTTAATGGACATGAGTTATTTTCAGTTTGGACACTGTAATGAATAAGATTGCTATCAACATTCCTGTTGAAATCTTTTTGTGGGTATATGTTTTCATTTCTCTTTGGGTACATAAATACCTGATGAGCAAAATCCCTGGTCATATGATAGGTATATGTTTAACTTTATTAAATAACTGCCTTATAGTTCTCCAAAGAGAGTACCACTCCCAACAGCAACATATGCAAGTTCCCTTTGCGTCATATCTTCACGATCATTTGGTATTGTCAGTCTTTTATGTGCCAGCCATTTCAATGGATATGAAATAGTATCTCACTGTGGTATTAATTTGCATTTCCCTCATGCCTAATAATACTAGCAAATTTTTGTGTGCTTATTGGCTGTCTACACACCTTTTGTGAAGTGTCTATTCAGATTTCTTGCACACTTTTCCATTGGGCTGTTTGTATTTTTATTATCAATTTCTAACATTCCTTTACGTATTCTGGAGATGAGGCCTTTATCAAATATCTGTATCATGAATATTTTTTATTAGTCTCTGGCTTGTCTATTTTTTTTTTTTTTTTTAACAGTTGGGGTCTCCCTTTGTTACCCAGGCTGCTGGAGTGCAGTGGCATGAACATGACTCACTGCAGCCTCCACTTCCTGGGCTCAAGTGATGCTTCCACCTCAGTCCCCTCCACCCTTCCAAGTGGCTGAGACTACAGGTACACACCACTATGCCTGGCTAATCTTTTAATTTTTTGTAGAGACAGAGTTTTGTCATGTTGACCAGGCTGGTTTGGAACTCGTGGGCTTAAGCAATCTGCCCATCTAGGACTCTCAAACTGCTAGAATTAGGTTTGTGCCACCACACCTGGCCTCTTAATAGTGTCTTTTGATGAGTAAAAAGGTTTTAATTAGGATACTTTCCAATTTATCAGTTTTTTTTCTTTTATGATCAGTGTAGGTGTTAGTTTCCTAAGGCTGTAATTAACAAATTGCCACAAACTGGATGGCTTAAAACAACAGATATTTATTTTTTATTTATGTATGTATTTGTTTTTTAAGACGGAGTTTCACTCTTTCACCAGGCTAGAGTGCAGTGGTGCAATCTCGGCTCACTGCAACCTCTGCCTCCCGGGTTCAAGCAATTCTCCTGCCTCAGCCTCCTGAGTAGCTGGGATTACAGGCACATACCACCATGCCCAGCTAGTTTTTGTATTTTTAGTAGAGACAGGGTTTTACCGTGTTGGCCAGGATGGTCTCGGTCTCCTGACCTCGTGATCCACCTGCCTGAGCCTCCCAAAGTGCTGGGATTACAGGCATGAGCCACCGTGCCCGGCCAACAATGAGATTTGTTATCTCACCATTCTGGAGGCCAGCAATCTAAAATCAAGATGTGGATGGGGCCATGCTCTCTCTGAAGGTTGTAGAGAACAATCTGTTCCATGCCTTTCTCTTAGCTTCTGACTTTGGCCACAATTCGTGGCATTCCTTTGCTTGTAGATGCATCACTCCAATCTCTGCCTTCATCATGACCTGGTGTTCTTGTCTGTTTCTGTCTCTGGGTCTCTTCTCTTCTTATAAGGACACCAATCGTATTGGATTAGGGTCCACCTTACTCCAATATAAACTCACCCTAACTAATTACAACTGCAATGACTTTATTTCCAAATACAGTCACATTCTTTTTTTTTTTTTTTTTTTTTTTTTTTTTTTTTTTTTGTGGTCAGAACAGAGTCTTGTTCTGTCACCCAGACTGGAGTGCAGTGGCACAATCTCAGGTCACTGCAATCTCCTCCTCCCAAGTTCAAGCGATTCTCCTGCCACAGCCTCCCAAGTAGCTGGGATTACAGGCATCTGCCACCACACACAGCTAATTTTTGAATTTTTACTAGAGTTGGGGTTTTGCCATGCTAGCCAGACTGGTCTCGAACTCCTGACCCCAGGTGATCCACCCACCTCAACCTCCCAATGTTCTGGGACTACATGCATGAGCCACTGTATCCGGCCAAATACAGTCACATTCAGAGGCTTTGCAAAGGAAATAAATTTTGGGGGGATACTGTCAAACCCAGTATAGTGTTTTTTGTGTCTTGGGTTAGAAATCTTTGCTTAAGCCAAAGTCATGAAGATATTCTCTTATTCTCTTTTGTTTTCTCCTGGAAGCACTATGGTTCTAACTTTACATTGAGTTCTGTTTATCTCAGTTTTTTTGTGTATGTAATGAGGTAAGGAACAAAGTTTATTTTTTTTTCCGTATGGATATCCAGGTGTTACAACACCTTGGGTTAAAAAGATAAGCCTTGGGCGACTGGCAAGATGGCCAAATAGGAACAGCTCCAGTCTACAGCTCCCAGCGAGATCAACGCAGAAGGAGGGTGATTTCTGCATTTCTAAATGAGGTACCCGGCTCATCTCATTGTGACTGGTTAGACAGTGGGTGCAGTTCATGGAGGGTGAGCAGAAGCAGGGTGGGGTGTCATCTCTCCCAGGAAGGGCAAAGGGTCAAGGAACTCCCTCCCCTAGCCAAGAGAAGCCGTGAAGGACTGTGCCTTGAGGGATGGTGCTATTCAGCCTAGATACTACTTTTTTCCCATAGTCTTTGCAACCCACAGGCAGGAGATACCCTCGGGTGCCTACACCAGCAGGGCACCGGGTTTCAAGCACAAAACTGGGCAGCCGTTTAGGCAGGCACCGAGCTAGCTGCAGGAGTGTTTTTTCATACTCCAGTAGCACCTGAATGCCAGCAAGACAGAACCATTCACTCCCCTGGAAAGGGAGCTGAAGCCAGGGAGCCAAGTGGTCTGTCTCAGCGGATCCCACCCCTATGGAACCCAACAAGCTAAGATCCACTGGCTTGAAATTCTCGCTGCCAGCACAACAGTCTGAAGTTGACCTGAAATGCTCCAGCTTGGTGAGGGGAGGGGCATCTGCCATTACTGAGGCTGGGTTGTTGAAGAGCAGATTCACCAAGGTTGAAATGATGGGAAAAATGTTATGGGCAGCCAGAGAGAAAGGTCAGGTTACCCACAAAGGGAAGCCCATCAAACTAATAGCAGATCTCTCTGCAGAAATCCTACAAGGCAGAAGAGAGTGGAGGCCAATGTTTGACATTCTTAAAGAAAAGAATTTTCAACCCAGAATTTCATATCCAGCCAAACTAAGTTTCATAAATGAAGGAGAAATAAAATTCTTTACAGACAAGCAAAAAATGCTGAGGGATTTTGTCACCACCAGGCCTGCCTTACAAGAGCTCCTGAGGGAAACACTAATATGTAAAGGAAAAACTGGTACCAGCCACTGCAAAAACATACCAAAATGTAAAGACCATTGACATGGTGAAGAAACTGCATTAACTAATGTGTAAAGTAACCAGCTAGTATCATAATGACAGGATCAAATTCACATATAGCAATATTAACCTTAAATGTAAAAGGGATATATGCCACAATTAAAAGACACTGACCGGCAAATTGGATAAAAGGTGAGGACCCATTGGTGTGCCGTATTCAGAAAATCCGTATCAGTGCAAAGACACACATAGGCTCAAAATAAAGGGATTCAGCAATATTTACTAAGCAAATGGAAAGAAAATAAAAAGCAGGGGTTGCAATCCTAGTCTCTGATAAAACAGACTTTAAACCAACAAAGATCAAAAAAGACAAAGAAGGGCATTACATAATGGTAAAGGGATTAATGCAAAAACAAGACCTAACTATCCTAAATATATATGTATCTATTACAGGAGCACCCAGATTCATAAAGCAAGTTCTTAGCGACCTACAAAGAGACTTAGACTCCCACACAGTAATATTGGGAGACTTTAACACCCCACTTTCAATATTAGACAGATCAATGAGACAGAAAATTAACAAGGATATTCAGGACTTGAACTCAACTCTGGACCAAGCAGACCTAATAGACATCTACAGAACTCTCCACCTCAAATCAACAGAATATACATTATTCTCACCACATCACACTTATTCTAAAACTGACCACATAATTGGAAGTAAAACACTTCTCAGCATGCAAAAGAATGGAAATCATAACAAACAGTCTCTCAGACCATGGTGCAATCAAATTATAACTCAGGATTAAGAAACTCACTCAAAACCACACACCTACATGGAATCTGAACAACCTGCTCTTGAATGACTACTAGGTAAATAACAAAATTAAGGCAGAAATAAATAAGTTCTTTGAAAACAATGAGAACAAAGACACAATGTACCAGAGTCTCTGGGACACAGCTAAAGCAGTGTTTAGAGGGAAATTTATAGCACTAAATGCCCACAGGAGAAAGCGGGAAAGGTCTAAAACCAACACCCTAACATCACAGTTAAAAGAACTAGAGAAGCAAGAGCAAACAAATTCTAAGGCTAACAGAAGACAAGAAATAACTAAGATCAGAACAGAACTGAAGGAGACAGAGACATGAAAAACCCTCCAAAAAATCAATGAATCCAGGAGCTGGTTTTTTGAAAAGATTAAAAAATAGACCACTAGCCAGACAAAGAATCAAATAGATACAATATAAAATGGTAAAGGGGATATCACCACTGATCCTACAGAAATACAAACTACCATCAGAGAATAATATAAACACCTCTACACAAATAAACTAGAAAATCTAGAAGAAATGGATAAATTCCTGGACACATACACCTTCCCAACTCTAAACCAGGAAGAAGTCAAATCCCTGAATAGACCAATAACAAGTTCTAAAATTGAGGCAGTAATTAATAGCCTACCAACCAAAAAAAAAAGCCCAGGACCAGACAGATTCACAGCTGAATTCTACCAGGGGTACGAAGAGGAGCTGCTACCATTCCTTCTGAAACTATTCCAAACAATAGAAAAAGAGGGACTTCTCCCTAACTCATTGTATAAGGCCAGCATCATCCTGATACCAAAACCTGGCAGACACACAACAAAAAGAGAAAATTTCAGGTCAATATCCCTGATGAAGATCGATATGAAAATCCTCTATAAATTACTGTCAAACCGAATCCAGCAGCACATCAAAAAGCTTATCCACCACGATCAAGTTGGCTTCATCCCTAGGACGCAAGGCTGGTTCAACATACACAAATCAATAAACATAATCCATCACATAAACAGAAACAATGATAAAAATCACATGATTATCTCAATAGATGCAGAAAAGGCCTTCGATAAAATTCGACACCGCTTCATGCTCAGAAACACTCAATAAACTAGGTATTGATGGAACGTATTTCAAAATAATAACAGCTATTTATGACAAGTCCACAGCTAATATAATATCACCACTGATCCCACAGAAATACAAACTACCATCAGAGAATAATATAAACATCTCTACACAAAGGTGTAGTTTTTGAATGGGCAAAATGCCCATTTTGAATGGGCAAAAACTGGAAGCATTCCCTTTGAAAACCAGCATGAGACAAGGATGCCCTCTCTCACCACTCCTATTCAACATAGTATTGGAAGTTCTGGCCGGGGCAATCAGGCAAGAAAAAGAAATAAAGAGTATTCAATAGGAAGGGAGGAAGCCAGACTCTCTGTTAGCAGATGACAAGATTGTATATTTAGAAAACCCCATCATCTTAGCCCAAAAACTCCTTAAGCTGATAAGCAACTTCAGCAAAGTCTCAGGATACAAAATCAATGTGCAAAAAATCACAAGCATTTCTGTACACCAATAATAGACAGAAAGCCAAATCATGAGTAAACTCCCATTCACAATTGCTACAAGGAGAATAAAATACCTAGGAATACACCTTACAAGGGACATGAAGGACCTCTTCAAGTAGAACTACAAACCACTGCTCAAGGAAATAAGAGAAGACAAATGGAAAAACATTCCATGCTCATGGATAGAAAGAATCAATATCGTGAAAATGGCCATACTTCCCAGAGTAATTTATAGATTCAATGCTATTCCCATCAAGCTACCATTGACTTTCTTCACAGGATTAGAAAAAACTACTTTAAATTTCATGTGCTACCAAAAAAGACCTAGTATAGCCAAGGCAATCCTAAGCAAAAAGAACAAAGCTGGAGACATCATGCTGCCTGACTTCAAACTATACTGCAAAGCTACAATAACCAAAACAGCATGATACTGGTACCAAAACAGATGCATAGACCAATGGAACAGAACAGAGGCCTCAGAAATAATGCTACACATGTACAACCATCTGATCTTTGACAAACCTGACAAATACAAGCAATGGGGAAAGGAGTCCCTATTTAATAAATAGTGTTGGGAAAACTGGCTAGCCATATGCAGAAAACTGAAACTGGATACCTTCCTTACACCTTATACAAAAATTAACTCAAGATGGATTAAAGACTTAAATGTAAGACCTAAAAATCATAAAAACCCTAGAAGAAAACCTAGGCAATACCATTCGGGACATAGGTATGGGCAAAGACTTCATGACTACAACACCAAAAGCAATTGCAACAAAAGCCAAAATTGACAAATGGAATCTGATTAAACTAAAGAGCTTCTGCATAGCAAAATAAACTATTATCAGAGTGAACAGGCAACCTACAGAATGGGAGAAAAATTTTGCAATCTATTCATCTGACAAAGGGCTAATATCCAGAATCCACAAAGAACTTAAACAAATTTACAAGAAAAAAAACAACCCCATCAAAAAGTGGGCAAAGTATACAAACAGACACTTCTCAAAAGAAGGCATTTATGCAGCCAACAAACACATGAAAAAAAGTTCATCATCACTGGTCATTAGAGAAATGCAAATCAAAACCACAATGAGATACCATCTCACACCAGTTAGAATGGCGATCATTAAAAAGTCATGAAGCAACAGATGCTGGAGAGGATGTAGAGAAATAGGACTGCTTTTACACTGTTGGTGGGAGTGTAAATTAGTTCTACCATTGTGGAAGACAGTGTGGTGATTCCTCAAGGATCTAGAACCAGAATTACCATTTGACCCAGCAATCCCATTACTGGGTATATACCCAAAGGATTATTAATTATTCTACATGTACACGTATGTTTATTGCAGCACTGTTCACAATAGCAAAGACCTGGAACCAACCCAAATGCCCATCAACGATAGACTGGATAAAGAAAATATGGCACATATACACCTTGTAATACTATACAGCCATAAAAAAAGTTGAGTTCATGTCCTTTTCAGGGACATGGATGAAGCTGGAAACCATCATTCTCAGCAAACTAACACAGGAACAGAAAACCAAACACTGCATGTTCTCACTCATAAGTGGGAGTTGAACAATGAGAACACGTGGACACAAGGAGGGGAACATCACACACCGGGGCCTGTAGGGGCGTGGGGGGCTAAGGGAAGGATAGCATTAGGAGAAATACCTAATGTAGATGACAGGTTGATGGGTGCAGCAAACCACCATGGCACACGTATACCTATGGAACAAACCTGCATGTTCCACACATGTATCCCAGAACTTAAAGTATTAAAAAAAAAAAAATAGCCTTTCCTCATTTAATTGACTTAGTGCCTCCACTTACTTTAAAAACAATCACACATGTTTCCTGACAGATGACAGCTGTCAGAGTTAATTATTGATGAAATATAATTAGACTGTATTGTAGATGTCAGTCTCATATTGTCTGCATTAGGAAAAAATGTGAATGTGTGTTCTTTAGTTTAAAACATCACACGATAGAAAATGATTATGAAAGTGGAGATGTGGCTCAGTCAAGGAAAGCATTAAATAAGATGAGGGAAGATTGAAGGAGTAGTTTTCTAGACAAAGAAGAGAGAAAGGCCACAGTGGGTATAAAGATTAACCACCATGGCACAGGCACTGAATGACATAAAACCAAAGCTGGCTCTACATTTGGAAGTGCATCCTAGCAAAGAGAAGAAGAATGTGATTTCTTTATGACAGTTCAAAGTTGGGTCCTAGTTAATTATTATACAAGCAGTGAAGCAGTAGTCAGCCAATGCTGTCTGCAGTAACCTAGGTGGGTTATGCATAGGCAATGCAATTACAACTAACATAAGCCCAAGTAGAGTAGGCATTATTTTGTTTTGTCTCCTTTCTTCTTCAACCTTCTTTTTCTTTCTTTCTTTCTTTTTTTTTTTTTAAACGAAGTCTCATTCTGTGGTCCAGGCTGGAGTGCAGTGGCACAATCTCGGCTCACTGCAACCTCTGCCTCCTGGGTTCAAGTGATTCTCCTGCCTCAGCCTCCCAAGTAGCTGGGATTACAGGCATGCACCACCACTCCCAGCTAATTTTTGTAGTTTTGGTATAGACAGAGTTTCACCATGTTGGCCAGGCTGGTCTCGAACTCCTGACCTCCAGTGATCCGACTGCCTTGGCCTCCCAAAGTGCTGGGATTACAGGCGTGGGCCACTGGGCCCAGCCATCAACATACATTTTATCTTGTCTTTCTTTCTTACTGCCCTCCTCCAACTGTCCACCTTTTACATGGTTCTGTAATGTAATGTCTGTATTGTTGATTGAAGGACTAACTCACTCTCCTTCAAGTAGGGCTCTCAGAGAACTGAGACTGCTAAAACTTATTCTACATATTATTATTTATTCTTTCCTGGTTCTCCTTCTCCTTTTAGCTAATCACGAAGTCTGACCCTTTTAGTATTGGAGTGTGGGGAGGACAGAAAGATGGAGAGAGGGAGGCAGAAAAGTTCTTACTAGATTAGTGTCAATGGTGTACTGGAACCAGCTCCTACTAGCTTGTAAGAACTAATTGTTAAACTTTCAGGAATTTTCAATTCAGTTATTACATACAGCCATTAATGTATATAAAATTAAATTAAATAACTTGTATTTAAAATAAATGCAATAAATACTAAAAACTCATCACTTCCTAATTATTTTGCTACATTTTACTCTGGGATCAGAGGAGGATGAGAGCCAGGAAAGAAACAAATAATAATGTAAGGAAAGAATTTTAGAATGTTTACACCACAAATAACTTACAAATCAGGGCTATCCTCCTGACAAAGATTCTTTGCTTAGCCAAACCTTAGTCAGGAGCCTTCCCCTGGGTCCATCTGAGAGAGACATCATAAAATCCAGTTTTAGCAAAGAGCTATGTCAGTTTAGCGAGAACTTTTCAGTCTTAATATCTGATCACCCTTGATGTCTGATGAGGTTCCTCACCCTCTACTATCCCCCGCAGGCGAGGTCTGATCGCACTGGCCTGTCTTTAGCAAGAATATTGTTAGGTTGGCTTAGCCAGAATCTTACCCTTGATGTTTTACCTCTTAGTAATTTTCAATCCACTGACCCCACCCTACTCCTTGGCTATAAATGCCCACTTGCGCATGCTGTGTTCTGAGGTTGAGCCCAATCTCTGTCCCTCACTACGAGACCTTATTGCAGTGATCCTGAACAAAGTCTTCCTTACTGTGCTATAACACGTGTCACTGAACAATTTTTTTGTTTAACAACTTCCCCCTGGTTGTTAAACATTTACCAGCACACAGCTGAGTAGTATTGTTCTAAGGTAGTTTTGCACCCTCTGAGTATGGGATTGGTTTAAAGCTGACTCTATCATAAGGAATTCCGTAATGCTTTTAGAGACCTGACCCACCATTGGTAGGTAATCCTTCATATTCAGTTCACTTGATCTGGGAGAATGTAAATTCTTTTTTTTTTTTTTCTTTGAGACATAGGTTAGCTCTTGTTGCCCAGGCTGGAGTGACATGGCATGCTCTCAGCTCACCGCAACCTCCGCCTCCCGGGTTCATGTGATTCTCCTGCCTCAGCCTCCCGAGTAGCTGAGATTACAGGCATGCACCACCATGTCCGGCTAATTTTGTATTTTTAGTAGAGACGGGGTTTCTCCATGTTGTTCAGGCTGGTCTCGAACTCCTGACCTCAGGTGGTCCACCTACCTCAGCCTCCCAAAGGGCTGGGATTACAGGCATGAGCCACCGCACCCGGCCAGAGTTTTGCTCTTGTTGCCCAGGCTGGAGTGCAGTGACATGATCTCGGCTCACTGCAACCTCTGCCTCCTGGATTCAAACAATTCTCTTCCCTTAGCCTCCCAAGTAGCTGGGATTACAGGCATGTGCCACCATGCCCAGACAATTTTTTGTATTTTTTAAATAGAGACAGGGTTTCGCTATGTTGGTCAGGCTGGTCTCGAACTCCTTACCTCAGGTAATCCACCCACCTCGGCCTCCCAAAGTGCTGGGATTACAGGCATGAGCCACCTTGCCCAGCCTCAGAGATTCTTTATTTCATCCTTGGAATACAGAACATAAAGTCCATCTCCATCTTCCCTACTGAGAGCTATTCACCCTTTAAACTGCCCTATGAACAGGATTTAACCATGCTGGTTCTCACTTGAACACATCTCCTACGTAGCTTGTAAGGAATACTTGTTGCCTGAATAAATTCTGGCAGTACACACTGATCATTCTCTTTGCTCTACCATCATGCCATTTATGATCAGAGCTAATCATAGTTTCTTATCCATTAGGTTCCTCAGGTGTGAATCAGATACCAGTCTTCTGTGTCCCTAAATGCAGAAGACACATGTCAAGCCTTCAAGAGATTCTACCGAAACCTCTTTCACCAGACTTGACTGGGGGAGAGAGACAAGTCACAGCCTACCTGCAGCCCACCTGCAGATTTCTCTAAATAAATCATCACAAAAATCTCCTGCACATCTCTCCTTTCTCAAACGTTTAATATCCTCAGTGTAGATGACGGTTGTTGGTCATCCTGTGTTGAAATTCCTGTAGTGTGGTTGATCTCACAATTAATTATAGTGTATACCTATTGTTTCTTTTTTTCTTTTTTCTTTTTTCTTTTTCTTTTTTTTTTTTTTTGAGACGGAGTCTTGCTCTGTCACCCAAGCTGGAGTGCAATGGTTCAACCTCGGCCCACTGCAACCTCCACCTCCTGGGTTCAAGCAATTCTCTGCCTCAGCCTCCCGAGTAGCTGGGATTATAGGCGCCTGCCACCACACCTGGCTAATTTTTGTATTTTTAGTAGAGACGAGGTTTCACCATCTTGGCCGGGCTGGTCTTGAACTCCTGACCTCAGGTGATCCACCCCACTTGGCTTCCCAAAGTACTGGGATTATAGGCGTGAGCCACTGGGCCCGGCTTATGATACCTATTGTTTCTTGGTGTCTTATTCAAAACTTTCAATTTAACATAATAGAATATCTTTATAAATTCAGACAAGGAGAGACTTCTTTTTTTGTTGTTGTTGTTGTTCTTTTGGAGACAGAGTCTTGCTCGTCAGCGAGGCTGGAGTGCAGTGGCACAATCTCAGCTCACTGCAACCTCCACCTCCTGGGTGCAAGCTATTCTCCTGCCTCAGTCTCCCAACTAGCTGGGATTACAGGCGTGTGCCACCACACCTGGCTAATTTTTTGTATTTTTTTTTTTTTAGTGGAGACTGGGTTTCCCCGTGTTAGCCAGGATGGTCTCGATCTTCAGACCTCATGATCCGCCTGCCTCGGCCTCCCAAAGTGCTGGGATTACAGGTATGAGCCACTGTGCCCAGCCAAAAAGAGACTTCTTAAACAAGATACAAAATCCATCATACACACACAAGAGTCAAGACTGATTAATTGCACACAAATCATGTGGTAATATTATGCCCTCCTGGGCCAGGTCTAAGCCATGACAGACAATTCTTTTTTTTTAAATTAATATTTATTTTAAAAAATAAAAAATTGATAAATTGTACAACATGAAAACTAAGAACTTCTGTTTATCAAAAGACATCATTCTCTTTTCCAATTAGAAAATACTTAAAACACATATAACTATGCAAAGATTAAAATCCAGAATATATAAAGAATACATAGCCAGGCAGGATAGCTCATCCCTGTAATCCTAGCATTTTGTGAGGCCAAGGCAGGTGGACTGCTTGAGCCCAGGAGTTCCAGACCAGCCTGGGCAACACAGTAAGATCCCGTCTCTACAAAAATTACAAAAAATTATCCGGGGATAGTGGTGCATACCTGTAGTCTCAGCTATTTGGGTGGCTAAGGTGGGAGGATCGCATGAGCCAGGAAGGTTGAGGCTGCAGTGAACCATGATTGTGCCACTACACTCCAGCTAGAGTGAGAGTGAGACCCTGCGTAAAAAAAAAAAAAAAAAAAAAAAAAAAAAAAAGAATATCTGTACATCAACATCAATAAGAAAAAGATGAACAACCCAGTAAAAATTGGGC
The DNA here is from genome assembly GCF_001698545.2 of Rhinopithecus bieti. Taxonomy (NCBI): domain Eukaryota; kingdom Metazoa; phylum Chordata; class Mammalia; order Primates; family Cercopithecidae; genus Rhinopithecus; species Rhinopithecus bieti. The sequence continues at coordinate 43,689 of NW_016813017.1, read as the reverse complement.
AAAAGCCTTAAATAGGCATTTCAAAGAAGAAAAGACACATCTGACTAATATATTAAAAGGTTAAATTGGCCAGGTGCAGTGGCTCACACCTGTAGTCCCAGCACTTTCGGAGGCCGAGGCAGATGGATCATCTGAGGTCAGGAGTTTGGGACCAGCCTGGTCAACATAGCAAAACCCCATCTCTACTAAAAATACAAAAATTAGCTGGGCATCGTGGAGCATGCCTGTAATCCCACCTACTCGGGAGGCTGAGGCATAAGAAACGCTTGAACTCGGGAGGTGGAGGATGCAGTGAGGTGAGGTTATGCCACTGCACTCCAGCCTGGGCGACAGAGTGAGACTCCATCTCAGAAATAAGTAAATAAAAGATGAAATCATAGAAATGCAAATTAACACCATAATAAGAGGCAATTTCATAATTAGCAGATTGACAACAATTTAAAAGTCCAAGAACACCAAGTGCTGGTTGGGTCACAGAACAGCAGGAACTCTTACACACCACTAGGAATATAAAGTGATACGAGCACTGTGGGAGCAGTTAGGCAACATTTCCTAAATTGAACATGCATCCTACAACCTAGTAATTCCACTCCTAGAAAAATCCCTACAGGACTCCAGGACACGTGCACAACATTTTAAAATAGCCAAAAAGTAGAAACAACCCAATTGTCCTTACATGGAAGGAACAGATCTAAATATTCATCCAGAGGAGAGTGGACACATAAATTGCAGTACTTTATATGACAGGGTATCTTATGACTGAGAAAATGAGTGAAGATATCAACGTGGATGAATTTTAGAAACCATTCTTACGAAGTTTAAAAACAAAAAAAAACTAAATAATATGTTATTTAGGACCCATTTATTTGTGGTAAAACTTGAAATAAAAGGAATAAATTATAAACAAAATTTAGAGTAGCAATTACTTCTTGGGAGAGGCAGATAAATTGTATGGGGAAGAAGTCTCAGAGGACTCAAAAACATTTAGTAATGCCCTCCATCTTGAGTTGTATTGTGCATCACAGATGGGTTTTTTTGTTATTATTCTTCATTGCTTCCACAGGATGAAGATATACATATAATATATAATTAATATGTTTTATGTATGTTAATTGTAAAGTATATAACCGTGTATAATATATACTACATAATTAATACTAATGTACTATATATGATGAATATATACTATATAAATTAACATATTGTATATCACTATTAATTATATAGTATATCATATAAGTCATCCTGAGTGGTAGGGTTCTACATTGTAATTTTCTACATTTCTCATGGGCCGGGCATGGTGGCTCACACTTGTAATCCCAGCACTTTGGGAGGCCGAAGTGGCCAGACCACTTGAAGTCAGGAGTTTGAGACCAGCCTGGCCAACATGGCGAAACCCCATCTCTACTAAAAATACAAAAAATTAGCTGGGCATGGTGACGCACACCTGTAACCCCAACTACTCAGGAGGGTGAAGCAGCAGAATTGCTTGAACCTGGGAGGCGAAGGTTGCAGTGAGCCAAGCTAGAGCCACTGCACTCCAGCCTGCGGGGACAGAGCACAACTCTGTCTCAAAATAATAATAATAATAATTTTCTACATTTCCCTAATTGCTTTAATATTAATGCAATACTTTCATGATCAAAAGATCATGATTTTTAAATAATGTCTAGAATATTTGCACATTTTTTGAAATTTGATCTGAACCTTCAGTCTAGTTTCATGCTGTGGGAGGGATAATCTCTAAAGATTTGACATTGCTATCTAGTTGACAAATAGGTGTCAAAATGCTAATGCACAAATTTCAGCTATGCCAACATTGCCTTTATTTATTTAATTTCTTTAGTCAGAGTCTCATTCTGTCGCCCAGGCTGGGTGCAGTAGCGTAATCTCAGCTCACTGCAACCTCCGCCTCCTGGGTTCAAGCGATTCCCCCTGCCTCAGCCTCCCGAATAGCTGGGATTACAGGCACATGCCACCATGCCCGGCTACGTTTTGTATTTTTAGTAGAGAGGGTTTCACCATGTTGGCCTGGCTAGTCCCGAACTCCTGACCTCAGGTGGTCCACCTGCCTCAGCCTGCCAAAGTGCTAGGATTACAGACATGAGGTACCGTGCCCGGCCACTAACGTTGCCTTTAAACATTCAGTATTCCTTAGTCAGTATTACTTCCTTCCTATGTTTTGAAGATATACTTCCCATTTTTATGTTGAGGCTTTTATCCTTCATATTTCCAACATCTCTAAGGTTCCCTTGAACTCTGAAATTCAGTAACTCAGAAGCCTTGGATGAAAACTAAGATTCTTTATTTCCCCTAGCCCTTTAGCAACATCTAGTGGGTATTTAGAGACAGGACAAGACAAACTTTTTCCTACATAAGGATCAACCATATAGATGGCAAATTTGACTTAGCATTAAAAAAAAAAAAAGCCATAATCTCTCCTGTGATTAAGTAATTTGTTACATGCATGGGTGTGTATGTAAACACTTAAGATAAAGTCCAGCTGACATTTCCTCATTTAGCCTGCTGTAAACATAGACAAGAGTTGTTACTACATTACATAATGGGCATTATCATGTAGAACCTCATGAAAGGTCTGAAGCAAGAGTACCAGCACAGCGTGAAAACCTCCAAAAGCAAAAAGGAAGAACTTGCGTAGAATGGCATCTTTCAGGAACAGAAGTCTCTAGGCATAGAAGCAGAGAGTAACAGAGGAGAGAGAGCAGGAGGGATGGACTAGGGAGGGAGCACAAGAAGAAAAGAATAAAGCAAAATCATTGGGACAGATAGATTTGTAGAATCCAGAGTTCTTATCCTAAGATAACTGCAGCCCAGTCATCGCTCGCTTAACCAAAAGTAGGTTTCTCTTCATCCTTCAAGCCTGCTCCCCCAAAGAACTTTGCCATCTTTCCCTTTGACTTGGCTGCATTACGTATCTCATCTCACTTTCACTGGAGGTTCTGGTCCTAGGTAGATGATGGCTGATAGCTGATGACTGAGCGAAAAGAAGCTCCTAACTTCTGTCTATAGAAGTAAATAAAGAAACTATGACTGCAACCTCTCCTATTCCCACCAAAACTTGAGTCCTAACAAAAGCAGCTCTTTTCCTAGAAAGCTGGTAACACATTCCTAAAATTAGTTTGCATTCTGACCTTTACAACATAGGCGGAGACTCTGTCAACATTATCCAGTTATAAGAAGGGGATGGCCTGAGAGTCAGGCACCCTGGGCTCTTTAGCCTCATTACTTTTTAACCCTATTATCATAGACACTTTATCTAATCTCTCTGTGTCTCAATTTCTATATCTACAAATTAGATATGATTAATCATATCCTTGCAATTTTCATAGACAGTTTTCCATGATCAATTAACATTTATGAAAATGCTTTCTCCATAGAAAAAATCCATGAAGCCTAGGTAATAGCATCAGCATTCCCATGAACATCTATGAAAGAAATACCTGTTTATGGCTATCAATATATGGTGCTGGGCTGAGCTCCACACAAGTTAGGTAAACCCAGTTTTGCAATCTAGGACTATGTTGTTCCAATTTGGCTTATGACAGGAGAACATAGAACATTATGGAGGAATTTTTCAGTCAGTATGTTGGGGAGTCAGCAAATGTGAGGTAGGGGAAGGGAGGACTTGTCCTATCAGATATTAAAATACATTTTAAAGCTCTGTTGGTTAAAATATCATAATATACTGGATCAGGGATAGACAGATAGCTCACTGAAAGGTAATGGGGACCCTATAAACAGATCTATACATGTATGAAAATGCTTGGCAATGTAGATCAATAGGGAAAGGAGGAAATATTTAAGACACAATGTTGGAACCATTAGTTATTTGTGTATGAAAAATCGATTCTGGATCCATACCTCAAACTGCACACAAACTCAATTCCAGATCGATCAATGAAAAAGCCAAATTTTTTAAAATTTGAAAGAAAATACAAAATATCTTTATATAATCTCAAGATAGAGAAGGATTTCATAAACAAGACACAAAAAACAAAATTCATGAAGAAATGATTGATAAGCTTTGCTCCACAGAAATTAAGAATTGTGTTCTTTGTTGTTGTTGATGTTGTTTGAGATGGAGTCTCTCTCTGTCGCCCAGGCTGGAGTGCAGTGGCATGAGCTCACTGTAGCCTCTGTCCACTGGGTTCAAGCAATTCTTGTGCCTCAGCCTCCCAAGTAGTTGGGATTACAGGCATGTGCCACCACACCCAGCTAATTTTTGTATTTTTAGTAGAGACGGGGTCTTGCCATGTTGACCAGGCTGGTTTCAAACTCCTGACCTCAAGTGATCCGCCGCCCTCCATCTCCCAAATTTCTGGGATTACAGGAGTAAGCAACACGCCCAGCAAGAATTGTGTTCTTTGAAAAGACAAGGAGAGAGTAAAAAGGGTAATGCATAAACTGGCAGAAAATATTGCAGAACATATAACCAGGAAATTAATTTAGGTTATATAAAGAACTCTACTAAATCAGTAAGAAATCAAACAAACCAATAAAAAAAATGGGCAAAGATTATGAACAGGCATTTCTCACAAGAGAAAGTATGAATAGTGGGTAAATACAAGAGAGGATGTTCAACTTTATTTTCAATTAGCAAAATGTAAATTGAAATTATAAGTAACATCATTCCACATTTACATATACCTAGATATATTCCCTTGGAAGCTTTTACACAGGCACATTAAGAGACAAGTTCAGAATATTCACCAGAGCCTTTTTTGTTAACAAAAACTGGAAAAAAGTTTATTAACAGAAGAATAAATAATAAATTGTGATATGTTAATATAATACAACAGCTAAAATAAATGAACTACAGTTGCATCAGTGTAAGTGACTTGAAAACATAAAGTTCAGCCAAAAGGAAGATATGGAAGAACATACCCATTGATATAACCTTCAGAAAAAAACAAAGCTTCTCAAAATATATTGCCTAGGCTGGGAGCCACCGGTGGCTCAAACCTATAATCCCAGCACTTTGGGAGGCCAAGGCAGGCAGATCACCTGAGGTCAGGAGTTCGAGACCAGCCTGGCCAACATTGTGAAACCCTGTCTCTACTAAAAATACAAAAGTTAGCCAGGCACACTGGTGCACACCTGTAATCCCAGCTACTTGGGAGGCTGGGGCAGGAGAATCACTTGAATCCGGGAGGCAGAGGTTGTAGCGAGCTAAGATTGCACTGCTGCACCCCAGCCCAGGCGACAGAGCAAGACTCCATCTCAAAAAAAATTATACATATATATAGGCTAAAAATACATAGATCTTGGTAATATTATAGAGAAAAGCAAGGTGATAGCAGTGACAGTAGCACAGTTTTTCAGTCTCTACAAATGCCTACATAAAAACAGAGAAACTAGATGTTAAAACCAAAAACTCATTGGCAACATTTGCAACACAGCCAGGTGACAAGGTCTCTCTACAAACCTCAAAACACAAGTTGGTGAAGATAGGCACAGTCACAGACCTGTTTGGTCTCAGGGTGTATGTAGGAGGAAGATGAGGAAAACAATGGAGTGTCTAGTAGCCCTGAGAACAGGAAAGTTCTAAAATAGCCAAGAAATATTCACTGGGCAGAATGGTGGGCCAATTCCAGAACAGCTGCTAAACTAAGATGAGTATTGTCCAATTCAATAAAGGTTAAATATAAAGGTCCTTGGTAAAGTCTGAAAAAAGCTCAAGTAGTCTGGGTCACATGAACTTGTAAAGACATCAAGCAAAACTGCCTTTCAAGACAAAGTTCCATATGGTGGAGCAACTGCTGAAAGTAGAAAAGAATAGAAATTCAGAATGCATCTAATAATGTAAAAATGCTGTTTGAGAAAGCTTATTGTTTCAGTTTTTATATGTGTGTATTACTAAAATATAAAGTTTACTTTCTTACAGTTGGTCATGAGCAAAAGTTTGAAACTATACTGCAATGGCTTTCCAAAGTCATCATCATCTTCTTCTTGTTTTTTTTGAGACAGGGTCTTGCTCTGTTGCCCAGGCTGGAGTGCAATGGTGTGAACATGGCTCACTGCAGCCTCAACCTCCTGGGCTCAAGATCCTCCTGCCCCAGCCTCCCATGTAGTTGGGACCACAGGCACTCACTACCACACTGGCTGACTTTTTCATTTTTTGTAGAGATGAGATCTAACTTTGTTGCCTTGATGTCTCTTTGTTGCCTCGGCTGGTCTCAAACTCCTGGACTCAAGCAATCCTCCTGCCTCAGCCTCCCAAAGCATTGGGCTTACAGGCATGAGCCATGGTGCCCAGCCCCAAAGTCTTCTTTTTTTTTTTTTTTTTTTTTTTTTTTTTTGAGACAGAGTCTCGCTCTGTCCCCCAGGCTGGAGTGCAGTGGCATGATCTCGGCTCACCTGCACCCTCTGCTTCCCAGGTTTAAGTGATTCTCTTGCCTCAGCCTCCCAAGTAGCTGGGACTACAGGCGCCTGCTACCATGCCTGACTAATTTTTATATTTTTAGTACAGGCAGGGTTTCACCATGTTGGCCAGGCTGGTCTCGAACTCCTGAATGCAAATGATCCACCCCCCTCTCAGACTCATGAAGTGTTGGGATTATAGGTGTGAGCTACCACGCCAGCCCCAAAGTCTTCTTAACTCCAATCTTTCTTACTCTGCCTTCAGAATTATGTTCCTAAAACTCTCATCTGGTCTTTTGCTTATCTCCTGTCATGGTCTGAGTGTGTCCCCAAAGTGTTCATGCATTGGAAACTTAATTCTTCAGTGTGGCAGTGTTGGAAGGTGTAGCCTCATGGGAGGTGTTTGAGGGTTCCACTATCATAAAGGGATTCATGAAGTTCTCACAGGACTGGGTTAGGTCTTGAGAGTGGGTTTTCATAAAGCAGGTCACATTGCCAGCTTTGACTCCCCTTTCCCATATGCTTGCCTGCTCTTCTGCTTTTCTACCATGTCATGATGAAGTATGAAAGCCCTTGCCAGAAGCTGCTGCCATGCCCTTGGACTTCTCAGCCTCCAGAATTGCAAACCAAATAACTTCTCTTCTTTATAAATTACCTGGTCTCAGGCATTCTGTTATAAAGACAGAAAATGAACTAAGCCATCTACCTTCAGATTTTCATGCCACTATTTCTCTAAGTGAGATCCTGTGCACAAAAATCACTGGGGATGCTGTTACAAATTCAAAAAACTCAGGCCTCTTCCTAGACCTACTAAATCAACATCTGGGGGTGTGATGCAGGAATCTACATATTAAACAATTCTCCCCACATATTTTTGGGCACAACTAAAGTTGGAGAACATTTAAGTCCTGTTAACTTAAGAATGACCCAAATAGGCCCCTACCTCTACTCACCAGGGATGCAGACACCATTAGATACAGGACAAAGATGTTTCTGTAGGAGATGGCAGGGGGAAGATAGGAAGAATCGGGGGTTATTTGTTGGTCTTCTCAACCAAGTTTTGGGTACCACTGCTTTAAAATGGATCTTGGCCAAATTAAATACATCAGAGAACTTTTTGGTTTGAGCAATAGATTCTGACAACAATGCATATTCAGTTTCTATTTGTTCTGGCTTAGATCTACTCATAGACACCATAACATATATCCCTCTATTTAGGGAGAGGTGCTGTGATAATCAAATGTCCCGAGTTTGAAAGAAATGGGAATTTAAGGAACCAATGCAGAAATACCAAGTAGCTTTTTAATACATTAGCCAAGAAATGATGTAGAAAATAGTGAACAATCCTGTCCTGAGACCAAGAGGGGTGAGAGACATTCCCTCTCCCCCTCTTTCCATGTTAAGATATCACACAAGTGAAGATAATTTTGAGTCTTTGAGAGAGGGTGAATGGTAGGGAGAAATGGTATTTTTCTTGATTCCTTTCAGTAGGTTCCTGGTGTCTTCTATCAGTGCAGCTTGCATGACCAACCCCAGTTATGGCATCCACTTTCGTATTTTGGTAAAGCACTTAAAAATATATAATTAGTTCTGATATGTCAACTAACAAGAACTAATCACTCAGGAGAGATGCTCAACAATTTGAATTTTTAGCAAACATTCCATAATGGTTTTATCATCATGGAAAATCATCATTTTATTAATTTTATCATCAATTTAGGAGACTCTGGCCTAAAAATGGAAAAGCTGATTAAGAGAATAACCAATGTATATTTTTTACTTTCAACATTTATCCAGATCAAAGTGAAGGCAGGTGTCCAAGTTGCCATTGTACCATAGATTTGTACAGTTTGTGTGAAGTTCACAGGTCAGATTTATTGCATGATAAAGGAAGTGACAGTGATGTGCTTATTTGTACTTGTATCTTTATCTGGTGCCAGCTAATGGTAAAACTCATCTTCTCCAAGTCACACCAGCTAGGAGCACGGCCAAGCAGGAGTCTTCCACTTAGCTCCTTCTGGCAAATTGTGTGAACGATACCCCCCCACCATCAGTTAAAATCCCTTTGAAATAATAAAGGAAGTCACTGGTGTTCTTTGACACAGTGTGACAGACGGTGGCTTAACAACAAGCATTTAGTCTCCCCCAGTTCTGGAGGCGCCAGAAGTCCAGGATCAAGGGTTGTGAGGACAACGCAGGCTCTGGGACTCTGGGCAGGATCTTCCTGGCATCTTCACACTTCTGTGGGCGGCCAGCAATCCTTGCAAACCTCACTATTTTCTTTATCTGTCTCTGCTGTTGGCTGAAGGATCCTAGGCCACTGTTTGATGTTGCCTGTCACTGCGTGGGTTCCACCCTAGATTTCTGAGGCCTTCTCAGGCTCCCGGTGTTGACTGCATAGATCTCCCCCAACCACAGATTGGCATATTCTCTGCCTTTGACAGCCCCCAACTGTCACCTCACCCTCATTATATTTCATAGATTTGAGAGTGGTATTGAAGGTAAAGTAGCACACTTTTTTTTTTCTTCACCAGTTTTCTGCAAATCCTTAGAAAAAGTGAAGTCAGCACATTTCCTGCTGATGTGGAAATTCCTGATCAATCCAGCAGGCTCAATCTTTTAAGACCAAGCTCAGGTGCCCTAATCCCTTAGGTTGAAGATGAGTTATTTTCCAAGAACTTCAATTTCTCAAGGTCCTGTGCCCCACCACACTAGGATTTGCTTGAACCTGCATGATAAACACAGCTTATACTCACATTCTGGGGCTCCCACTGTATGGAAAGTCTTGAAGAAGTTGAAGCAGAGGAGAGGTGTCATTTGTTGAAAGCTGTGAAACAGCCAGATTATAGAAAATTCTGAAGATATTTATCAGGAATATTCTAAGATACTGCTACAAACAACACTATTTATTGAACACGAATATGCCAGTGGCTTTACATATATTCAACCTTACAATAATCCGGCTAGGTAAATCATCTGATTTTACAGATGAGGAAAGAGGTTCAGAGAAGTTAAGCAGCTTGCCCCAAGTCATAGAAATAGAATTCCAAATACAGAACTCAAGAATTAAAAGGACTTTCCAGTCAGTACTGGAATACTGTAGTGCCCTTCCCCCTCAACCCCTCCACATTTACCCCACCCTCTAATAAACATATGAGTGAAGGAAAAGGGAAGGGCAGAATTTATGTGTCTAATGGACAGCTTCCTTTCAAGAGGCAGAGGGTGTTGCTAAGCTGATCATGGCCAGTTTTTGCTTCCCAATCCTGCCAATCTATTAGGTCATCCCTTCTTTTCTGGAAAAGAGCAAAGGAGGGACAGAAAGAGTTGGGAGTGTTATACTAGCAAAGCCATCTACACAGGGAAGAACATATCAGGAATAAAGAAAAGTACTTATCTTATTAGATAAGAAAGACTCATCTGCTTGAGGAAAGGAGAGGGAAGAGTGGGAAGGACTTTCTCCTGTGGCTTCGGTGCCAGCTCAGCTACAGTAGAATGGATAGAGCACCAAGTAGATTCCTAAGGATCCTGACTCCAGGCCCTGGCCCCTGGACAGCATTTCTGGACCCACCCCCGGCCAAGGGAGTGCTCACCACCCTGAAGGGAAGGACGTAAGCCTGGCTGGATTTGCCACCTGATGACAGGCAACTCAGCATGGAGCGAGGGACTCCATTTGTTTGGGGGAAAGTAAAGGATAAGAATAAGAGTCTCTGACTACGAATCCAGGGAATTCTCATGAATCTTACCTAAGACCAGCAAGGCGGTACTTCTATGAGTCTGCAAGAACCACAGTGTTACTAGGTTTGGGGTGCTCCCTAATGCAGATATTGCTGCAGTGACCAGACAATTAGATCACAATACTTAATTTCCTTTGAATACTTGGAAAGCCTTCCCAAGAAGGACAAGTACAAACAAACCCAGACTGCAAAGAGTGCAATAAATACCAAACTCTTCAATGCCCAGATATTGAAAAACATCCACAGAATCAAGACCAGCCAGGAAAACACGGTCTCACCAAACAAACTACATTAGGCACCCATGACCAATCCTGGAGAGACAGAGACATGTGACCTTTCAGGCAGAATTTAATATAGTTGTTTTGAGGAAGCTCAGTGAAATTCAAGATAACATAGAGAAGGAATTCAGAATCGCATCATATAAATTTAACAAAGAGATTGAAATAATTTTAAAATTCAAGCAGAAATTCTGGAACTGAAAAGGTCAATTGAAATGCTGAAGAATGCATCAGTCTCTGAACAGCAAAACTGACCAAGCAGAAGAAAGAATTAGCAAGCTTAGAGACAGACTGTTTGAAAATACACAGTCAGAGAAGACAAAAAAAGAAAAAAAATTATAAAAAAGTGAAGCACACCTACCAGATCTGGAAAATAGCCTCCGAAGGGCAAATCTACGAGTTACTGGCCTTAAAAAGGAGATAGAGAGATCAGGGTAAAAAGTTTATTCAAAGGGATAATAACAGAGAGCTTCCCAAACCTGAACAGGCAACCTACAGAATGGGAGAAAATTTTTGCAACCTACTCATCTGACAA
>NW_016813017.1:28652-31906 GCF_001698545.2 Rhinopithecus bieti | reverse complement strand
TCATCAGGGGGAGGAGGGAGGGATTGCATTGGGGAGTTATACATGATATAAATGATGAATTGATGGGTGCTGACGAGTTGATGGGTGCAGCACACCAACATGGCGTAAGTATACATATGTAACAAACCTGCACGTTATGCACACGTACCCTAGAACTTAAAGTATAATAAAAAATATATATATATATATATCAGTATTCAAGTTTAAGAAGGTCGTAGAACACAAAGCAGATTTAAACCAAATAAGACTAACTCAAGACATGTAATAATCAAATTATCAAAGTCCAAGGGTGAAGAAAGGATCCCTAAAAGCAGGAAGAAAAAAGAAACAAATAACATACAAAGGAGCTCCAATACTTGTGGCTGCAAACTTCTTGGCTGAAACCTTACAGGCCAGGAGAGAGTGGCATGACATATTTAAAGTGTTGAAGGAAAAAAAAAAGCGTTTATCGTAGAAAAGTATGTCTGGTGAAAATATCCTTCAAACATGAAGGAAATGTGAAAGAAAAATATCTTGTGCCCCCAAAATCACTAAGCTAAAGTGAAAAGTGAAACTGGGAACCGCTTAGGGCAAATCTAACTCCCATTCTAGTCAAAGTCACCCCTCTGCTTACCAAGATAAATGCATATATGGGCCGGTTGAGGTGGCTCACATCTGTAATTCCAGCACTTTGGGAGGCTGAGGTGGGTGGATCACGAGGTCAGGAGATCGAGACCATCCTGGCTAACACAGTGAAACCCCATCTCTACTAAAAATACAAAAAATTAGTCGGGCGTGGTGGCGGGCGCCTGTGGTCCCAGCTACTTGGGAGGCTAAGGCAGGTGAAGGGTGTGAACCTGGGAGGTGGAGCTTGCAGTAAGCGAAGATTGCGCCACTGCACTCCAGCCTGGGCGACAGAGCGAGACTCTGTCTCAAAAAAAAAAAAAAAAAAAAAAAGCATAAATGCATATCTGATTGCCTCCTTTGGAGAGGCTAATTAGAAACTCAAAAGAATGCAAACATTTGTCTCTTATCTACGTATGACTTGGTAACCCCCTTCCAGCTTTGAGTTGTCCTGCCTTTCCAGACTGAACCAATGTTCATCTTACATATGTTGATTGATGTCTCATGTATCCCTAAAATGTATACAACCAAACTATGCTCTGACCTCCTTGTGCACATATTGTCAGGACCTCCTGAGGCTGTGTCATGGGCACATCATCAACCTCGGCAAAATTAACTTACTAAATTAACTGAGACTTGTCTCAGATTTTCAGGGTTTGCATTTTGGTAACCATGAAGGGATTCTGAGTGGAGGTGCCCCTGACTGTTGACAAACCCCCTATTGGTGCTTGGTACCAACATGAGCTAACTTTATGGCTCAAACCAATAGGATAATTTGCTGAGGCCTGAGAGCACCTGCTCCAGAGAATTCCTGATCTCCCAAAATTTGGTTGAAATCTAAAGTTTATTTTGCTGTACAACTCTTTTTTTTTTTTTTTTTCTTCCATGGTGATGGAAGGCAGGTAACTCCTTTATGAAGTATGAGCTTACTTCCAAAGGGGAGATGAAAATTTGGTTTTTGTTTGCTTGTTTGTTTGTTTGTTTGTTTTTCCTGCTTCTGGGATGGTAGAGAGCAGTCTTCAGCCTGAAATCCATCCTTAGGTAAGTAACTGAATTGAGGGTTGTCTTGGATAAAGCTAAGATTAACAGACAGCTGGTCTTAATTTCTCCTTACCATTAGAACACTCAGTAATCATGTAAGTTGTGCAATCATTTGTTTTGCTTAACATTTTTTCTTACTGTTGTTTGTTTCTGTTTCTGTTGTTGTTTCAATCTTTTTCCCATTGGGTTTGATCAACTCTATCCAACTCGATCAAATCCAAAGGAAGTTCTAAATTATGGGGAAAGAGGCCTCTGAGGTGGCTAAATTTCCAAACACACAAAAAAAGGATAGTGTGGTGGGGGGAGAAAAATGGCCAGCAAAAGGATAAAAGAGAGGAAAAAAATTTTTATTTTGACTGCGAAGGGGCTTTATTTAGATAACAAGGCCACCTTTTTGCTAGCCAGGCCAAACTGAAGAGCAGTGGCTGTACTTCTGATATAGCAGCAATTTTTTCTAGCTGAAATATGGTAATGAGATTTTAAAAAATCTTTTTGAAAGAGCTCAGTGGTTAAAAGTCAGCTTAATTGAAAGCGAACATCCAAGGTGTGTGTGTGTGTGTGTGTGTGCATGCATATGTGTGTGTTTGTATTTAAAAGGCCTTCATGCTTTTGTTTTCTGCTAGACCTCATTTTTTTTTTTTTTTTTTTTTTAAAAAAATTTTTTTTTTTCTCTTTTATGGTTTTTCCTTTTTTTTTTTTTTTTTTTTTTTTTTAGCAAAAGTTTTTCCTTCTCAGTTGACTGGATTCTCCTTTTTTTTTTTTTTTTAGACAGAGTCTCTCTTTTGTTGCCTACACTGTAGTGCAATGGCGTGATCTCAGCTCACTGCAACCTCCACCTCCTTCAAGTGATTCTCCTGCCTCAGCCTCCCAAGTGGCTGGGACTACAGGCACATGCTGCCACAACCCACTAATTTTTGGTGTTTTTAGTAGAGACAGGGTTTCATCTTGTTAGGTAGGATGGTCTTGAGCTCCTGACCTGGTGATCCACCCTCCTGACCTGGGGATCCACCCTGACTTGGTGATCCACCCGCCTGACCTGGAACTCCTGACCTCATGATCCGCTTTTGCCGTGCAGAAGCTCTTTAGTTTAATCAGATTCCATTTGTCAATTTTGGCTTTTGTTGCAATTGCTTTTGGTGGTGTAGTCATGAAGTCTTTGCCCATACCTATGTCCTGAATGGTATTGACTAGGTTTTCTTCTAGGGTTTTCATGGTTTTAGGTCTTATATTTAATCCATCTTCAGTTAATTTTTGTCTAAGGTGTAAGGAAGGTGTCCAGTTTCAGTTTTCTGCATATGGCTAGCCAGTTTTCCCAACACCACTTATTAAATAGGGAATCCTTTCCCCATTGCTTGTATTTGTCAGGTTTGTCAAAGATCAGATGGTTGTACATGTGTGGCACTATTTCTGAGGCCTCTGTTCTCTTCCATTGGTCTATATATCTGTTTTGGTACCAGTGCCATGCTGTTTTGGTTACTATAGCCTTGTAGTATAGCTTGAAGTCAGGCAGCGTGATGCCTCCAGCTTTGTTCTTTTTGCTTAGGATTGTCTTGGCTATGTGGGCTCTTTTTTGGTTCCATATGAAATTTAAAGTAGTTTTTTCTAATTCT
>NW_016813017.1:23594-25511 GCF_001698545.2 Rhinopithecus bieti | reverse complement strand
TTCCTCATTTTCCTAATTTTGAGTCACTGAAAACTAAACCATGCTTTCATAAAGCCCTGCAAACTGAAGCTAGACAACTTAAACCTCAGAAGAAAATAACAACAACCAATTTACATATATAAGCCACTTTCATACCTACCTAATGATGTATGGATTTCAGAATAATGGAGCCTAATAGATTTTCTAGGATTGTTCTTTGTTTGTTGTTGTTTTTCTCCCTTCCTCACCATATTTTCTCTTCATAGAACATGCAACTTCACAACCTTCTAAAAATGAGCTTTCCTAATAACTTGGAACTGACCAGTCTAGGAATAAGCCCTCCTAGCTATGAGAGATCAGAGAAAACTTGAGGCCAGAGACTCAATTTCTTCTCAAATGCTTTCTCCAAAAGAGTTCAAAAAAGAAACGGGGGTGGGGAGGGCACCCAAGATGGCTGAATAGGAAGAGCTCCAGCCTCCAGCTCGCCGCATGAGCGACACAGAAGATGGGCGATTTCTGCATTTTCAACTGAGGTACCAGTTGACTGGGCCGTGTTGGACAGTTGACGCTAGTCCACAGGTGCAGCCCGATCAGCAAGAGCTGAAGCAGGGCGAGGCATCGCCTCACCTGGGAAGCGCAAGGAGGAAGGGAATTCCTTTTCCTAGCCGAAGGAAATTGAGACACACAACACCTGGAAAATTGGGTAACTCCCACCCTAATACTGCGCTTTACCAAGGGTCTTAGCAAACGGCACACCAGGAAATTATATCCCACACCTGGCCCAGAGGGTCCCACGCCCACAGAGACTCCCTCATTGCTAGCACAGCAGTCTGAGATCTAACTGCAAGGCGGCAGTGAGGCTGGGGAAGGGGCATCCGCCATTGCTGATGCTTAAGTAGGTAAACAAAGCCGCCGGAAAGCTCGAATTGGGTGGAGCCTACCACAGCTCAAGGAGGCCGGCCTGCCTCTGTAGACTCCTCTTATGGGGACAGGGCATAGCTAAACAAAAATCAGCAGAAATCTCGGCAGAGGTAAATGCCTCTGTCTGACAGTTTTGAAGAGAGCAGTGGATCTCCCAACATGGAGGTTGAGATCTGAGAATGGACAGACTGCCTGCTCAAGTGGGTCCCTGACCCCTGAGTAGCCTAACTGGGAGACATCCCCCACGAGGTGCAGACCAACACCTCACACCTCACACGGTGGGGTACACACCTGAGACGAAGCTACCAGAGCAAGAATCAGACAGCAACACTCGCTGTTCAGCAATATTCTATCTTCTGCAGCCTCTGCTGCTGATACCCAGGCAAACAGGGTCTGGAGTGGACCTCAGCAAACTCCAACAGACCTACAGCTGAGGGTCCTGACTGTTAGAAAGAAAACTAACAAACAGAAAGGACACCCACACCAAAACCCCATATTTTGTCACCATCATCAAAGACCAAAGGCAGATAAAAACCACAAAGATGGGGGAAAAGCAGGGCAGAAAAACTGGAAATTCAAAAAATAAGAGTGCCTCTCCCCCTCCAAAGGAACGCAGCTCATCGCCAGCAATGGAACAAAGCTGGATGGAGGATGATTTTGATGAGTTGAGAGAAGAAGGCTTCAGTCGATCAAACTTCTCAGAGCTAAAGGAGGAACTATGTAACCAGCGCAAAGAAACTAAAAACCTTGAAAAAAGAGTGGATGAATGGATAACTAGAATAATCAATGCAGAGAAGACCTTAAAAGAACTGATAGAGAAGAAAACCATAACATGAGAACTACGTAACAAATGCACAAGCTTCAGTAACCAACTCAATCAACTGGAAGAAAGAGTATCAGTGATTGAAGATCAAATGAATGAAATGAAACAAGAAGAGAAGTGTAGAGAAAAAAGAGTAAAAAGAAATGAACAAAGCCTCCAAGAAATATGGGATTATGTGAAAAGACCAAATCTAC
>NW_016813017.1:0-18868 GCF_001698545.2 Rhinopithecus bieti | reverse complement strand
GAATACTATGCAGCCATAAAAAAGGATGAGTTCGTGTCCTTTGTAGGGACATGGATGCAGCTGGAAACCATCATTCTCAGCAAACTATCGCAAGAACAGAAAACTAAATACTGCATGTTCTCATGCATAGGTGGGAATTTAACAATGAGATCACTTGGTCACAGGAAGGGGAACATCACACACCAGGTCTTTTTGGGGGGTGGGGGGAAGGATAGCATTGGGAGATATATCTAATGTAAATGATGAGTTAATGGGTGCAGCCCACCAACATGGCACATGTATACATATGTAACAAACCTCTGCATTGTGCATATGTACCCTAGAACTTAAAGTATAATAATTAAAAAAAAGAAAATAAGAAAAAGAAAAGGGGGAGAAATGTGAAAGGAAAATATATTGGGCCCCAAAATCACTAAGCTAAAGTGAAAAGTCAAGCTGGGGAACTGCTTAGGGAAAACCTGCCTCCCATTCTATTCAAAGTCACCCCTCTGCTTACTGAGATAAATGCATATCTGATTGCCTCCTTTGAAGAGGTGTATCAGAAACTCAAAAGAATGCAACCATTTGTATCTTAACTACATATGATCTGGAAGCCCCCTCCCACTTCAAGTTGTCTCACCTTTCCAGAATGAAGCAGTGTTCATCTTACATATGTTGATTGATGTCTCATGTGTCCCTAAAATGTATGAAACCAAAGTATGCTCTGACCACCTTTGGCGCGTGTCATTGGGACCTCCTCAGACTGTGTCTTGGGTGCATGTCCTCAACCTTGCCAAAATAAACTTTCTAAATTAACTGGGACCTGTCTCCGATTTTCAGGGTTCACAGAGAAAGAAAGACTTTCCAAGACAAAAACTGAGGGTTTTTATCCATGCTAGACCTGGCCTACAAGAAATGCTAAAGGGAGTTCTTCAACCCGAAAGAAAAGGATGTCAACTAGGAATAAGAAACCATCCAAAGTTATAAAACTCACTGGTAATAGTATATACACAGAGAATATTATAACACTGTCATTGTAAAGTGTAAACCCATATCTTGAATGGAAAGGCTAAAAGGAAAAACTATCAAAAGTGATAACTACAACAACTTTACAGGACAAGGATAGAAAACTATTATGTAAATAGAAACAGTAAGCCAAAAAGCAGTGGGATGAAATTAAAGTGTAGAGTTATTAGTTTTCTCTTTGCTTGTTTCTTAGTATGTTTGTTTTTGAAATCAATGTGAAGTCATCATCAGTTTAACATAATGGGTTATAAGATGTTATTTTCAAGCCTCATAACCTCAAAAAGCCTACAACAGACACAGAAAAAAAAGCAAGAAAGTAAAACACCACCAGAGAAAATCATCTTCACAAAAAGGAAGACAGGAAGGAAGGAGGGCAGAGAAGGCCACAAAACAACTAGAAAACAATAACAAAATGGCAGGAGTAAATTCTTACTTACCTATAATAACACTGAAATTCTCCAATCAAAAGACAAAATGGCTGAATGGATTAAAAACAAAAAACAGAAACCAAGACCTAACAATGTGTTGCCTACAAGAAACACATTTCACTCTTCATAGTATCCAAAAGCCCTATCATTTTCAATGCTTTGAAAAAGAAAACTCAATATCTATGAGATAAGGTGGCTAGAAGGAGAAAAGAGTCAGATATAGACAAAACACATTAAAATTTTATGTTTAAGTTCCACCAGAGTCTATTTAAGTATACTTTTTAGCTAGCTAAGGTTGTAACTATTATTACAGACAAAAAAGAAAATTAAAATAGTAAGTATATCATGCTTCAGAAATGTCTAATAGAAAAGCTTTAGCAGCTGAACAAAGTCTCTCTGAAAGTTTTTTTTTTATTGACCTGTGTTAGAATAATAGTATCAATATTCATTTTCTGGGTGTGGTATAGAGTAATAGTTAAGAGCAGGGTTTTTGGAATCAGACAACACTTTATTATAATATCGAAAAAATTATTTAAACTATCTAATAAACTTTCAGAATCTCAAATTCCTTCTTTGAAAAATGCACAATTATAGATTTTTATTTTTTATTTTTTATTTATTTTATTTATTTTTATTATACTTCAAGTTCTAGGGTACATGTGCATAACGTGCAGGTTTGTTACATATGTATACTTATGCCATGTTGGTGTGCTGCACCCATCAACTCGTCAGCACCCATCAATTCATCATTTATATCATGTATAACTTCCCAAGGCAATCCCTCCTCCCTCCCCGCTCCCCATGATAGGCCCCAGTGTGTGATGTTCCCCTTCCCGAGTCCAAGTGATCTCATTGTTCAGTTCCCACCTATGAGTGAGAACATGCGGTGTTTGGTTTTCTCTTCTTGTGATAGTTTGCTAAGAATGATGGTTTCCAGCTGCATCCATGTCCCTACAAAGGACGCAAACTCATCCTTTTTTATGGCTGCATAGTATTCCATGGTGTATATGTGCCACTTTACCATGTGCTATTATTTCTAAGTTTTTCCATTGATTCTTTTAAGGTTTCTATGTAAAAAATATATATATATATTTTTTCAAATAATGCGTATGTTAAATCCTTTCATAAATTTACTTTTTAAAATTACCACTGTGGAGGCAGCATGCAAAATGGGAAAGTGGGCCTGGAAATCAGATGAGAAATTATGGTGTTTAGGATTTATGCAGGATAGATAATAAGAGTTGAAAGGAGAGGGTGGATTTAAGAGAAATTCCAAAAGGTAGAACATGCAGGACTCTGCGATGGGGGGCAACGGACTTGGAGGAATAAAGGATGACTTCCAGGCTTCAGTGTTGCATGACTATGTAGAGAGATAGTTCATTAAGCAATTTTCATGGAAGACAGTAGTCACTCAGGTTACAGCTAAGAGATTAGCAGATTATTGTATTCACAAGTAAAATTAAGGACGCCAGGATTGCTGGGCTATAAGAGTAAGAATAACTTAGAGACTTAAGTCAGCTAAGGCTCCAAACATAAACCAGTTGTCCTTGTTGTTGTGGCAGCTCCATGGGCCCTTGTGTTTGTGGTGACGGCATCTCTCTGTCCCCATCTTATTATCACCCATCAATCATTTCACCCTTTTCCTCAGGTCTATCATACTAATAGTTTCTGCTCACTCATGGCTCTGTATGCTGTCTTCTGAGTATCTTTTGGATTCTGCTCCTGCCAACTGCTTGACTCTTTCCTTAGACTTACAGTTTAAATTTCCTAGGAAGAAAGTTGGCCTAACCAAACGCTGTCCCTGTTGGAAAAGAGTTTTCTTATCAGGGACTTAGCCAGCAGTGGGTTGGTTTCTGAAATGGCTGCCTTGAGGCAGGTATTCACTCTGTATCCAGTTGTGTGAGACAACCAACAGACCAGGGTAACACCGAGGGCCTCTGCAGTCAGCACAGTCTTTGTGGGGGGGACTCACTCTCACAATTTAGAAGCCTATGGACGTAGCCACAAGCTGTACTTGTTCTGCCTGCCCTACAACAAGAAGGAAAGGCAGGTTGCGGGAGTGGGAGGCAAGGGGACACAAGTTAAGTTCTGGTCATGTTTCATCAGAGTTGCTTATAGTATGTCCCCACAGATAGGTCCTGCAGGTGGTGGGAAATTCTGGCCCAAGGTTGGGAGCCTCTGCAGCATTTTTCAGGTCCCTCTTATAGTACCTACTATATTATAATCTAAATTTACTTGTTTCAAAACACCAGATCATTAGCTCCTTGAGGCCAAGGCTTTGGTTCAATTCACCTTTGTGTCCTCAGTGCCTGACACACAGTAAATGCTTAGTAAATGTTTGCTGAATGAATGAATGGATGAATGATTGTGGTTTGGAGACAGTTAAATTGGTAGAGATAATAATAAGCTATTTTCTCCATTTTGTACTTGAAAAGTATTAGAAGGAAAAGAAATTCATTCTAACTTTTGACATCTTTCCATATATATGTATAATTTACATAACTTCAATTCAACAAATTCTTTAATTTACATTATCTTTACATATTGTTCTTTTTTATGTAACATTATTTTGTACATGGATTTCCAAATATTGATGTATCCACATAATCGTTATTTTTATGAGTTTCCATTGTTTTTGTCTACTTACCCATATCCTATTTGTTGCATATTGGGAAACATAATGTCTGACAGCATAAAGACTGGTATATATGTATAAATTAACTTTAATCTCACCAAGAGGTAATCAGTTAACATTTAAAGTACTCAAATCAGGAATCCACACTCCCCTTTCACTCCTGTTCTAATAAATTTCTTTTATTTTGTCTTATAAAATAATCGACAATCATGGTAGAAAGTATGGAAGTCACAGAAAATTACAAAGAAACAGATTTTTAAAAACCTGTTGCCTCTGGGTAATCTAACTACCCAGAGGCAAGTACTGGCATCATTTTGAAGTATTTCCTTTAGTCTCTTTTGCTTCTCTATGGTGACTTTTCACTTTCTCCACACTTGTTCTTCCCTGCATGCCATCGGTGTGTCTTTTATTTGTTTGTTTGCTTGCTTTTGTTTTTGTTTTTTGAGATAGGGTCTTGTCCTTTTGCCTAGGCTGAAGTGCAGTGGCACACCATAGTTTATTGCAGCCTCAAACTCCTGGGCTCAAGTGATGATCTTCCCAACTTAGCCTCACGGATAGCTAGGACTACAGGTATGTGCCACAATGCCTGATGATATCGTTTGAATCTGTGTCCCCCACCCAAGTCTCATGTCGAAATGTAATCCCCAGTGCTGAAGGTGGGGCCGGTTGGGAGGTGAGTTCTCATGAGATCTGGATGTGTGTAACACCTCCTTTCTTTTCTCTCTCTTGCTTCTGCTCCGGCCATGTAAGACACGCCTGCTTCCCCTTTGCCTTCCGCGATGAATGAAAGTTTCCTGAGGCCTCCACAGAAGCCGAGCAGATGCCAGCACCATGCTTCCTACACAGCCTGCAGCGCCATGAATGAATTAAACCTCTCTTCTTTGTAAATTCCCAGTCTCAGGTATTTCTTTATAGCAATGCAAGTATGGACTAAAACACCCAGCTAATCTTTCTTTTCTTTTCTTTTCTTTTCTTTTCTTTTCTTTCTTTCTTTCTTTCTTTCTTTCTTTCTTTCTTTCTTTCTTTCTTTCTTTCTCTCTCTCTCTCTCTCTTCCTTCCTTCCTTCCTTCCTTTCTTTTCTTTCTTTCTTTCTTTCTCTTTCTTTCTTTCTTTCTCTTTCTTTTTATTTATTTGTTTATTTATTTATTTTTTAGCAGAGACGGGGTCCCACTGTGTTGCCCAGGCTGGTCTGGAACTCCTGGGCTCAAGTGATCCTCTCACCTTGGCCTTCCAAAGTGCTAGGATTACAGATGTGAGTCACTGTGCCTTCAGTGCATCTTGTTTGACACCTCCCAAGACACTTCCCAAGATAGTTACATAAGCATTTTAAATACAGTATCTTGCTGAAATCTGTATAAGAGTTTGTTAACTAGCTAGGGGATATTAGATATAATTTTTCATTGGCTCAAAATAGACTGTGCAGACATCACTGCCCTTGCATGAACAATTGTAAGAATCCAGCAAGCTCCACAAGTGGTCTAAGATCTAGAGCTCTACTTTATCCAGTAGCTGTCACTTCATTAAGGAGTCTATTTCTTGAACCAACCATAGTATTGGCAGCTCCTGAGTCCTCAGAGTGAACCTCTCAGTTTAGAGAAAGAGTGCCTGAAGCCGGGATCTTCCCTGAGCTTAGAAGATCTTGTTATGTGATTGCTTGTACTTATTTTATTATTTTATTTTATTTTATCTATTAGAGACAAGGTCTTGCTCTGTCACCCAGGCTAGAGTGCAGTGGTGTGATCATAGCTCACTATAACTTTGAACTCCTGGCCTCAAGTGATCCTCCTTCCTCGGCCTCCTGAAATGCTGGGATTACAGACATGAGCCACTGCACATGGCCTGCTTTCTTACAAATGTGGTTTGGCAGAATTTGTTTTATGATTTGCCTTTATCATAACCTTGCTTACCACCTGGAAACAAGATTGTGAGGGAGAGGCACATAGATACTCCACCTAACCTTAATGGCCACGTTACTGACTTTTACCTGACAATTATAGAACAAATTGGCTTATGTTGGTTCAAAATAAACTGCTTGCAAATGTTTCCTGTCCTAAACAGTTGACTAGAATGAGATTTTTTTGAGACGGTCTCTCACTCAGGCTGGAGTGCAGTAGCACAGTCACAGCTCACTGAAGCCTCAACCTCCCAGGCTCAAGCCATCCTCCTACCTCGGCCTCCTAAGTAGGTGGGACTACAGGTCTGTGCTACCATGCTCAGCTAATTTTTTTATTTTTTGAAGAGACAGGTTTTACCATGTTTCCCAGGATGATCTCAAACTCCTGGGCTCAAATGATCCTACTGCCTTAGCCTCTGAAAGAGCTGGGATTACAGGAGTGAGCCACCACACTTGGCCTCAAATGACAATTTTTGGTAGGAAAGCACAGTACTCTGAGATTAAAGTACAATCTCCACATATAAGCAAACTGAGGTCTCTAAAGTTAAGTGATTTGTTCAAGACTCACACAACTTCTCTGCAGGGCTGAGACTAAACCACAGAGTCTCATAGCCTAAAACAGTGAAAACACACATCTTCTTCCATCTTTCCAGGGTCATCCAGGTTTTTTCAACAATGGGCTATGTGGTGATTCTGAAGGTTATGTGAAGATTTAGTTGGTTAAAATCTGTGTCAAGAAGTTCCAAAGTTGGCATATGAGGGTCTGAGTTATTTGAAGTCTGTGTGTATAATTTGGGGGTTTTATAAATGCTTATTTTTCTTTTCAAGTTCATTGACCTGCATCATCTCAATTTCATGGTCTAATTTTAACACTAAATTAGAACAGGATAAAGTCATCTAATTATGTTCAACTTCAATTATCGTTACTAATCAGTCCAGACTGCTACCATGATTACTGGCTCTAATCAGTTACACAGCAGTTAATGCCCCCTGTGACCTAAACTAGTCACGTGAGTTACTTTACTGGATAGTTCTGAAGGTCTCATATACTTCAGATAAGCCACACATTAGATACCCAGACACTATACAATGCTCATTTTTATAATATGTCTACTAATTACATCCCAGCTGAGTCCTTGCATGAGCTGTGTTTTCAGTCTGGCTCCTTTCATTAATCTGGCTGACCTTGTTTGAGTCATTTAACCTCTCTGAACTTTCTATTGAGAGAATGCAGGTAGACAATCTCTAAGAAAAATTCAAAACTGCCCTTCACTTTTCACAATTTGGGAACCTTTACATTCATATTTACTTCCAAAAGGGTGCTCTAAATCCCTGCCTTCTTTCCAACTTGGCTTGAGTCTTTTGGAAGGAAACCTGAACATCTCCCTTACCGTTTCCTTTGATTCTACCACCAGCGCTCAAAAGCCCCAAACTCTTTAAAGCCAAAGGCACAAATAAGGAAAAGAAAATCCTCTCCTTTCTCATCCAGTGTCTAAATCACTACACTAGTCAAGTTACTTCTTCCCACACCCTCCAGTTTTTCTGGGATTGTAATTTTTTTTACACTTTTGAAACAAAACACATTTCTCTGTAAATGTTTTCTGCTTCTAAGGAAAGAAGAAAACAGCTACCATCTCTGCCCAAAAGGGCAGGTTTATTCCAAACTTTAACCAATTTTCAAATCTTTCTTACCAGTTTGCACTCTTTAATTCCTGTTCTGTTTAATTAAATTTATTTTATTTTGTCTCATTATAAAAATAATTAACAATCATGGTAGAAAATATGAAAGTTATGGAATACTACAAACAAGGAGATTTTTTTAAAAAGTGATAATCTAACTACCCAGAGGCAACCACGGACAATGTTTTGACATATTTCCTCTAGTCTCTTTTGCTTCTCTGCATTGACTTTTCCACCTTGTCTCATTACTTGTTCTTCCCTGCATGCCTTCAGTGTCTGAGAACCCTCCACCTACCCAAGTAAGCAGACTAAAAGATTCAAGAACTTGGAGGGAAACTGTATTCTGGAATATGCTGGAATATGCAGAACAATTCCTTCTTTTTCAGGCCATGCTTCCTCCCTAATTTTTTTGTTATAAACATTTCTGAACACACAATAAAGTTGAAATGGTGATAAAATGAAGATCTGGGCCAGGCGCGGTGGCTCACGCCTGTAATCCCAGCACTTTGGGAGGCCGAGGTGGGTGGATCACCTGAGGTCAGGAGTTCAAGACCAGCATGGCCAACATGGCGAAACCCCATCTCTATTAAAAAATACAAAAAATTAGCCAGGTGTGGTGGCACGCGCCTGTAATTCCAGCCACTCGGGAGACTGAGGTAGAGACAATCGCTTGAACCTGGGAGGCGGAGGTTGCAGTGAGCCTAGATCGTGCTGTTGTACTCCAGCCTGGACGACAGAGTGAGACTCTGTCTTAAAAAAAAAAAAAAAAGTATCATAAGGACCCCCACCATGATTATGAATTTATCTGTTTCTCCACTTAGTTGTTTCCAGTATTTTTCCTTTATCCGGTTGGAGCTATAGTATGGCATGCACAAAGATTTAGCGTTCTGTTTTCTTCCTATTGTATTGACTACTTTATCATTATGAAATGCCCCTCTTTTATCTGGTAATCCTTAATTTGTTAATGTAATGCATTGTATCTAGTAATGCTTCTAGAAGCATAATACATTATATTTAGTAATGCTTTTGTTCTGATATTACTATAGTCATATCTACTTGCTTTTGGAAAGCATTTACTTGATATAACTTCTTTCATTCTTTTACTTATCTTGAACTTTTCTTGTCCTTATATTTAAAGTAGGTCTATGATAAATAGCGTATGCTTGGGCTTTTAAATCCAATCTGACAGTCCTAGTCTTTTACTTGAATTTCTATGTAATATAACTAATGATATGATTTAATTTATATCTTCCATCTCACTATTTTGTTTTAATCAACCGATTTTATGTTCCTTTTATCTTTTGCCTCCTTCTGAATGAATCAATTAGTTTTATTATTCCATTTTCCCTCTACAAACTTTTTATTTATTTATTTACTTTTTGAGACAAGGTCTTGCTCTGTCATCCAGGCTGGAGTGCAGTAGCATGATCTCAACTCACTGCAGCCTCTGTCTCCCCGGTTCAAGTGATTCTCATGCCTCAGATTACAGGCGCCCACCACTGTGCCTGGCTAACTTTTGTATTTTTGGTAGAGATGGGGTTCCACCATATTGCCCGGGCTGGTCTCCAACTCTTAGCCTCAAGTGATCCACCCGCCTTGGCCTCTCAAAGTGCTGGGATTACAGATGTGAGCCACCGTGCCTGGTCACCTCTAATAACTTTTCAGTTATACACTTTTTTTTCTTGAGACAGCGTTTTGCTCTTGTTGCCCAGGCTGGAATGCAGTGGCGCGATCTCAGCTCACTGCAACCTCTGCCTCCCGGGTCCAAGTGTTTCTCCTGCCTCAGCCTCCCAAGTAGCTGGGATTACAGGTACGTACTACCATGCCCAGCTAATTTTGTATTTTCAGTAGAGACAGGGTTTCACCCTGTTGGTCAGGCTGGTCTCAAACTCCTGACCTCAAATGATCCACCCACTTCAGCCTCCCAAAGTGCTGGGATTACAGGCGTGAGCCACTGCGCCGGGCCAGTTATACACTCTTTTACCAGAGATTACCACATGCCTCCTTGACTTAGTATAGTCTAACACAAATTATTGCTTTCAGTTCTTAGTTGATAATGCAGAACCCTAGAACATATTAACTCTGTTTACATCCTCCTGCTTTTTGCCTTATTGATGTCAGGCATTTTCATTTTATGTATATTTTAAATTCCACACACACTACTAGTATTATTTTGTACAATTTTAATTTATATTAGCCACATACTTACCATTTCTGTTGCTCTTCATGCTTTCCCACAGCTCCATGTGTACATCTGGGATTACTTTCCTTATGCCTATAGAACTTTCTTTGGTATTTATTCTAATGCAGCCCTGCTGGTGATTAATTCTTTCAGCCTTCATTTTTTATATGTCTCAAAACATCCTTATTTGGCCGGGCACAGTGGCTCATGCCTTTAATCCCAGCACTTTGGGAGGGTGAGGCGGGTGGACCACCTGAGGTCAGGAGTTTGAGAACAGCCAGGCCAAAATGGCAAAACCCCGTTTCTACTAAAAATACAAATATTAGCTGGGCATGGTGGTGGGCACCTGTAATCCCAGCTACTCAGGAGGCTGAGGCAGAAGAACTGCTTGAACTCCAGAGGCGGAGGTTTCAGTGAGCTGGGATCGCGCCACTGCACTCCAGCCTGGATGACCAGAATGAAACTCCGTCTCAAAAAAAAAAAAAAGAAAAGAAAATTCGTTATTTAATCTTCGTTTTTGAAGAATATTGTGCTTGGCATAGAAATGTAAATTGGTAGTTGTTTTCTTTCGGCCATTTGATTATGTCATTTCATTTTTTTCTGTCTGCTATCATTTTTGTTGAAAAGTTAATTTTATGTTAATAAATGTCAGGCACATAGAGTCAAACAGGTGAAAACCAAAGACAAAATGAAATCCTGAAAGGACCCGGAATACAAAAGACTGAATTCCTCCGAAGGAGCAACCATAAGTCTGTTTTTCTGATTATTTATCTTTATTGGTAGTAAGTGGTCTTGGGGTTCACAGCTGGGGTTCACTGAGCTTCCTAAATCTGTGGATTGGTGGTGTTTGTTTGTTTGCAGACAAAGTCTCGCTCTGTCGCCAGGCTGGAGTGCAATGGCGCGATCTTGGCTCACTGCAACCTCTGCCTCCTGGGTTCAAGCGATTTTCCTGCCTCAGCCTCCTGAGTAGCTGGGACTACAGGTGTGCGTCACCACACCCTGTTAATTTTTGTATTTTTTATAGAGATGAGACCTTACCATGTTGGCCAGGATGGTCTCGATCTCTTGACCTCATGATCCGCCTACCTTGGCCTCCCAAAGTGCTGGGATTACAGGTGTGACCCACCACGCCTGGCCTGGTGTTTTTCTTTTTAATCAGGATTGAAAATTCTTGACCAAGGCTGGGTGCGGTGGCTCAAGCCTGTAATCCCAGCACTTTGGGAGGCCGAGACGGGTGGATCACGAGGTCAGGAGATAGAGACCATCCTGGCTAACACGGTGAAACCCCGTCTCTACTAAAAAATACAAAAAACTAGCCGGGCGAGGTGGCGGGCGCCTGTAGTCCCAGCTACTCGGGAGGCTGAGGCAGGAGAATGGCCTAAACCCAGGAGGCGGAGCTTGCAGTGAGCTGAGATCCGGCCACAGCACTCCAGCCTGGGTGGCAGAGCGAGACTCCGTCTCAAAAAGAAAAAAAGAAAAAGAAAATTCTTGACCAAAAGATTTTCAAATATTGTTTCAAACTCATTCTCTTGTTTAACTTCTGAGTCTCTAATTTGCATGTATGTAGACCTTTAATTTGCATGCATGTAGACCTTTAGACTGTATCTGAATTTATTTTAATGTTTTTTATCCATGTGATTTAGTGTGGAATGTTTCTATAGATTCATCTTCCAGTTCAGTAATCCTGTCTTCAGCTGTAACCAAAACACCGTTAACACATCTATCAAGTTCTTAATTTCAGATAGTGTATTTTTCATCTTTAGAATGCCCATTTGATTTTTAATAGGTTCCTTTAATTATTCATTTTCTATTAAAATTTTTTCATTTATTTTCTTGACTATATTAATCATAGATACTTTAGAGTCTTTATCTGCTGACTCTAAGGGTGATCTGGATCACCTATGTGTATATTTATTGCTACTTTTTCTCTTGGTTATCTGTCACATGATTTTCACATGGCTAATGATTTGTATTGAATTCTGGACACGTATATAAAAATTGTAGTGGCTTCTAAAGATGCCATTTACCACCAAAGAATTTCACCTTTTCCTTTACTATACAGAGTAGGAGCCAATTCCATTAATCTAATAATGAATGAGCTATATTGAGCTAGTGTCACATTTTTAGTAAGACTTAATTTACCATGAGTTTTCTCTTATTCCTGGGGGTGACTCCCGAAGGCCTTCAATGGAAGCCCTGGAGGGTTTCATGTCTCACCATGGAGAGATAGTGGAAAATTTCACTCTACTTTTCAGAGGATTTTGCCTTAGTCCCCAGATGGTATACCATGACCAACTCTCATTTTGTTGGATGTATATTCTTAATAAATTATTTTATAATAAGGAAGAGTTGGGGAAAATTTACTTCTTTTTCCTTGAGTTATATTTTTCTTTGAGAGTAGATTCATTATCATCTTTAGTTTGTTAGCTCCCTTTCTTGAATTCCTTTATTTTCTGAATATAGTATGTTTATCAAGTTGCCATGCTATTTCTTTCCTTGTAGCTCATAGAAGCAGTGGGCTGTTGTGTCTAGATTCTAGAGCAGTGGTTCTCAATTTAGGTTAATTTTGTCCCTAGACAACATTTGGTAATGTCTGAAGACATTTTTGGGTGTCTCAACTGTGGTGATGGGGGTGTTGCTACTGGCATCGAGTAGGTACGGATTAGGGATGCCACTAAATATTCTACAAGTCATAGGATGCCCCCTTCCCTCCCCACACAAATACACACTCAAAAGAATTATCTGGCCCCAAATGTCAAGTGCTCAAGCTGAGAAACCCTGTTCTAGGACCTTCTGTTTATATGATGTATTACATGGATAAATTGTTCTTATTATGATTCCGATACTAGAGACCTATTTGCCTTCCTCTAAGAACAAAAACTTTCAAGCTGAATGCTGAGTTCTATTCAATATTGAGGACACTGAAATGGAGAGTTCTTTTGGCACTACATTCACCTGTTACTATGTCACCCGGGCTTTGCTCTATTTTCTGAGATTTCTTATACCCAGGAAGCCTCCATCTGGTTGGAGAAGGCTTCAGATTACTCCCATAATTCAGGCCACTTTCCTCATTCAGCATGGACATAGAAAATGGTGATCCCTGGCAGTTCTTTCTGTCTTTGCTGACATGCTGTGGGTGCTATTGGCGTCTCTCCTGGGTTTCTTTGACTTTTCCCTAGGCTGTCTACTGGCTACCTCAGTTTATTTCTCTCCTAAGTGGGAGTTGTTAAGGAACGCTGGATCAAATTCCCTAATTTCTCTGTCTTGATTAATGGGAAAAGGCAGGGGTAGGTTTAAGAAGAGGTTTGAGGTAAAAATCTCCTGTTTGGTGCCTTGAGCAATGCTTTTTAAGGCTTATGACACAACGTTATACTTCTCCCCTTGCTTTGTGGATACAAGTGAAATTTTTGCCTCTATCTCACTATCTTTTGAAGATTTTGTCAGGTAGTGAGGAAAGGAAACTTTTGTGTCCAGCCTGTCATTTTATCCCAAATATAGTAGTAGGTATTAAAATATTACAGACCCAGCATTTTATTACCCTAATATTACCTTATTATTGATCTTAGATGGCCCTAAAATTAGGCCAACCAGGAAGCACTAGGTCTGGGAATTTACCCATGGATAACAGTGACGGGGTGAGGTGGGGGGGGTATAAGCAAGGAATCATAATCACGTGGAAAGTTTATGTTTGTTTATTTGAGACAGGGTCTCACTCTGTCACCCTATCTGAAGTGCAGTGGCACAATCATAGCTTACTGCAGCTTTGAATTCCTGGGCTCAAGTGATCTTCCTACCTTAGCTTCTCAAGTAGCTAGGACTACGGATGCACACCACATGCCTGGTTTCCTTCTTTCTTTCTCTCTTTCTCTCTTTCTCTCTTTCTTTCTTTCTTTCTTTCTTTCTTTCTTTCTTTCTTTCTTTCTTTCTTTCTTTCTTTCTTTCTTTCTTTCTTTCTTTCTTTCTCTCTCTTTCTTTCTTTCTTTCTCTCTCTCTCTCTTTCTTTCTTTCTTTTTCTCCTTCCTTCCCTCTTCCCTCTTCCCTCTTTCTTCCTTCCTTCCTCTCTCTCTCTTTCTTTTTCTTTCCTTCCTTCCTTCCTTCCCTCTCCTTCCTTCCTTCCTTCCTTCCCTCCTTCCTTCCTTCCTCTCTCTCTGTCTCATATGGTCTCACTATGTTGCCCAGGCTGGTCTTGAACCCCTGGGCTCAAGTGATCCTCCTGCCTCAGCCTCCCGAAGTGTTGGGATTACAGGCATGTACCACTGTGCCTGGCCTAATATTTTTTTACTTTTTGTGGAGGTGAGGACTCACTATGTTGCTGTGGAGGAAAAGTTAAATATTAAATTTGAATTCAATTGAACATGGACACAAACAATGGTCACCAGGTCCCAGAACAGGTTGTGTGAGCCCCTTGAGGCATTCATCCAGCACTGTTTCGGAGAAATCTCTATTTCAATTGATTCCTATACATTAGTTACTGAAAACAATAGACAATCACAAAACAGGTTGACCTTTTGTGTTCCTTGAGCCCAGTCGCCAAGAACCCTCATGACTGGGCCTCATGCCAAACAACTTGTTACAAAAAGAGTTAGGGTCCCAGAGTGCGCCGAAGCTTCATGAGACCTCTCATCATCTGTACACGGATGAGTGGCCGACTCTGGAGCCCAGGCTGTTGCTTTCCGGTCTGGTGGTGAATCCTCCATAGTCTGGTGAATGTGAATATCTTTTCCCTTCTCCTCTTCTCATTGCAATTTGCTGATTATACCAATCTGCTTATTATATCATTTGCTTATTATATCTGCATTGCCATTTACATGGAATAAAGGTTGTTTACCCTTAAAGGTATTGTGTGTGTGTGTCTTTTCTTCTCCCCTCGCACATTTCCTACACAGAACAGTTGCCTAGGCTGATCTTGAACTTCTGGCCTCAAGCAGTCTTCCTGCCTTGGCCTCTTAAAGTGCTGGGATTACAAATGCAAGCCACGGTGCCTGACTGGAAGTTTTTTAGAAGAGGCTTGTAAATACCACCTAACTAGGAAGAAATGGGAAAAGTCAACCTAGAAATAGACAAGTCAGATGGAATTCCTGTCCAATAAGTCAGGCAAATCAGGGTGAGAAATAGGGTCTTGAGGGTTTGACCCTCAGATTATAACTGCTCAGGAGATTGCGCTCCTCACATACCTGTAATCAGTTTTCCTTCCTTTGGAGCACATGCCACGTCTTCCTCTAATCCAGTTTACTTCCTCTTTATTTATTTTTTTTTTTTGAGATGGAGTCTCGCTCTGTCACCCAGGCTGGAGTGCAGTGGCACAATCTCTGCTCACTGCAACTTCCGTCACCAAAGTTCAAGTGATTCTCCTGCCTCCACCTCCCCAGTAAGCTGGGATTACAGGCGCCTGCCACCATACCCGGCTAATTTTTGTATTTTTAGTAGAGACAAGGTTTCATCATGTTGGCCAGGTTGGTTTGAACTCATAGCCTCAAGTGATCTACCTGCCTCAGCCTCCCAAAGTGCTGGGATTACAGGCGTGAGCCTCCACGCCCAGCACCAGTTTACTTCTCAGACCATTCCAGTCTAATTCTACCCAGCTTTCTTAGCTATTTTTAGAAAAAGAACACTGGCTTAGAGGAAGGGGAGAGATGTCTAAGTTTTCTTGCAAGTCCAGCTTTCCTACCCTGCTCCTAATTAGGTTTTCTGTTTCTGTGGCTGTGACTTCTCTACCTCCAGCTTGCTGTGTTTACTTCTCCCAAACAACAGCTCAGTATACTTACTTCTCAAATATAGTTTTTAAAACACATGGAGGAATCCACAAACCTCTGTGCATCACAGTCCAATTTTCCTGCCCTCAGAAAGGCACACAGCTGTATACACAGTATGTTTTGATTACTGGCAAGAGCTTTCTACCTGCCAAACACTTAAATTCATTAACATTTACTGAGAATGGCAGGATGTAGAGTACCGTTTGTCAATAGCCACAGTCTTCCCATCTTCTCACCACCCTAGGAAAGAAGTCTGAGGAGAGAGATTTCTCACACAGATGACCCCAGTCAAGAGCCAAAATACCTTGGCAAGAAGCAGCCAAAAAAACACTCCACTCCCTCTAAGTTCTGCATTTGGAGTTTCTCTGCAGTTTGCTAGACTGAGTAAATAGAGCTGGCAGCCAGAAATAAATATCTATTTTTCACAGCCAGAAGAGGGACAGCTCCATAAGTGTTCATCTGTGTCTGCCTTTGGCTCACTGGTTTTGTTTCCACAGCTTTGGTTCATGAGCGGACATCACACGGGCCTAATGCAGGTGGAAACACTTCTGGAGGTGCAGGCCTAGGGAGGAGAGGTGAAGAGCAGGAAACGCATCAGCACTTTTTCTTCTAAGCGCTTTGTGTCCCCAGAAGGCTCTGAAAATTTCAAGAAATTTTGTGAATTTCTCAATCTGTGGTCATCGCTATGTAAGTGGCCACAAGTTGAAGGGGAAGTAATTTTGTAATTAGGTGTTTCTTGAAGTTCAAGTGACTAGCCCACTTAAGGTACGCTGAGGAGATTTGGCCATATCAGATGGTCAGACCCAAAATATCCAAGATCTGGTTTCTAAAATTAGGAACCTGACCCTGACACTCCTGCAGATTTGTTTAAGGTGTTCGAATGTTTTTCAACAAATTGGTCAATTTGGCAAACTGGCTTTTGAAGAAATTACTTTCAGAGATATGACAGAGTCCACTTTTCTCCTTGACACTGGATCCTCATTACCTACTCGGACCCTTAGCATGACCCCATCCTGGGGTCTGACTCTGCCAAACCACTCCAGCTCTCAGTCTACTTCTCAGGCCTCTGACCTCAGCTGTACAGCTGGCCAAAAACACCTACCTCAGAGCCATTTATCAACCTGCTTGCCATGCCTTAAGCCCTTGTAACTCTTTATCCATAGCTGTCATTTTTGGTCTCTCTGAATCATACTCTCTCTCTCTTTTTTTTTTTTTTTTTTTTTTTTGAGACGGAGTCTCGCTCTGTCGCCAGGTTGGGTGCAGCTGCCGGATCTCGCTCACTGCAAGCTCTGCCTCCCGGGTTTACGCCGATTCTCCTGGCCTCAGCTTCCTGCGTTACTAGACTACACGGCGCCACCGCCACCCTCGCCGGGCTAGTGTTTTTTGTAATTTTTTTTAGTAGGAGACGGCAGGTTTCACCAGTGTTAGCGGGCAGGATGGTGCGTCGATCTCCTGACCTCGTGATCCGCCCGTCTCGGCTTCCCAAAGTGCTGGGATTACAGGTGGCTCAAGCCTGTAAAAGTGCTGGGATTACAGGCTTGAGCCACCGCGCCCGGCCCATACTCTCTTTCTTAAAGCTCACTGTTGTTCTGGATTCCATGGCCACTGTCTCTGACTCACTCTTTCAAATCAAGGCTCCTATCCTCAGGCTGAGTAAGCTGGGAGGAGGCCTCTGCTGTCGCAGTGGGAGGCCTCCAGGGTCATTCTGACTCATCCTCTCCTTATTTTGCTTTGTTGGTATCTATCTGTGTGTTGCTTTCACTTGCAAAACTTTTGACAGCAAATGCGTGGTATCTTTTTCCAACATCACTCCACCAAATTTCCAACACCAGCTGGGTGTTCTACAATTCAATTCAATTCTAATACTATTTATCTGGAGTTAGCTTCAGATCCCACAAGTAAATGAAGTGTAACCAAACGCAGTTTTGGCCACGTGCCACTTGCAAAGTCAAATAACAAGGACAAGGAATGGTGGAAGGAAAGTGACTTTATTCCAGAGCTAGCAGTGGGAAAATGGCCAAGCTTTGTGCCTTACAGAAACCATTTCAGATAGGGTTCAGTGGCTCACGCCTGTAATCCCAGCACTTTGGAAGGCCGAGGCAGGCAGATTGCTTTAGCCCAGGAGTTTGAGACAAGCCTGGCAACGTGGTGAAATTCCATCTCTACAAAAAATACAAAAATTAGCCAGGTGTGGTGGCATGAACCTTGAGTCCTAGCTACTCGGGAGGCTGAGGGAGAAAGATCGCTTGAACCTGGGAGGTCAAGGCTTTATCAGAGAGAGGCCCTATGTCAAAAAAAAAAAAAAAAAATTCAAATTTTGGACAGAATGCAAGGGGTTAAAAGGGAAGCTTGCTATGGGTGGAGTGGGGGGGTGGGGCAGGCATGCTGAAGGGGCATGTTATTTTTTAGTCTTTTATTTTTTGTTTTTTCAGACAGAGTCTCGCTGTTTCCCAGGCTGGAGTGCAATGGTGTGATCCCGGCTCACCACAACCTCCAGCTCCCTGGTTCAAGTGATTCTCCCCGGTAGCTGGGATTACAGGTACCCACCACCATGCCCAGCTAATTTTTGTATTTTTAGTAAAGACAGGGTTTCACCATGTTGGCCAAGCTGGTTTCGAACTCCTGACTTCAAGTGATCTGCTTGCCTCAGCCTCCCAAAGTGCTAAGATTATAGGCGTGAGCCACCATACCCAGCTGGCCGGAAGTATGAGTCTGCTACAGGACTTGCTGTGATGACTTATCTTGGATTATTGGCCCCTCTTGTGGTGAATGGGCTGGTGCCATCTCCACCACAATTGGGTTGTAAATTCACTGCAACCTTTAGGTAATCTCCTGGTGGGGAGAATTCGGTAGGTGACTGGATTGTTTTAAGATTCAGTTCCTGGAATTTATAAGCAAGCACAAAATTTGATAAGGGGGACACTATGTTTGGTGGAAAGAAAGAGGGCAAAGGTTACCATTTTATTCTTTAGAAGTTAAACACTGGTCGGGTGCGGTGGCTCATGTCTATAATTCCAGCACTTTGGGAGGCCAAGGGGGTGCGTATCACCTGAGGTTGGGGGTTTGAGACCAGCCTAGCCAGCATGGTGAAACCTGTCTCTACTAAAAATACAAAAATTAGCCCGGTATGATGGCACGCACCTGTAATCCCAGCTACTTGGGAGGCTAAGGCAAGAGAATAGCTTGAACCTGGGAGGCGGGGGTTGCAGTGAGCTGAGATCATGCCACTGCACTCCAGCCTGGGTGACAGACAGAGCAAGACTCTGTCTCAAAAAAAAAAAAAAAAAAAAA
>NW_016813016.1:10773-17309 GCF_001698545.2 Rhinopithecus bieti | reverse complement strand
CTAGAGTCATAAACACTGACTTGTCTCAATTCCATGGGCAGATTTTCATGTTGAATTTGGTGGGGCTCTTCTTCAGGGACTACCTGTGGAGAAGGAGTGTGTGGGAGACTATTGTTTTATCTATTCTTTGAGTCTTTCCCTAATAAATAACTTAATTTTCAGTGGTTTATTATCACTTACTGAAAACAATTAAAACACTTAATTTTATGATAATTATTAATATGTTAGTACATAACTCTGCCATTTTATTGTTTGTTTTCTTTTTGTTTCTTCTATTTCTCTTTCCTCTGTTTGTTTTTTCTTGCCTTCCTGTGAATTGTATGAATATCTTTTGGGATTTCTTCTTAATTTATTTACAGTGCTTTTGAGTATCACTTTGTATAGCTTCTCTACTGGCTGCTCTTGGTATTACAATATTCATCATACATGTGATATAATTTACTAACATCAAAGTGTAGTACTTTGAATAAAGTGCGAACCCTTACTTTCATGTATCTTCCTTTACCATC
This sequence comes from Rhinopithecus bieti, assembly GCF_001698545.2. Classification (NCBI taxonomy): domain Eukaryota; kingdom Metazoa; phylum Chordata; class Mammalia; order Primates; family Cercopithecidae; genus Rhinopithecus; species Rhinopithecus bieti. Next base: position 16,800 of record NW_016813016.1, on the reverse strand, counting down.
TCTTATTCTACATAGTATTGTCTCAAGTATATAATAGTGTTATAAGTTTTTCAATGATCTTAATTGTCAGGTTCCTTTCTGCATTTGTATGTGCTGTATTTTCTGCCTGGCTTGTTATTCCTTTCCCTCTTTGCCTAGTTAATGCCTGGTCATCCTTCTTATATTGATTATATTGTTTTCTCACAGACACGTATCGTGATCTGCTTGCCTCAGGAAAACCCAGGGAACTAAAGGATCTCAAAGTTTTCTCTTTTAGCAAATGTCATAAATTTTTAACATCTGTAAAGTGACTACTTGGTTAATGGCTTTCTCCCCTACTAAAATGTATGCTAATGTAATCAAATACCATATATTGTTTTGTTCCCTCATGTGTCGCTAGCACTTAGTACTTTTCTTGACACATAATACTTAACCAGAAAGTAGTTACTGAATGAAGGAATAAGCCTCTCTGGATTGTAGTCTTCTCATCTGAATTATTGATGTACAATTCATTATTTTTTAATTTGTAATGAAGATTAAAGGAGATTATATATATGAAGATGCACATAAAGTATTTAGAAAAGTGTAAAGAGCAGACAGCAGCTATTATTATTGATAGATGAAAGGAAGTTGTGATACGAATGTATTGAATTAGGAGATCAATACTATATGCTATGAATGTGAGGAGATTACAGGCCATTTAAGTTAAAAAGTCAACAAGCATCCGAGCTCAGTGGCTGATGCCTGTAATCCCAGCACTTTGGGAAGCCAAGGTAGTCGGATCACTTAAGGTCAGAAGTTCGAGACCACCTGGCCAATATGGTGAAACCCCGTCTCTACCAAAAATGCAAAAATTAGCTGGGCATGGTGGCGCGTGTGCGCGTGTCTGTAGTCCCAGCTACTCAGGAGGCTGAGGCAGAGAATGGTTTGAACCTGGGAGGCCAGGGTTGCAGTGAGCTAATATCGGGCCAGTGCACTCCAGTCTGGGTGACAGAGGGAAACTCTGACACACACACACACACACACACACACACACACACACACACACACACAAGTCAAGAAACTGGTCTATAATGTTCAACTGGCAAAAAGTGTAGAGACCTGTATTTTGAGTTTACAAAGTGAAATTGCAAGAGACTTCAGCTTTGATTTTAGTCTTCAGAATGCATCGGTTACTTTGGCAAAACGTAAGACATTTGTAGAATTGTTTAGGTATGTTTGATCATTTCTGTAATTTTTTGATTTTCCTACATTTTGTTAGTTCATTTTTTCTTCAGGTTTGGTTCATTCTTAGCCATTTTTGCTTGCTCTGCACTACTTGGGATATTGGGATATTTGGAATGAAGCTTAAAATATCCAACACCTCAGGGTTCAACTCATACCTTTGTGTTGTGGACTAAAAATCTGAGACATTTAAAATATTTAAAAGTAAAATTTCTAAACAGGTAGATAAGGCATACCTGTATGAAAATAAAAATTTAGAGTACAATATCAAAATGTTTAAATAATTCAGATCATAAAATTGTATTTCTTCTGATTAAATTTCTTTGATTCACATTAGTAAATATTCAATCACGAAGGTTTGCTATGGAAAAATCAAATAATACATAGACAAGACTATTGGAGAACATTAGAGAATGCCACATTTTCACACACAAAGTCTCTGTTAGCCCCTTGGTGCATATTTTCTTGTATAGCTGTCTCTATCTGTGATCAAAGACTTTAAAAGTGCTTATTATTTGCCAAGCAATGTTTTAGGGACTGAGAATATAGAGTCACCAAAATAGAAAGAACTCTTTGCCCCCATTTGGTTTATATTCTAGAGACAAAAAACAGAAATTACATGCATGTTATTACACATGATGACGAGTGACATAAATAGAAACAACTAGAGTAAAGTAATTGAGATACATATAAGATTGGGTGGTAGGTTTTTTAGCTAGGGTTATAATGTNTGGGATATTTGGAATGAAGCTTAAAATATCCAACACCTCAGGGTTCAACTCATACCTTTGTGTTGTGGACTAAAAATCTGAGACATTTAAAATATTTAAAAAGTAAAAATTTCTAAACAGGTAGATAAGGCATACCTGTATGAAAATAAAAATTTAGAGTACAATATCAAAATGTTTAAATAATTCAGATCATAAAATTGTATTTCTTCTGATTAAATTTCTTTGATTCACATTAGTAAATATTCAATCACGAAGGTTTGCTATGGAAAAATCAAATAATACATAGACAAGACTATTGGAGAACATTAGAGAATGCCACATTTTCACACACAAAGTCTCTGTTAGCCCCTTGGTGCATATTTTCTTGTATAGCTGTCTCTATCTGTGATCAAAGACTTTAAAAGTGCTTATTATTTGCCAAGCAATGTTTTAGGGACTGAGAATATAGAGTCACCAAAATAGAAAGAACTCTTTGCCCCCATTTGGTTTATATTCTAGAGACAAAAAACAGAAATTACATGCATGTTATTACACATGATGACGAGTGACATAAATAGAAACAACTAGAGTAAAGTAATTGAGATACATATAAGATTGGGTGGTAGGTTTTTTAGCTAGGGTTATAATGTAGTTTGGATATTTGTTACCACCCATATCTCACTCAGGAAGGTCCAAGCCATAAGCCTTGGCAGCTTCCATGTTGTATTAGTTAGTTTTCATACTGCTATAAAGAAATATCCAAGACTGGGTAGTTTATAAAGGAAAGAGGTTTAATTGACTCACAGTTTCACGTGACTGGGGAGGCCTCAGGAAACTTACAATCATGGTGGAAGGTGAAGGAGAAGAAAGGCATCTTCTTCACAAGGTGGCAGGAGGGAGAATGAATGCAGGAGGAACAATCGAACACTTGTAAAATAATCGGATCTCGTGAGAACTCACTCACTATCACGAGAACAGCATGAGGGAACCACCCCCGTGATTCAATTACCTCCACCTGGTTTCTTCCGTGACATGTGGGGATTATGGGGATTTTAATTCAAGGTGATATTTGGGTGGGCACATACAGCCTAACCATATCACATGTGATTTTAAGCCTGCAGGTGCACAGAGTGCAAGAGTGAAGGAGGCTTGGCAGCCTCTGCCTAGATTTCAGAGGATATATGAGAAAGTCTGGGTGTCCAGGCAGAAGCCTGCTCACGGAAAACCTCTACTAGGGCAGTTCAGAGGGGAAATGTGGGACTGGGGCCCCCACACAGAGTTCCAAATGGGGCACTGCCTAGTGGAGCTGTGAGAAGGGAGCCATCATCCTTCAAACTCCAGAATGATAGAATCACTGGCTATTTGCATCTTGCTCCTGGAAAAGTAGGCACTCAATACCCTGTGAGAGCAATATTAAGGACTGAACCCTTCAAAGCCACAGGGTTGTAGCTACCCAAGGATTTAGGAGGCTACCCCTTGCAGTAGTGTGCCCTGGATATGGGACATGGAGCCAAAGGAGATTATTTTGGAGCTTTAATATTTAATAACTGCCCTGCTGGGTTTTAAACTTGCGTGGGGCCTGTAGCCCCTTTCTTTCTGCTGATTTCCCTTTTTTGGAATGGAGGTATTTACCTGATGCCTATACACCCGTTCTATGTTGGAAGTCAATAACTTGTTTTTGATTTTATAGGCTCATAGGTGGAAGGGACTTGCTTTATTTCAGATGAGAGTTTGGACTTTGGAATTTTGAGTTCACATTAGAATGAATTAAAAGTTTGGGGGACTGTTGGGAAGATACATTGTATTTTTGTAATGTGAGAAGGGCATGAGATTTTGGGGGGCCAGGGGCGGAATGATATCATTTATATCTTTGTCCCCACTCAAGTCTCATGTTGAAATATGATCTTCAATGTTTGAGGTGGGGCCGAGTGGGAGGTGTTTGGGTCATGAGTGCAGATCCCTCATGGCTTGCTTCTGTTTTTGCAATAGAGAGTACTCATGAGATCTGTTTGTTTAAGTGTGTGGCGCCTCCCCCCTGCTCTGTGTTTCTGCTGCTTTTGCCATATAAAGTGCCTGCTCCTGCTTTGCCTTCCACCATGAATAAAAGCTCATTGAGGGCTCCACAGAAATCACACAGATGCTGGCACCATGCTTCGGGCACAGCCTGCAGAAACATGAGCCAGTGAAACCTCTCATTTGTATAAATTACACAGTCTCAGATATTTCTTTATATCAATGAAAGAACAGGCTAATACAGATGGTCAGGGAATACCTTTTTGATGAGGAGATATCAGAGGATTTTTGAAATTTTAAAGAAAGCCATATCTGGATTCCAGGAAGAATGACAAATTAGTCAACTTCTCCTTCCAATTGCTTCTGTGCTATTCCAGTTACACATTTATGAATTCAGAGAATGTTTGAGATATACTGCAGTTGTACTTCAGACTGTGAACTTTCTCTAGGCCAATTATGGAAAGGGTGCTTCATTTCATTTTTTGTTTATGTAACGGGTCATTTTATGATAAAATGATAGGGATTAAGCCATTTTTAACTGATGTTCCTTATCTGTCATTTTTTTTGTCATTTATTTACTCAAAGCTTATTTTCACTTTCTATATACTAGTTATTATACGAGGTACTGGAGATTCAGAGAAAACTAACATTAAATATGATTGTTCTCAAGAAACTCTGTTTATCGAGAAAAACATACATTTACACAAATAAATGTTATACAATCTTAAAGTTGCTCTAATACAAGTTGCATAGAAGAGTGGGTGATCAGCTCTGTTAAGGTGTCAGCATCAGTAACAGCAATATAGAAAAGTTGATATTTGATCGAAGTTTTAAAAGATAAACAAAAATTCTCCATTTAGATAATGATGTGGAGAAATGAATTAGAGTCAGATAGGTTAGTATGTAAAAAGGCATGGAAGTAGAAACATGGCATGTTCTGGGAGCTGCAACTAGTTTGACAGGGCAAGCAAAGAAGTAAGAAGAAATTACATTTCTCCCCTATCAGAATGTCAATTCTATGAAGGCAAAAACAAATGTCTACTTCCTCACTGATATATTTCAGGCACCTAGAAAAGTTTCCATGCCACAGTAGGAGTTCATTAAATTGAACAATTAAATGAAGTTAAAGAGGCAGGTTTGTGCCAAATCTTGAAGGGCTATTTATTATTCATAATGTACATAATGCATTTTGACCTTTACTCTCAAAATATTTTTCCATTTTTTAATGTTTTCAGGGATTTCAGGAAATAAATATCATGATTTGCATAGTCTACATTTTAAAATGTATCCATATTCATTATTGCTACAGTTCTGTCAATATTAGTTTTTAAAGAAATAAAACTCAAAATGAAGAAACTCTCAATGAAAGCGACCACCCCAACTTCTTGAGTAACACATAAACCTAATCAAAGCATAATTACATATTGCCTGACTCCCCCAAAAAATATTTTCCAGCCTTTGGAATAGCTTGGTCAACAAATCAGCCCAGCTCACATTTTTCTGAATATTTAATAAATGATAAATAACAATAATAAAAGCTAAAATTTTGGTTTTATGACACAATTTGAAATTTACACACTTGTAACTCTCATTTAATTTATTTCTGATTATTACCTCTTCCTTTCCCATGGATATTTCTTGGTTAGTCCTTTAATTTAAAGAGATTGTACATGCAGAAGAGTACACATGAACATAATTATAATTCCAACTAGATATACAGGTGCACATCATCCTTCATGTCATTGGAACATTTTCTTACTATAATCCATGGCAAACATGAGATATAAGTTATTATTTCTGCATGATGTTAACAACATCCAGAAGTCATTCACTTTTACTCATCACTCATTTTTTATGCATCAGCAGTTCTTCCTTTGACTATTTTCTATGGTTTCTAATTTGTAATGTCCAATTTTATATACTTAACACAGTAATCAAATCTTTAGATAATGAGTATAGAAAGCAAGTTTAACTATTAATATGTTAGATAATTGTTTGACTTACTCATTATGAATGATTCTGAATCTGAGAAGCTCATAAGAGATGCTTACAGGGATGCACAATTTTGATTGACTGTTAGGAGAGTCAAGGATAAAGAAGA
>NW_016813016.1:3857-8239 GCF_001698545.2 Rhinopithecus bieti | reverse complement strand
GTTTTTAAAGAAAACATCTTCAAACAAGAATTTTATATCCAGCCAAACTAAGCTTCCTAAGTGAAGGAGAAATAAGTTCCTTTTCAGATAAGCAAATGTTGAGAAACTTTATTACCACCAGATATGCCTTACAAGACATCTTCAAAGGAGCACTAAATATAGAAAGGAGAGACCACTACCAGCTAATACAAAAACACACTTAAACACACAGACCAGTTTCACTGGAAAGCAACCACACAAGCCAACATAATAGCTAGCTAACAGCATAATGACAGGATCAAATCCTCACATATCAATACTAATACAGAATGTAAACAGGCTAAATGCCCCACTTAAAAGGCACAGAGTGGCAAGCTGAATTAAAACAACAACAACAATGTCAACAACAATGGTATACTATCTTCAAGAGACCCATCTCACAAGTAATGACACTCATAGGCTCAAAATAAGAGGTGGAGGAAAATCTGCCAAGTAAATGGAAAGCAGAAAAAAGAAGGGTTTGCAATCCTAATTTCAGACAAAACAGATTTCAAACCAACAAAGATCAAAAAAGACAAAGGGTATTACATAATGATAAAGGGTTCAATTCAACAAGAAGTCCTAAATATCCGAAATGTATATGCATCCAACACAGGAGAACCCAGATTCATAAAGCAAGTTCTTAGAAACCTACAAAGGACTCCTAAATAATAATAGTGGGAGACTTCAACACTCCTCTAACAGTATTAGGCAGACCATTGAGGCAGAAAATTAACAAAGATATTCAGGACCTAACCTCATCATTGTACCAAATGGCTCTGATAACATTTATAGGACTCTTCACCCCAAAACAACAGAATATACATTCTTCTCATTGTCACATGGCACATACTCCAACATTAGCCATGTAATTAGACATGAAAACAATCCTCAAAAAATGTAAGAAAAACTAAATCATACCAAACATACTCTTGGACCAGAGCACAATCAAAATAGAAGTCAAGACTATGAAAATCACCCAAAACCATGCAATTACATGGAAATTAAACAACAAGCTTCTGAATGACTTTTGAGTAAATAATGAAATTATGGGAGAAATCAAGAAGTTCTTTGAAAATAATGAGAACAAACATAAACATAACAGAAATTCTGGGACTCACCTAAGGTAGTGTTAAAAGGGAAATTTATTGTACTAAATGCACACATCAAAAAGTTAGAAAGATCTCAAATCAACAACCTAGGTTCTCAACTGAAAGAATTAGAGAAGCAGGAACAAATCAACTCCAAAACTAGCAAAAGTTGAGAAATAACAAAAATCAAGGCTGAACTGAAGGAAATTGAAACATGAAAAACCATTCAAAATATCAATAAATCCAGGAGCTGGTTTTTTGAAAAAAATAATAAAATAGGCCACTATCTAGATTAATATATTTTTAAATGGCAGTAAGAAATGTTGAATTCTAATTGGACAAAATCAGTCATAATCATAAGATCATATTAATAGAATTCTACAATTGTAGACAGTGTTCATTCTATTAACACAATTCTACAGAATGAACATCTCAATGAGTAGATTTGACAAGGCTTAGACTTACTTATACTTATGAATTGTTTTGATACATTTTAGCTTCAGCAGATAAAACATCTTTGTATTTCTTCCTCTACATCGGATTTTAACTAAATGGTAGTTTTTTCTTAAATTTGAAATCAAGTTTTTTGAACCATCATATACAGACATGCATATGATAATCTGGTCCCCCTACATTTGGAGGACCAGAAAATTACAAATTACAATGTGATAAATAATGAAAAGTAAAAGGCCTCTACTTTGAATGAATTATGTTCAAGTACATTAAAATCAGGAAAATAATAACAGCACATAAGCATAAATGAATAAAAGATTGTTTTATAATAATGAAAAGAACACGTATTACCTAAAATATCCATTGTGTATCCATGCTGTCAATCCTAAGTTTCTAAAATACACTTTATTTACTCACTAAATGATTTTCCATCATTTCTTTAAAGGGGCACTAAAAAGGAGTCAAACAAAATTTGGCATTTGGGAGGGGTATAAATTTCAGTTCTGAGCTGAGTACAAAGTTCTGAAACTCAGAGCAAGGATAAACAGTTGCAAACAATTCTGAGAAGCTAATTCATTACATTCGTTCAAAGCAAGTTTTCAATTACAGTGTAAATTACAGCACAAATATTGTGGCATAGACTAGTAAACTAGATGTCTATTTACAGTTTTCTATTGAAGCAATAAACCTACCATCTAAAAAATCAGACATGTGAAACACACTGCTTATTCATTTAAAAATGTTATTTTATTCATTTAGAGAGAATATTGTGAAAAGTTTTAAACTTAAAACTGCAAATTTAGGCTGGGCGCAGTGGCTCACACCTGTAATTCCAGCACTTTGGGAGGCCGAGGTGGGTGGATCATGAGGTTAGGAGATCTAGACCATCCTGGCTAACACCGTGAAACCCAGTATCCACTAAAAATACAAAAAATTAGCCGAGTGTGGTGGCACGCACCTGTAGTCCCAGCTACTCCGGAGGCTGAGGCAGGAGAATCCCTTGAACCCAGGAGGTGGAGGTTGCAGTGAGCCAAGGTCATGCCACTGCACTCCAGCCTGGGCGACAGAGCAAGACTCCATCTCAAAAAACAAACAAACAGAAAACTGCAAATTTAATGGAGTTACAATTCTAAAACTTCAAATGACTATTGATACATGGCTGTATTAAATACTTTCTTCTTTATTAGAGTATCTTGTCTGAAGTTCCTTACCCCAAATCTATTTAATTAGCTTGTCACTTTATCTTAACACATTTGATCAAATTCTTACAATTATTACAGGCCACAATTCACTGACAATTTTGAGAATGTGCATTTTGAACAATAAATACATTTCATAATTTAGTTTCACGTCATTTAACACACACACATCACTCTGTTGTATAAATGCTATTTGATGATAATGGCAATAAATTATTTGTGCAGACTTAACATTTCATCCTGAGGCTGGACAGGTAGTCAAGGAAGTCACTACGTCCGCAGGACACAACAACCATGTTGACTACATCATCAACACAATAAAACTCAGCATTCACATTGTAGTCCAGCTCATTCAAGAAAAGCTAGCTCCAGTAGAGAATTTCCCCTTTAGAGAGCATTTTGATTTTTACCTGTCCTGAGACTGATGCTTTTCTCATTATAATAGTATAAAACACACTCTTGGGTGAAGATTTAAGATTAAAATTTAAATCTGTCTCATTAGCATCTGGGACCACCCAGAACATGCTTACTTACTGGCCACCTCTTCCTGCCCCCGTATAAATAACCAGGAAACTGTCCCAATAAAAGGAGTCTCCTTAGTGCCGGTCTTTGCTGTCTCATCTTTAATAGCAGACCACCCTGAATCCTTTTTCAGGCTGCACTGCCTATTCTGTACCTAGCTTTCAGGATACGCTTTCTCTTTTGCAATAAATTGCTCTATGCTGCATCTCCTTTGCTATGTGTCTCTTATTTAAATTATTTTGAAATAAGAAGACAAGAACTGAGGTTTCAGAACAGCCATCAACAATCCCACAACGGCTATATTGAAAATGAAATGCAATTCATAATACACGTTTTATAAAATGTTACTTTAAATCAGACTTCCAAGTGGGATTTATTTAAATTTTCTCAAGTTACGTTTTTCAGTAACTTCACTTCTCCAGGGCCAGAACAATTGTAATTCATTTTCATATTATTTAGTGTAAATGGCATGCAATTCTCCTAATTCACATGTAATTTATGATGAAAATGTTTTCGACTAGATAAAAGTGTAATAATATAAAGTTAGTTTTAAATCAGATTTTTTTTATTGTTTAGTTTTGTGGGCACCAAGTAGGTGTATATATTTATGAAGTCAGTTTGCTTTTTTATTTAATTTTATTTTTCTATAAATCAGTGAGGTACAGGTAGTATTTGGTTACATGAGTAAGTTCTTTAGTGGTGATTTGTGAGATTTTGGTGCACCCATTACCTGAGAAGTATACACTGCACCATATTTGTAGTCTTTTATTCCTCGCCCCCCTCCTACTCTTCCCCCCCAGTCCCCACAGTCCATTGTATCATTCTTATGCCTTTGCATCCTCATAGATTAGCTTTTAATAATCAGTAATATTTTTTGCTAAGGCTTGTAACTATGGGTTAATAATTGATTTTAATATATACTGGAGGAGTTGGGAAAATTCTCAACAAATATGAACATTTGTGAACAAGACAGAATGTTTTTCCTATGATGGTATTATGCTTTCTTTAAGTAGAAATGAATATCTGCAATTCATGTGGAAAACCAGTGTTCTTTGTAAGAAATGAAATTGCACCATAAGCATAAATTAGAAAAAAAAAA
>NW_016813016.1:0-1528 GCF_001698545.2 Rhinopithecus bieti | reverse complement strand
AAAAAAAAAAAAAAAAATTCCCAGGACAGTCAACACTGGCCATGAGCAATCTTTCACTTTTATTATTTCTCAGTATATAACAGTATGAAAAAAACAAAACTTCATTGAATTTCTACTTCATTGGTATTGTATAAAATATATTCCCAAAGCTCTATGATTTCCTATTACAATTTTTTTTTTTTTTTTTTTGAGACAGAGTCTTGCTCTGTTGCCCAGGCTGGAGTACAGTGGCATGATCTTGGCTCACTGCAAGCTCCGTCTCCGGGGTTCAAGTGATTCTCCTGCCTCAGCCTCCCTAATAGCTAGGACTACAGGCACATGTGATCATGCCTGGCTAATGTTTTGTGTTTTTAGTAGAGACGGGGTTTCACCGTGTTAGCCAGGATGGTCTTGATCTTCTGACCTCATGATCTGCCCGCTCGTCCTCCCAAAGTGCTGGGATTACAGGCGTGAGCCACCGTGCCCGGCCTCCTATTTTAATTTTTTAATGCCAAAAAGTTACCAAATAATCTTACTGTAGTCTTTCCAGATTTTTGTGATTATTTTATTCAGTACTTTTCAAATTTCTCACAAACACCTTTTTTTTTTAGTTTTATTTTTATTTTTGAGACAGAGTCTCCCTCTGTCACCCAGGCTAGGCTGGAGTGCAGTGGGATGATCTTGGCTCACTGCAACCTCCACCTCCCAGGTTCAAGCGATTCTCCTGACTCGGCCTCCTGAGTAGCTGGGATTACAGGCGCGTGCCACCACGCCCAGCTAATTTTTGTATTTTTAGTAGAGACGGAGTTTCATCATGTTGGTCAGGCTGGTCTCAAACTCCTGACCTCGTGATCCACCTGCCTCAGCCTCCCAAAGTGCTGGAATTACAGGTGTGAGCCACCGCGCCCAGCCTGATGATAATTTTCAATATGAAGGCTTCTCAAAACAGTCAGCTTAATTTTAATGGAAACAAAGCACCATCTTTCTTTTCGCATTTGAATTTCATAGTTTTACGTCATAATTGTAATGTATACTTGCAGTAATAAGTAAAACTGGATCGATATAGTTAGCATCAATACTACCATGTGTAGCCATCTCAATGCAGCAAAATGCTTGCAAACAAGTGTGTAGCCAACAAGAAGTGAGCCATGTAGATTCTTTCACAGAGGCCATTGAGAGTGTTGGTTAATCTGGTGAGTAAGATTAAAGCGAAGTAGGAGGTTTTATTGTAATATATGATCCTGACTTCCTTTCATCATAGTCATTGCAAATTACAAACCTAATTGCATATATGATGCTTTTTGAGATTTGATGACATTAAGCAAATACAATTACCAAAATAACACATTCATGCTTATTTCAAAACACTATTGTCTATAATATTTATGAATATTAAGGCATGTTATCAAATAAAACCAAGAAGATTAATAACATTTTAAAATAATATTTAAGAAAAATGTAATCCCCAAATTTCTCTATGTACTAATTTATATAGATGTCATTTGACACAATATTGCATCAAATCTTTATTAGTTTGGTAGAGCTGCCA
>NW_016813015.1:0-1318 GCF_001698545.2 Rhinopithecus bieti | reverse complement strand
TTCAGTAATACTCTATAATTTCTAAAGTGATAGCAAAAGTGATTATCTAATCTCCAAGGTAAGTCATAACTTTGAAGAGACAGCAATATGTAAGCACATTATCTTGCTGTCAGAAGGCTGAAAACTGGAGAGCTTTTTTAGACGTGTGCTTCAATCCTTCTGCCTGCACCCAACAGGAGAGAAATACTATGCTAATGCTTAATAGGCTCTAGAACAGAAAAAGAGAAACTTGTGGTAGAAGCTAATAAAATTATAGCTATGCTTCCATGAAACAAGGAAAAGACAAGCTTAGATCTGAATACAATTCAGGTATTCATAAAGCTGGCATTTACTCAAAGGCATTTAAGACATTAACACAGAAAGAAAAGGGATCCTCAAATTCCACCAGGCCTACATGAAGTAGCAGCATCACTTACAAAATGATAATTACAAAATTCAAAGAAGCTAACTCTAAACAGAGAGAGAAAGAGAGTGAGAAAGAGAGAAAACACTGCAACATGTTATTGCTATCAATAGCACTGACATAAAAGACCACAACAGAAAAGACTAGCTAAACATCTCACAGTTCTCCAAAGAGCTACCTATTGCAAGTGACAGCTGCAGGAAAGCAATGGGAGAATTTATTTTGGTTGATTGCTTCCAACTATACCCTTTCAGCAATGTAATTTTATTTCATGTATCACTTTAGTATAATGTGGCTAGTGTTTTTCTTCCATAATGGATTAAACATGATGAGGAGAGAACAATAGTAACCTTATCTTACAAGGAGATAAATCAATATTCCATGGCTATGTTTGAATCCAAAAACATAAAGTACTACATAAATGAAACATTTAGAAGTCCTCACATTAATAAAGTAGAGTATTACTGTGATTAAATTATTAACTTAACGATTATGGCTAATACTTTATAAGCTTACCTTCTTTGAAAACTCTGCAGCTCTTTGTTCACTTTCTTCAACTTTCGCCTTGTTCACACAAGAATCTATTAAGATCAACCAAAAGTGATTCAAAATTATGGCATGAGATCACTAGACAAAAGATGTCTTCTAGCCTATAACTCTGCAATGCAGACTATCATTTTTATGTCAATTGTTACTAAATGGAAATTGACCTATACTACACATAAAACATAAATATCATATATTCTTTCTTTAGCATACTAACTGAATTCAATGATAATATTGTGGAGGCACAAAACCAAGCATCGATAAACATATCTCATTAAATTATTTTTATGAGTATTCAATTATTTTTCAACTATAAAACACTTCAAAACCCCATAGTTTATTATGGGTGGAGAGGTGGCAAAGACTCCA